>NC_044991.1:90323460-90685038 GCF_008728515.1 Papio anubis
GGGGTTACGTATTGCTCAACGCACTCTCTGAGGGCACCCTATATATGCTCAGGCACACACATGCACACGCACACTTCAAGAGGAGAGAGAGCCTTGAGATGCTCCCTCTCCAGGTAAGGCAGAAATACCCATGCACACACAGTTGTTTTCGTCTTTTCTCGCAGAGCGATTAAGAGTTAGTGGCTGGGCCGAAGCCGTGGCTCTCAAGCCTGTAATCCCAGCACTTTGGGAGGCCGAGACGGCGGACGCAGGTCAGGAGATCGAGACCATCCTGGCTGGAACACGTGAAACTCGCCTCTACTAAAAATACAGGCCAGTCGGGCTGCAGGTGGCGGCACCTGTAGTCCCAGCTACTGAGGCTGAGGCGGGAGAATGGCGGAACCCAGAAGAGCTGTGAGCCGAGATCACACCCACTCCAGCCTGGGAGACACAGCGAGACTCCTCGCCTCAAAAAAAAAAAAAAAGTTAGTGGCTGACTTTGGGCCCAATCCACTTGATTTCTTGATCCTGATGTGCCACTGACTTCAAGGCAGAGTTAAGTTCTTCCACGTCCAGAAATACAAGAAATTTTGCATTACTTCTGGGGTGTTTGCTGTGATCTCTCACCCACCTCCACCCAAGACAAAAATGATGACCCTCCCACCATGTCTTCCTGGAAATTAGAACCAGGACTTGCACCCGGCATCTCCCAGAGCCAGCAGACCCTTAACCTTGTGTTTGTCCGGCATGTCCTATGCAGGGCAAACAGGATCCCAGCTCAGATGCCCCCAACCCGAACTAACACCAGCGAAGAACACATATCAACCCCACTCAGAAATGGCTCCTCCCACTTTCTGCCAAGAGTCTGATTCCTCAGTGATTCATCAGTGTTCACCAGAAACATCTAGTGGGCCCTGGACAGAGCAATCCCTCCAGGACCCACACAGAGGGACGGTGGGAGGGAAGGGATGTGCTGGGGAGAGTTGGGGACTGTCCCAATGGCTCCTGGACACTGCCCTCGGCTCCCCCACAGCCTCCTAGTGGCTTCACCAGGGGTGGACATCTGGACTCTGTCACAGCTGAAAGCCCCACCTGGCCTGTGAGGGAGCATCTGCAGCCCTGGACAGCTGCCCTGAAGTTGGCCCTGTGCAGAATGGTGGACCCTTTGGACCCACATTGGTCCATGGAATGGCAGAAGCCCATTGTCCTTCCCGCTGGCTGGGGCCTGAGCGTCAAAGTCATTTTGCTTCAGCATCAAGGAACCCGGGAGGGCTGAAGGCCAACACTCCATCCCACCATGCTGATGGCAGCCACAGCTCCCCAGTGACTCAGGTTTGGGGATCCTGGTTGGTGATAACGAAGTGAGCAGCACAGGATGTGCTGCCAGGGCCAGGGTTCTATATCCCCATGTCCCCTACCCCTGAGCAGGTGAGCTGGTACCAAGACAGGCAGCAGGTGCACTCCCAAGTCTTTGAGACGCTGCTGGCAGGAAGTGGTCCCTTCCAGATCCGTCCTCTCACACACATGCGTGCACACACACACACACACACAGGCACTTGCCATGGCACAGAGACGTGTTCCACCAGAAGCCTGTGGATGACTGGCTTGGGCTTTAGGGGAGGAAAAGGGAAAAGGGAGGAATTGCTAGGCAACCAGCCAGGGGTTGCTATGGTATTTTCAAGAGAGCGGCAGGGCCAATCAGGGCTGACTGCAGGCAGGCGGAGGCGGGAGCCGCGATGTCACAGCAGCTCAGACAGAGAGGAGCACACTGCTGCACAGGCCTGGGGAGGGCGGGCGCCTCATGAATATGCATCAGACTGATTGAGGCAAAGTCAATTAACGACTTGACGGCTTGATTTCCTCTGGATTCTACTCTTCTCCTTTAACCATTTGGCTGACACAGGGCAGGCTCCCTGCTTTCCTGCTGGCCCCGGAGTTTTCTAACAGGTCCAATTTGCTTTCCTAATCCTGGCCTGGCCCAGGGGTTCTGGCACTGCTTGGTGCTGTTTCTGCTGAAATATTCTGCCGCCTGTGCAGGCAGCCACGTCGCTGGTCCCACAGTGGGTCCCTTGGTGCCCTGGTGAGGCTTGAATTCCTGTCTGGGACCAGGCACAGAGCAGCAGAGCTCCTGCAGGAGATGGTCCAGTTGCCCCCCTTGGACAGTTACCAACTAGCGACCACAGGCCTGGCTGACACATATCTGGGCAATGACCTCGCAACCCCTGGGAGCTTCTAGGCACAACTAGTTTTGGGGGTGATGGCTGGAGAAAGCTGGGGGCCAGCCCGGGACAGGATCTCCTTCTTGGGCTCTGCAGCAGTTTCTCATCTACTGCAGTGGGGTTCTGGCCAGAGCAGTCAGAAAGCATGAAGGAGGCACTGCTCACTTCCTCCACATACCTCCTGGGGTGTGGCTGTAAAATTGGGGTCACATCATCGATCCAGGGGGCGCAAAGCCTGGGGCAGGGACCCCAGCTCTGCCAGAACCCCCAGGGGGCTAGCAGGGTCTTTGCTGGATTATATTTCTCCTTCGTTTCATTATTTTCCCCAGTGAATTCTGAGAATTCCATTTTGCCCTGAATCATACACAGCTCTGCTCTTTTGACAGCTTCAAAAGTGGACTGTTTTGTCCAGTGGGGAGAATGTCAACCCTATGATTAATGCCCCACATGGTGGTGGGAAGAGGCTGGGATGCCTCAAGTCCCAGGCCCAGAGGAGGGTGGGCCTCACAAAACTTGGGTGCAGGATGTTGCAGAGGTCCGTACAAGAAGGGACCAAGAAGCTGGAAGCTAAGCCCCACTGGCTTCTCAGGAAGTCCCCTTGACCAGAACCCAGTTCTGGACGGATGAATCAGTAGCCAAAGAGGGCCACAAACTCTGGGTGCCGGCCCTGTGCCTGTCTCTGGGGGCAGAGACACACGGGCCCTCAGGGCTGAGGACTCAGGTGGAGGGGTCTGGGGTGGGAGGGTTGGTTGGTGGCAAGGAACGCACAGGAAGAACACAGTTATCAGCCATGGGCCTGGATCCTGTTCACACACCTCAGGCCCGCACGGTGGGCAGGATGGGTTAGAGCCGCCACCTGGGTCCAATCGTCCAAGTAAGGGCAGCCCAGGAAGGCTCTCCTGGGAGCAGACCCCAGGTTCCCTGTTGCAGCTGACCCCACGGCCCGTAGGCCGCCTAACCTCCCTGCTGCGACTCCCATTTGCTTGGCCTGCAGAAGGTTCTCAGCTGCAGCCAGGCAAGGTCCTTAGGCACCTTTGAGGCCCAGACATTCGCCCCTGATCCACTGACCATGGGCTCTCGGGAGGGTGGCCACACCCCTCTCACCATCGGCAGTCACCTGGGCCCGGCCCTCATGGGAAACAGACTCAGCCAGCACCTCCCACTGCCCCCCAGTTGGGAGGAACCCCACTGTCACCTGGGGCTCCTGTCTGCAAGCTCCAGGTGGTAGGACCGACCTGGGTCACTCTCGAACCCCACACTCAGCTTGTGGCCCCCATACATGCTCACCACCCATCACCACAACCCTCCAAAGAGCAAGGGCCCACACTGCACCCTCACGGCAGAGGCAGCCTTCTGAAGAGAGGGCGGGCACACATGGAGGGGACTCCGTTCAGCACTGAACTGAAAGACTTGGGCTGCCCTGAGCTTGTGACTCGGGAGGCACCTGGACAAGCAGGGAGGGCAGAGCCACTCACAGAGCTCAGGGCCAAGCTCATGGCCAGGGACAACTTCTCTGGGTCCTACTGCCCCGAATCCTCCATTAGGCCTACAACGGACAAGGGAGACATCGCCCTTGACCCCAGCTCTTGAGAGAGCCCCACTCAAGGAAGGACGAGAGTGAGCACCTCCTGTCCCTCCCTGGCCCCAAAGCCTTCCAGTTGCCCCTTCTGCCTAACACCTGTGGTGCCCCTGCACTCAGCAGGTGCTTCGTGTATGCTCCATGGACAGGGAAGTGAATACCTGGGCATCCGCACAAGGAGGTGGCCCGCACTTATATTGGGATGAGGGATGTGTACTTTCACCAGAGGCTGGGGCCGCCCATCGGCCCACATTCCCCAAAGTGCACCCTGGGTCGCACCTCAAAGTTGCTCTGAAGAAAGACCAGGGCCTCCTCCTGGAAGCCGAAGGCTCCTGGGTCTTCACTGCTGTTGTTCCCTCCACATGGGAGGGTGGGGGCTGCCACCACGTCACTGCACAGGGTGCACCCTCAGACAGCATGCACCCCAGGGCATGCAGCAAACGGCAGAGCTGGCCTCCACCAGGGTTGTGCGGGACTGCACTAGATCCAGCTTTCCAGGGCTCCAGGGGGTTCCTCGCCAGCTCCTCTGAACATGCTACAGGCCCAGCTGACTGTCGCTTTCACTGTTAGGGAGCATGAGGCATTAGATTCAATCCTGTGACACTGCTGTGTTGTCAGGAAAGGGCCGTGCCGAGGGGCACCACTAGGCCAGGCCTCAAGGCCTCAGCTCCAGAATGCCTCACCCAGAGCAAGACCCAGGGGTGTCTGCAGGACAAAGACATTGGAAGGAAGAAGAGGGAGAAGCCAGGAAGGTGGAGGTCTCCAAGAAGATGCTATGTGGTGACACCAGGACCTGAGGGCTCCCCAGCTTGTGGTGGAGGTGCTGCCTGTCTTGGTGTCCATGAAACTTTGGATGAGGAACAAGAGGAGGACAGGACCCAGGCAGGAGCTCCCTGCTCAGGGAGCGACACGCCAGGTGGAAAGAACGGAGCCCGGGACGCTGAGGACGGGAACAGAATCACGGGCACCTGGATGACCAGGAGGACAAGAGAATCAGGAGGGGAAAGGAGGAAGGCCTTCAGGTCAGTTCTGTTCTTCTCCCAGAGACAAACTCACTACAGGACATCCAACAGGGCACCCGGCCACTCCTCTGGAGGCTCAAGTCACCATGCACAGGGCCAGTGAGACCTCGGGGACGGCCTCCCAGTCTTTCCTGCAGGGCTTGGTTTGAATCCGCTGCTCCTGCAGGCCCAGTCTCATCATCTGTGAAACATGGACAAGGAAACCCATTTTATAGCCACAGCTTAGTCTTTGACTAAGTCACATCCTCATTGCTCCTGTTTCCACAGAGCAGACACTGATGTCCAGACATCCAGACAGGCAGCCACCGGCTCACTGGAATGGCCAGTCTGTCCTGCCGAGGCCACTGGACATGCCAAATCCCTCTCGCAACACATTGCTCTCCATTCCCTCCACTAACAGTTACCAAATTAATTCCAGATTCAAGAGCGAGCTCCATGCACTCCATTCCCTCGGCCCCTCCCCTCCAGCCTCATCCATTCCACCTCCATCCAGCCCCTCCGGCCCAGCCCCTTCCCCCCTCAGCCCCTCCAGCCTCCATCCTCCGTCCAGCCCACCTCCACCCAGCCCCCCCCTCCAGTCCCCTCCACTCAGACCCCCACCTCCAGTCCCTCCAGCCTCATCTCCATCCCCTCCATTACCCCCCTCCAGCCCCCTCCACTCTTCCACCTTCCCTCAGACCCCACCTCCGGTCCAGCCCCCCACCTTCCACCTCCTTCCCCCCTCCAGACCCCCCTCAGCCTCATCCGCCCAGCCCCTCAGTCCCTTCCACCCCTCAGCCCCTCCTCAGCCCCATTCCAGCCCCTCCAGTCCATTCCCTCCTTCCCCTCAGCCTCCTCCATTCCACCTCAGTCCACCCCTCCAGCCCCACACAGGAGGTGAATGGAATGGGTGAATGGGCCCATTCCATTCCGGTCCATTCCATTCCATTCCATTCCATTCCACCTCCATTTCCTCCATTCCATTTATTCCATTCCCTCCATTCCAGATCCATCCATCCTCGGTCCAGTCCCATTCCCTCCCCTCCATTCCATTTCCTCATTCCTTCTTCCATTCCATTCCTCCTCCATTTCCTCCATTTCATTTTCAGGTTCCATTCCATTTCATTTCCTCCATTCCATTGTCCATTCCATTCTCCATTCCATCCATTCCATTCCATTTCCCATTCCATTTCATTCTCCTTCCTCCAGCCCCATTCCATTTCATTTCCCACCTCCGGCTCCACTCAGATTCCCTCAACCCCTCCATTTATCGATTTACTTATCGGTGCATCGATTTTATCGGATCCGCGCATCGATTTATCATCGTTTTGCCTCCAATTTACTTATCGGATCCACATCAAATTTATCATAAATTTTGCTCCGTTATCGGATCCCCATAATTTATCATCGGTACCTCGGTACATCGTTTCATCATTTACATCCGTTTTACTATCGGTACATCATCGATGTTTATCGATTTATCGGTACATCATCGGTACGCTCGGGTATAATAATTTTACATTTATCGGTATCGTTTGCATCGGTATCATCGATTTATCGATTTTTATCAATTTATCATTTATCGGATCCGCATCGATTTATCATGTTTGCATCGTTATCACGTTTATCGTTTCATTTTACATCGATTTTATCGACCCCACGCTCGTTTATCATCAATTTTATCGATTTTACACCTCAATTTACCATCATTTTCCTCGATCCATTCCGTTCCATTCCATTCCATTCCATTCCATTCCATTCCATTCCATTCCATTCCATTCCATTCCATTCCATTCCATTGTTTGTCCCCCATTCCATTTCCATTCCATTCCATTCCATTCCATTCCCCATTCCACCATTCCTCATTCCACCTCCATTCCATTCCATTCCACCTCCATTCCATTCCATGTTTACTCTCGGTCCATTCCATTCCTTCCCTCCATTCCCCTCCATTCCATTCCATTCCATTTCCATTCCCCCCTTCCCTCCATTCCCCCCCCTCCATTTATTTCCTCAGATCCATTTCCATTTCAGGTGGGCCATCCTCCTTTTCCATTCTTCCATGGAATCCATTTCCCACAGGGGCCTGGTCCTGTGGCACCCAGGCCCGGTGGGCCCTCGGCCAGCCAGCACACAGCAGAGTCCCCAAGGCTCGGCATAGGGGCCCTGCAGGCAGTGGTGAGATGCAGGGTCTGCGTTTCCCAGGTTGGGCAGTGCAAACCAGGGAGCAAAGCCTGCCTTGTGGCCTCCTGCCCTGCTGGCAGAGCCCACGGATCCCAGGCACAGGATGGGGAGGGCAGTGTGGCTCTTCCAGAGCCTCAGGGGAGTACAGGGACAGCCTGGGCAGAAGTGGGTGAGTTCTCGAGCATCTGTCCACCAGGAAGCCCCCAGAAATGGGTGGGGCCCGCCATTGTGGAGCAAGCCCTGAATCCATTCTCTAGAAGTTTCTCCTCCTGCAGGGCTGGAGAGAGAGGCTGCCCTTCTGGGCTGTTCTCTGTAAATGCTTCCCCACCATTCCCGGGTGGGGATTCCTCTTCCCAAAGCCTGCAGGGCCTGAAGGGTGAGCCCCTCACTTGGGCTCTGCAGCCTCCATCGTCAACACTCAGGGTTCCTGTCCTTCTCCTCTCCCTGCACCCTCCCCTCAGCATTGGGTGGGGGTTCCTGTAAAGCTCTGGGGTCAGGGTCTGGCCCTCAAACTCCTGTGGGTGGCGATTGCGACAAGCTGGTTCTGCTCAGAGCCAGGTCGCTCAACTCCGCCCCAGTCTCCTGGGGCAGCTCTGAGCTTCTGCACAGTCACCTTCAGAATCCAGGCACCTCCCAGTCCCTGGATCTCCCAGCCCTGTTTCATCCCATGTTGCGTGGAGCTCAGGAAGGGCCTAAGCTCTCCCCATCCCTGCCTCTGGCCCCACCCCTGCCTGGGTTGCTCAACAGCCTCACTGGTCCCCCACTGGAAGGCCCTTCCCTTCCATCGACCTGCACAGAGACTGTTGCTGGTGGGGGAGCCAGGGTGGAGGCGTCTCTCTGGGCTCCCAGAGTTTCTTGCCCTGGTCTGAGGGGCAGGAATTCCTGCCATGGACACGTTCCCTCCCGGTAAAGACAAATGGCAAAGAAACAGATGGCGCCCTTGAGCTGAGGATCGCAGGAGGGTTTAACAAGTGGCACGGGCAGTTTGTGGGGAAACCCAGGGACAGAATGGCATCCTGGGGCTGGAGAGGTTGAGGCTGCCTCCCCTCCAGACCAGAGGGACGTGGGGAGTAGCCCTGCAAGGTGCATGGGGGCCGACACTCCCTCCCCTCCTTTCCCTCACATCCTCCCCTCCCTCAGCCAAAGTCAGAGGCTCAGAGCCCATGGTGCAGCACAGGCAGCCACCAGAGCCAAGGGGAGGAGGGGATCACCGTGCACTGGCTGGGATGCAGCACACCTTCATAGTCACTCATTCACATGCTAGTGAGAATTTGTGTCTAAGCCACTTCCAAGGGAAGATATAGGGAGAAAGAAGGCTTGGAAAGACTGTGGGAAACAGAGAGCTGCACAAAGTGGCCCTGGGGATGGCGAAGGGATGAGACCACAGTACACCTCCAATGGACCAGTCCATCCTTTGCCTCTGCTCCTCCCCAGCAGACACATTCAGCTGCATCTCCCGAGAATGCGGGCCCACACTCCCTTGTCCAGCCTGAGAAGCCCCCAGTGACAAGGACAGTGCCCCAGGTAGCCCCAGGGTCAGCCCACCCCAATCTGATGCCAACTCCAGGCACACCTCCCACCAAGCGAGCATGGGAGGAAAATAGCAGATTTTCAAAAGTCACAAACGAGAGCATGAAATCCAATGCTTGACATAAGCCTTTTGTGCAGAAACCATGAGGCCCTCCAGAAGCATGGAAGCCCCCGTGGCGACCAAGCCCCTCCTACTGCTCTCCCGACAGAAGATCTCCCTTCTATCCACTCCTTCGTTTAAATAACTGTGTTTTAAAGAGAGCTTTCTATTTCCACTATTAGTGGAAAATCACTATCACTTGCCCTAAATAAACAATACCCTAATTGAACACAATTGCACTCAAACAGGCTCACCTGTCTCTACCCACATCCCATGGCCACTGAAGGCTCTGAGCCCAGTGCCTGGCCTCATTGTCAAAACAAGGACATTCTGAAGTGTCTGAGACTCAAGGAAGACAAACCAGTACTAACAGGTCCTTTCTCTGCACCCCACAGGTGTGCCATCCTTAGCCCTCACTCCAGGATACCACCTTGTTAGGTCCACCCTGCCTGCTTTCCCATAACTGCCCCAGGCAGAGGGCTGGCCCCAGGCAGAGGGCTGGGCACAAGGAACAGGCTGTGTGTCCTTCCCTGCAGCAAGACCCAGGACAGCACAGAGACCCACATCTCTCCGTGACCCGGGGAAATCCCAGGGCTCTCATGCCCCCTCCCTGCAGGGTCTGCACTGGTCAGACAGGAGGGGTGCATTCTGCCTGCGGGGCCGCTGTTCTGCTCCACCCCAGGAACCCCTCCCATTTATTAAGCCCATCCTTCCTTGGGCTTGTCCTCTCCTGCCCTGCCCCTAGATGCCCGGTCCCAGATACACAGGGAGGTAGGGGGACCTAGGGCAATGGCCTGGGGTGGAGGCTCCAGTTTCTTCCCAGCATGGAACACTCCTGTGGCATTTGACTTAGCGGTGGAGGGGGCATCCCCCAAGAGTGAGGTAAGAGAATACTCATGTCCCTAAGAGCAGACAGCAGCCTGAGAAGCCCCTTTGATGGCCCTCCTTTCTTACTGGAGTCACTCCTGAGAGGTAAATGGAAGGAGATGGAGATGAGCAAGAGGAAGTTAGGAGAAGATGTCGTGCAGAGATAGAAGACCAAGAAAAAGAAAAGATAGCACTTATAAGACCTATAGAGACATTTAGAAATAGAGAATCTGAAACATCAGCGAAATTCAGATCAAAAAGACAAAGATCAAAATCAAAAGATTTCAGATTTCAGGCTCAGGTCGAACATCAAAAGATCGCGTCGAGATCGAACAAAGATTTCAAAGACTCGAAGACTCCGAGATCGAAGACTCGAATCGAGACTCCGAGATCGAGATCCGAGATCGGAAAGACTCGAGATCGAGACTCCTCAGATCGAGACTCCGAGATCGAGACGTCGAGATCGAAGATCCCGAGATAAAAGAGGCTCGAATCAGCGTTCGAACCGGGAAGACTCGAAGATCGAAGAAAAGCTCGAGATCGAGAACCGAGATCGAGACTCGAAAGATCGAAGAACTCCGGAACCGAAAAGACTCGAAAGATCGAACTCAAGAACAGAACAAAGATCAAAAATTCCGAGATCGAAGAACTCCGAGACGAGACCGAGAAAAAGACTCGAACAAAGGAAGACAAAGGTCAGAAGAACTCGAGATCCGAAAGACTCGAAGATCAAAGGAAGAACTCAGATTTCAAAGACATAGAGACAGGGGAGAGACACAGAGACCAGGAGAGAGACAGAGACCAGGGGAGAGACACAGAGACCAGGAGAGACACAGAGACCAGCAAAGACACAGAGACCAGGGGAAAGACTCAAAGACCAAAGAGAGACACGAGACCAGGGGAGAGACTCAGAGACAGGAGAGAGACAGAGACTAGGGGAGAGACACAGAGACCCAGGGGCAGGTGCTCAGAGAGTGATGGGGACCTGAACCCTGAGAAAGGACTGGCAGATGTGTCCTGGAGGGAGGGACAGAGCGAGGACCATTCCAGCCCTACCCCGAGACCATGAGCTGCAGGCCATCCAGCACCTGTCAGCCCAGCCACGGATGGCTTTGTTCTCTGCACCCCAAGCCAAGCCACTTCTGAGGGGGCTCCACCTTTGCAGAACTGGTGCCTAGGCCAGCTGGGCCCCACAAGCGCCTCTGTGGCGGAGCTCCCTCTGGTGGGGTCCTGAGTGCTGGGGCCTCTGAGAACTTAGGGGGAGGGGCATTGAGCCAAGTCCCGCCCTTGTGACCAGGAGGGGCTCCATGGGGGGCACCTGAGGGCCTGAGGAAGGGGAGGGCTCCCTGTCAGATGCCCCCTGCTCCCACTTAGAGGTCAGGCTGTCACTGAGGAGGCCACACAGAGCCCCCGCCCCATGTGGACTCAGGGACAAAGAGCCCTCACCCTGTGGCCAGGCTGGCCACATCCAACCTCACTGGGTCCCACGGAGGGGGACCTATGGCTGGGAGAGACCCCGCCCCTGCTCTGCGCAGGTCTGTTCTGGGTGGTCCTGAGGCCCAGGTTCAAAAGGAAAGTGCCCTAAATGGGTGTCCTGCAGGGCCCTGCATGCCTGGGGTGGCCCCAAAGCCAAGCAGGAGGGGTTCCCACTGGAGGAGTCGAGGCCACAAGGCCCCAGAGCCTTCTCGAAGCTCCTGCCCCCAAACTGCATGTTTCTAGAGAAGAGAGCAGTGCTGGGGCAAGCTGCTCAGCCCTCACTCCTCCAGGGTAATTTGCTGACACTAAGATCCCTAGGTGGGGCCAGCAGGGTACCCTCCCCACAACACACCCTCTGGAACCCTAGGCTAGGCTTGGAGGCAATGGGAGGGAGGTGGCTGCCCAAAACCAAGAGGTACCCTGTAGAGGGGCCGGCCCTGGGCAAGGGGTGGGGGCGGGGGCGGGGGCTGCTGGCCCAGGCTCCATATCTCCAATTCCCCAGCAACAGTGCAGCGCCAGGGAGGCTAGGACTGGGCAGGTTCACACCTCAGGCCAAAATATTGGTCCCTGGGGAACAAAAGGCCTATTCCCGCCATGGGCCAGGCACCCAGCTCCCCTCGCTCCACACCGGCTCCCGCCTCCCTGCCCGCCCGGGCGCAGCGCTTACCTGGCCTCTATTCATGCCTGCTCTGCCCAGCTCTCAGCCCAGCAGCTCTGGCAAGGAGTTCCGCCTCTGGGATGGTCGGTCCGAGGTCTGTGCGTTCCTTCTCACTGGGGCCAGGGGGGAGGGGGCGAGGCTGGGAGCAGAGAGAAAGGGGCCGTGGCCTCATTTCCATGCGGAGGCCCCAGGCCCTGTGCTATCCCCACCCCATTGTGCGCCTGGGCGGGCTAACAATCGAGGTCTTTGTGGTCGGTCGCTGCACTCCCACCCTCAGCGCTCAGGCAGGCGGGGTCCCCGCCACCCACTACAAAGGGTGAGGAGGAGCAAGACCAGGAGAGGCCCTCCCTCTCCCCATCAGGCACGGGGCCCCACGACTGGCCTTGTCCAGACTCAAGCCCAGGGAACAGGTGTGGAAGGAGCACCTGCAGGTGGAGCCTCCCTGCCCCACCCCCCATCCTCGCCTCTGAGTTTGTGGGTGGGGGCAGTTGCCATGTGTGCACTCCCACCCCCTAGTCTTGGCGATCAAGCCGCCTGGCAGTGTCCCTGGAGCTCCTGGGGGTGGAAGAGGGCCCCTGCTGGGTGCGATGGGCCTTCGGGGGCCCCTGCTCCTCATGGCACCAAGCATCTGCCTGCCTCTGGGAGGTTTAGCCTGGTGTGGGAGGAATGGGAGGCCCCCCTACCCACAGGGGAGATGTTTGGGGTCACAGTCACAGGTGCTGGGTGGGAGGAGAACCCAGGCCTTGCTGCAGAGCCAGACAGAGGTCTCTGCCATCCCTGGGTGAGGCACTGGGTGGGGGCCTCTGAGCTCCTTTGACCACCCCAGCTGGAACTGGGAAGCTGTGAGCCACTGGGAGACAAGGGGCCCCACACACTCTGCCACCCACATCTGTACTGTGGGCACCTCCGTCTGGCCTCCTACATCCTCCCCACCTCCGCATGCTGCAGGGACTGGGTGGGGGGTGGTCTGCAGCAGACTCCAAAGGAGGGCAGGGTCAAGGGTCAAGAGGTGGTGAGCCAGCTGTTCCCAGATGTGGGCCGCGGCCTTTCCTCTTTCTGGAGGAATGACAGGCCTCCAGCAGAGGAGGAGCGGGTGGTGACGAGGGAGAAGGAGCGGAAAGGGAGGGGTTCTCCACGGGTTCTGTTGATTTGTTTAATCCCACGGTTTTCGGAGGCTTTCACGGATGGCAGACAGGAGGGAGGGGGAGAGGGTGGGGGTCTTGGCCCGTGTTCCCTCCCCTCCTCCTCCCGCTCCCGCCCCCGCCGGAGCCACCTGACCCGTAGCGAAGTTGCCGGCCCCGCTGCGCGCCGGCCTTTGTGCGCACCGAGGCGGCCGCCGGGAACCGGGAGCCCGAGTCGGCCCGGCAGCGCCGCCGCCCCCCGACCCTCGCACCCCTTTTCCCTCCCTCACTGTCCCAGGAGCTGGCAAATAAACAAATCCACAAACAAATTCTCCGTGTGCTCCGGAGAGTCGGCGGCGTGGGCGGCGGCGGAGAGAAAGCACCGGGCAAGGCAAGACTAGGCCCCCGCGGGGCGGGGTGAGCACAGACCCCAGCCCGGGCCCGGCAGCAGTAAGTTGACTTTAATGAAACCTATGAAGCTCGCGGGGCCACCGGAAAGGTCCCCACCGGAGTGGACGCTGCGGGGCGGGTGGGGCAGAGGCTGCAAGCGGGCTCCCCTTCCCGCGCGGCTCCTACCGGCCAGCTCCGCCCCCAAGCCCTGGACGGCCCTTCCCCCAGCCCTCCTGGCTGGGGGCCGCTGCACACCGGGGGTGGAAGTGGGGTGTCGGGGACCCCCATCGCTACTCAGGACTCCAAGAGGGGCCGGGTTCTCCTAGGGATGTACAAAAATCTGGGCTGACCCAAGGGAAGGGGGCGACCCCCATCCTCCCTCCTTACCACCCGCCCCCCCGGCCTGCCAGAGAGACCTCCGCCAAAGATAAGGTGGGCAGGAGGAAGGTGCTCTGCCAGGTGAGGGAACAGGTCTGCGAGGGGCGGCGATTCGCCCTGCTCCAGGTGGAGCCGGTCCTGTATGGAAAAGAGACCCAAAGAAAGATTTGGGGTCCCCGAAGCCAAGGCACCAATCAGGGGTGCTAACGAGTCTGTCCCCTTAGAATGGGAACAAGCTCCAGGGAGCTGGAATCCGGAGACGTCCTGGACCCGTCCAGGAAGCTAAGGGTGGGGGACGGGAGGGGAGGGGGCTGGGAGCCGGCCTTCCTGGCCCCAATCCTTGGTGGAGAAGAGGGCTGGGGGTAAAGTCCGAAGGCGAGGCGGAGGTTTCAGGGTTCCGTTTCAACACCATGGACAGCGGATGCCTCCGCCTGGGAGCCTAGGACCGCCCTGGGGACTGCCCCCGTTTCATTAGGGTGAGGGTCCGATCCCGACCACTGGAGGCCAAGGGCAACGGTCTCCAATGAAGCGGGGCTGCCGCAGCCTGGCCTCCCCAGCCCTCCAGCCCCTCCAGCGTCCAGCTTGCACCTGCTGGGGCTGCCGGCACCCGCAGGCTTGGGGCAGCTTCCAGAGCTTTGCGCTTGGAACAGAAGGTTCCCCTTGGGCTGTGGAGGAGTAGAGGGCTTGTGCGTGACCTGTGAGAGAGAAAGGCTGTCCCTGACACCTGCGAAGGGCGAGGAATTGCGGCTGGGAAGGGTCAGGTTGAAGCCGCACCAAAGGGGGAGGGGCGTCCTGATGGTTGAGGACCGGCGGAGGCGGTGGGGGCAGAACCAACCCGAGTTCCTGCCCCACTTCCTAACCGGCTGTCCATGGGCTGAGCAGTGCTGGAGAGGGTAGAAAAGGAAGGAAGCAGGACCTGCGCCCAGGGAGGCCCAGGCTCTGCTCCGAGGGCAGATGGCGCAGGGGCTGGGTTGGCCCTAGGAGGAAGGAGAAGGGGACAGAGGCCGGCCGGCCGCGCCGGGCCTGCGCTCCTTGCAGTCTGAACAAAGGCCCGCGGGGGAGGCTCCAGACGGTGAGGCTTGGGGAAGCCGCTGATCCCTGGCCCTAGAGGGCCAGATCGGTGGCGCCCCAAGGACCCTATCGAGCTGGCAGTGATTGCAGTCGGGTCGTGGAGTGTCGCCTGTGCTTCTGTGGTCCTTAGGGGCAAGAGCTCCCATCCCGGTCAGAAACGGTGAGAACCGCAGGCTCCGATGGGGGCGGGGAAGGACGACCTCTAATTCCCTCCCCCCCGTACGGAGCCCAGCAGAGCCATCTGCAGGAGGCCGGCGGGACCCTTGCCTTTCTCAGGACTGAGAGGCTTGGAGGGCTGCGGTGTGAGCTGCGCGGCAGAGTGAGTTCTGCGGGGGCGAGGCAGGAGACGCGAACCCGCGGTCAGGGCCCGAGTGCGGGTGCGTGTCTGCGGGTGCCGCTGGGCTGCGTGCCGGCGAGGCGTGCGCGTGGCGAGGCGTGCGCGTGGCGGGGTGTGGCTGGGGTGTCAATGTGCAGCTGGAGGGGCTGCGCGCGTGGGTGCAGGAGGGCCATATGAGGGGCTGGAGTGTGTGGGACAGGCGTTTCCTTGGGCCTTCCTGTGGCCGCGGGGCGCAGGGCACGGTCGAGGGCGCTCGAAGGCTGCGTCCGCGTGAGCCGAGGAGCGCGCGGGGCAGTACGCGGCGCGAATGCGCGGGAGGCACGAGGCGCGCAGTGCGTGTGTGCGCGTGTGCGCGGCGCGCGTGCCCCGCAGTTCTCAAGGACACCTCGGGGAGGCGGCGGCGGGGCCGGTGTCCGGGTGACGTCACCGCGCGCCCCAGTGATAATCGCCCGGTGCTGGAGCGGAGCGCGGATACGCGCGGAGGCAGCGGCGGCGGTGGCGGCGGGCGCGGGGACAGTCGCATCGGGGCCGGGCCGGGCCGGGCGAGCAGGAGCTGGGCGCCCGCAGCGTGGACCCCGTGGACACTCGGCTTGCAGCCGGCCCGCGGCGCTCGGGGACTTGCCTGGCTCCCTTCTCGGGGTTCCCGCGCCCTTCTCCGCCCAGGGCAGCAGCGCGCGGGGCCCCCGGGAGCCGAAGAGCAGGCGGGAACTGGCGGCGGCGCGGGAGGCGCAGGGAGCGGAGGCGGCAGCGGCGGCTCCCGCCGGGACTGGTAATTACGCTCGGGGCCGGGCCGGGGCGAGCCGGGCAAGCGGCCTCTCTGGGTCTCCCCGTCTTTCTCTCCACGAACAGCTCGAGCGCCTTCTCGCGGGCCCGCTGCGCGCGGAGAGGACGAGCTCGCTGGGTTGTAAAAAGAGACGAGTTTTCATCTTTGAGCATCAAGATTCGTTCTTTTAACCGCATTCGGTGCGCGCTCCTGGGTCGACACGGGCAGGGGGCACGGCAGGGGAAGGCAGCTGCGGAGGAGCTCGCGCCGCCCAGTCGGAGCGGTTCTGCGCCCCTCGGAGCCCCGCGGGAGGCGGCCGGGTGCGCACGCGCTCACCACCCCCACCCCCGGAATCGGTCTCCGCGATTCCCGGGCGCCCCAGCTCCAGGAACGCCCGGAGGGACGCACTCGGGGGCCCACTCTCTGCCGCGGAAAGGGGAGAAGTGTGGGCTCCTCCGAGTCGGGGGCGGACCGGGACCGCACAGTCCGCTGAGCGCAGCGCCCCCGCCCTGCCCGCCACGCGGCGAAGACGCCTGAGCGTTCGCGCCCCTCGGGCGAGGACCCCACGCAAGCCCGAGCCGGTCCCGGCCCCGGCCCCGACGCTCGCCGCCCGCCACAGCCCTGAGGGCCCCTCTGCGTGTTCACAGCGGACCTTGATTTAATGTCTATACAATTAAGGCACGCGGTGAATGCCAAGAGAGGCGCCTCCGCCGCTCCTTTCTCATGGAAATGGCCCGCGAGCCCGTCCGGCCCAGCGCCCCTCCCGCGGGAGGAAGGCGAGCCCGGCCCCCGGCGGCCATTCGCGCCGCGGACAAATCCGGCGAACAATGCGCCCGCCCAGAGGGCGGCCCAGCTGCCGGGCCGGGGATCTGGCCGCGGGACACAAAGGGGCCCGCACGCCTCCGGCGTCGCGGGGCGGGTGGGGGCGGCCGGGGGCGGCCGAGGGGGGAGCCTGCGGCCCGGGCCAGGCTGCGGCCAGCCGGCCCCCGGCCACGTGTGTCCGCAGCGCGGAGCGCCCAGGCGCCCGCAGAGGGCGGCGGGGGCCGGGAGACAAAGGGAGGGTCCGCGGGGAGCGGCGGGCGGGTGCGCGGGGCGGCGGGCTGGGGTGCGGCGCTGTCCGCGGTGCTGGCGGCCGGGCGGCCCCCGCGGGACGGGAGCGCGGCCAAGTGCGGCCCTGGCCCCCACCGCGGGCGCCCTGGACAGTTGCCACGGCAACGTGGGAGGAGGTGGGGCAGGGTCTGAGGTCACCGCCAAGTCTGCCCTTCCTCAGGCCGCTGCGCCGCGGGGCGGGGCGGGGGCGGCGCTCGCTGTGGCCCCGGAGCAGCCGCGGGAGCAGCCCCCGCAGCCCAGGACCAGGCTCGCATGGGGGCGGGGGTCTGCGTCCGCGTCCAGGGTCCGAACGAGGGCGGTGGACACGCCGGACCGCATCCCGCCCCCAAAGCCCGCTCTGGGTTGTGCAGGACCAGGCACGTGAGACTCCGCAGCCCAGGGAGAAAATGACAAATCCCTCCCCCGCCGCCATCTGCAGCCGCAGTGACACCCACTCGGGTTTGCTGCAGGGTTTTTTTTTCTGTCCCCGGAAGCCAGCGCCACCTGCTGACGCCCGGCACCGCCTCTGCGCCGCCTCCCCCGCGCGCATCCCAGGCCCCGGCTGCGATGCCCCGGGGACGGTCAGAGGACGACCCCCTCCCCAAGCGCCCCCTTCCCCTGGGGCGAGTGCCAGACCTGGCTCTGCAGCTTTGCCTCTTTTCTCTTAACCAGGTAGAGGCTTAGCCTCTCCTCCCCGGCTTCAATCCGAGGCAGGAGTCTGAGTCGCCTGAAGTTCTCCCAGCCCCAGGCCCAAGGCAGGGAGCAGAAAATCAGGATAAAAGGAACCATTTGAGTTTCAGGCAGTTGGCGTCTCCACTCCCCCCAACCGCTGCTGCAGGGCCACAAAGGGAGCCTGCCTCTGTGGCTCTCCTGAGCACAGACCTCCAGCCCCTCCACCCAAGTTGCTCGCTGCAGACACAAGCAGGAGCCACTGGTGCCTCCATCTTCCCACCCCCACCCCAATCAGCCAGGCAGAGTCAAGGCAGGGTCCACCAGTCTCCTCAGGGACAGGTTCCCCTTGGAGGGTGCAGAAGTGGCACAGGCAGCCCCAGCAAGCCCTGGCCTGACCACAGCACCGACCCGGGGGCTTGGCGTCCCCTTCGTCCTTCCTCCCGCTGCGAGGGGACAGGCAGCACCCCCCAGGGGCACTTCTGGTCCTAGAGAAGGAGTAGGGGCCCCAGGGTCATTCCAGGACAATACCAAAGGGACTGGTGGGAGTGGGGTGTTCCTTTGGGGTACAAGATGTGGCCCTAGCCTAGCTGGAGCTTCGTCTTGGAGCTCTGACCTCCAGCCTGACCCCTCCCTTAGAGGGAAGGTGGCCCCTGGTTGCTCCCTCCTCTGAGGCCAGGGATGGGGGCTGGGGCTTTGTTCTTGTACCACTTTCCTTCCTGGGGACTTGGCTCCTGGCCAGAATGGACCTTCCATGTCAGCAGCCTGGGGAAGGGGACACTTGAGAGCTGGTGGGAGCGCAGGGACAAACTGCCCTTGGCACTGTCCCTAGGCAGTCAGTCTCTGTGGGGTCTCCTAGGAAGAGCTTCCTGGACTGCCACGGTCAGGGAGCTACCTCTCCGACGCCTGCCCCCAGCGGCGCACCTGGGCCCCAGCCCCCAGGGCAGACTTGTGGTTTCTGGGCTGCAGCTCAGGGGGGACACGGGAAGGTGGGCAGCCCAGTAGGTACGGGGCCCACAATGGAAAGCTCACTACGCAGGACCTGCAGAGCTGAGTGCGCACCTCCTTGGGCCAGGCCTTACCGTGGCTGTGGCACGTCTGCCGCAGTGCGGGGAGGGCCCCAAGTGCCACAGGGTCCACTCGGACTCTCAGTGAGAGGCCCTTGGGGCAGGGGCCACCATCACCATGCTCTGCAGCCAACAGGGACTGCCCTGCGTGTCCAGCTCAGCCTCTCCTCCTCCTGCTCACACCCGCAGCCACAGTCACAGACATGCTCACACAGTCTCACCTCCCACGCACACACAGACACTGCCCGCCTCCACTCAGGAAGAGCTGGGTACATACCCCCGACTGAATCCTAAGCACCCAGCTGACATTCAGCACCCAGCCTGCATTGGGTCAGCTGTCAGGCAGTGAGCCTGGTGGACAGCAAACTTGAGTCAAGGGTTTGGGACACCCCCTGGCCAGACCATGGCACCCAGCAAGGCCAGCTCAGGGCTGTGGCAGCAGGGCCCTCCCCAGTGTGGGGCCAGAAGAAGACACTCCTTCCCTGGCCCAAAGATTTTTATTCTGAATAAAACCTAATAAAGCTGCTAAAGCTGAAGCCACAGGCCCCACACTCCCCTCTGAAATTCCTCCGAATCCCTCC
Organism: Papio anubis; assembly: GCF_008728515.1. Lineage (NCBI taxonomy): Eukaryota > Metazoa > Chordata > Mammalia > Primates > Cercopithecidae > Papio > Papio anubis. Next base: position 90,342,520 of record NC_044991.1, read on the forward strand.
TGTCTATGGGCAGCAGAGGTGGGAGGAGCTACAGAGGCCAGGTCACAATCAGCAGGGCCAGGGCAGCCAGTCCCTCCATTCTGCAGACCCTGGGCTCCACCCTGATCTCACCTCCAGGCAGGGCTCCCTGTGTGGCCTTTGGCCAGGGGCCCCTACCCTCCTTCCCCTCAAGTCCAAGCCCCCTGGCAGGTCTCTGGTCAGGGCAGAGATTAGGAGCTGGCTCCCAGCCTCTCTGCCCCGGCTGCCTCCTGGCCGTGTCCATAAGCCGGGCTCCTGGCAGTGATGATCCCAGAGCTCAGACCCTCACAGCCCAGCCTTCACCCCTGTTGCCCAGGCCAGCTGCCATTTCAGGGCTGTGGGTGCCAGGAACAGTTGGCAGCTGGGTGGGGTGGGGCACAGGGGACAATGTTTGGGAATGAATTAAAAACTAAAAAATAATGGCCGGGTGCGTGGCTCACGCTTGTAATCCCAGCACTTTGGGAGGCCGAGGTGGGCGGATCACGAGGTCAGAGATCGAGACCATCCTGGCCAACACGGTGAAACCCCATCTCTACTAAAAATACAAAAAATTAGCCAGGCGAGGTGGCGGGCGCCTGTAGTCCCAGCTACTCGGGAGGCTGAGGCAGGAGAATGGCGTGAACCCGGGAGGCAGAGCTTGCAGTGAGCTGAGATCGCGCCACCGCACTCCAGCCTGGGCGACAGAGCGAGACTCCGCCTCAAAAAAAAATAAATAAATAAACTAAAAAATAAAATGATACAGGGTGACTCCCTCCAACTTATTAGAGGGATGGAGAGGCCTTGTCCGACGGTGAGGGCCCAGAGCCCAGGAGAAGTTTGCCTCTGCTTGGTGACCCTGTCCCAGAGGCGCCAGGAGGGTGGCAGTGTCTTCTCGTCACCTCTAGCCAGGGACATGGGCCAGAGGCAGCCCCAGAGTCCAGCAGGCTTTGCATTGGTCCTGGACCACTCATGACACGCACGTGCTCACACAGACACCCTGGAGCCTTATGTCCTGAGGGCTCCAGGGCTGCCACAGCCAGAAAGCAGGACCCTCCCTCACATGTGCCGCCGGGAAGCGGAACCATCCCTCACATGCACCGCCATAGCCACACTCCTCCACCCTGAACTCTGGTCTGGCCTGATGGAGGCTGCTGGTTACTCACCAGATGGAGGTCCAGACTCCGTGTCTTCAGCCACCCTGCCCCGCCCCAGCATCAAATTCCCTCCGCACTGTATTTCCTCCTCGGTGGAGGGGAAGAGTAAAGCCAGTCAGTGTCTCCCAGGGCTGCCTGGGGGTAACCGGTGGTAACACCGTGAATGAGATAAAGAAGAGGCTCCAGGGGAAGCTGAGGCCAGGGTGGGGCCCAGCCCAGGACCGGGGATGTGTTTCAGGGGGAGCACAGCCAGGCATGCCCCCCACTTGCCATCTTCATCCCTGCAGGGCTGAGACACGCAGGTCATTCCAGCTCCTTCTCTGGAACTCGCATCAGCCAAGCCATGATCATCGCCACAGAGATGGCCACACCCCTCCTCTTAGCTCTGCAACCCCCACCCCAGCTGGCCAGGCCAGATCCCAGACGGCAGCCCTCACCACCCAGAAGGCTCACAGCAGGAATACAGGGATACAGGGGCGGAAATAGGCCCTGGTGCTGGGGAACAGGAGTGTTTCAGGGGAGACTCCCCCACCACAAGCCATTTCCACAGATGCTCTGATGGGGCCATGGGGTTGGGGGCCAGCTCAAAGCCGAGGGCGACTGAGCCCCCTCCTCAGGGCCATGAGTGGTAAAACCGAGCAAGATGGAAACACACAGCCCCTCTGACAGAGGGTGGGGCAGGGCCCCACCTTGAGTCCTCGGCAGATCTCAGCAGACCCAGTCGGGTTGCTCCTAAGGTGCTGTGGCCCCTGAAGCTCCTTCGTTCCCTGGCTCCCCAGCCCCGAGTCACCACCAGCTGGGAACATGGGCCAGAGACAGCCCCAGAATCCAGTGGGCTGGGCATTCCAGCCTGGTCCGGGGGCTGCTCTGCCACACGAGTTGATGCCACCACCTCTGAACACTTGGGAGGCACGTGGGCTGGGCTGGGGCACGGCCACTCTGGACCCTCTTGCTGAGAGCCTGAGACACAGACCCTTGGCCAACCCCAGGAAAGTCCAGCCCTGTGAGCAGGATCTGAGCCCCACATGAACCAACGACCAAGACCAGGCTTGGGACCAGGCTCCCAGCCCCAGGCTGCACCCAGTCCACACGGCACGTAGGGTCCGTGCTCTATACTGGGCACGTCTCTGCAGGGACAGGATGGAGATGTCCACGCAGCACACAGACCAAGCTGAGGTGAGGTCTCAACGTACAACCATGTGGCACACAACCATCCACCTGGGGCCCAGGCAGAGCTCCCCAGCACACCGCGCGGCTGCCTGGGCATGTGTGGTCAGGCCCTCCTGCAGGTGCCTGTGCTTACCACGTGAGGGCACCCTGGAGCTGCCACAGGATCCTGCACCTGGACAGGGATGGGGAGAGAACCCTGGCAGAATCAGGCCCCAGAGGGACTTCGAGCCTTGAAGGCCATCTGCATGAGCAATGGGTGGAGGCAGGCCCCTCCCCACGGGGAGACTGCCCTTTGCCCCACACACCTCAGACCAGGGGAGGAGGGACACACAGGGGCCCTTGCACACCAGGATGCTCTTTGTTCATTCATTCGTTCATTCAACAGATATTTCTGAACCTCTCCTAGGAACGAAGCCACAAGTGCCACCAAGGTCTAGGTGAGCCTGCAGGGATGGGACCTCCATGGGCAGAGAGGATAATCCAGGCTCTGCTTGGAACCCACCTGGAACAGAGTTTGGAACAGAGCAGGAGCATCCTGGTCACAGTGGGCAGGGAGGCAGGGCCCACTCAGCCATTGGTACAAGGACACAAGGGCATGTCTCAGGCTCCTGGAGTCAGTAAATGTGAGCAGTCATCATCACTATAATCACTGCCACCATCACCACCATCTTCACCATCACCACCATCAACATAACCACTGCCACCATCACCACCATCTTCGTCATCACCACCATCAACATAACCATTGCCAGCATCACCACCATCGTCGTCATCACCAGCAGCAGCAGCGGCAGGAGCACCATCACCATGGACCCTGCGGAGTGGGGCCACTTAAACTCCCTCTGGCTGGTCCTGTTCTCAGTTCTTTGAAGCAGTGGTGACGAGGGAGAGATGCAGATCCACTGAACTCTGGCCACCCAAAGGTCACTCCATAGACCCGTATACTTCTAAGAGGGTGACTGCATGCTGAGGACACAGGAGGGGAAGCCACAGGGCCTCAGTGCCAGATCAGCCTGGTGATGCTCAGGTCCCCGACTCCACATAAGGACAGCTCTCCTCCTGCCACGGAGGCCCTGGTCATCACTGCCCAAGCAGTCCCTGACCCAGCTAACCTTGGACAGTCTCCAATGTCCCTTCCCCACAAGTCTTCCCAAATGTCCAGAGAAGACCCCTGTCTTGGTCCCCAAAAGGTATTTCCCAGTGACTTCACACCCACAGAAGTGCAGAATCTGCTGGGGCAGGCAGTCTTGCTTAGAAGACATGGTGGCGCCGGGCGCGGTGGCTCAAGCCTGTAATCCCAGCACTTTGGGAGGCCGAGACGGGCGGATCACGAGGTCAGGAGATCAAGACCATCCTGGCTAACACGGTGAAACCCCGTCTCTATTAAGAAATACAAAAAACTAGCCGGGCGAGGTGGCGGGCGCCTGTAGTCCCAGCTACTCGGGAGGCTGAGGCCGGAGAATGGCGTGAACCCGGGAGGCGGAGCTTGCAGTGAGCTGAGATCCGGCCACTGCACTCCAGCCTGGGCGACAGAGTGAGACTCCGTCTCAAAAAAAAAAAAAAAAAAAAAAAAAAAAAAGAAGACATGGTGGCTACCCTGGGCAGGGTGGCACCCCCTTTCAGAGCCCACCTGCCAAAAGACTGGAGATGTCCCAAGAGCCTGAAGACCAAACAGCCCACAGAAAGGCCCATTTCCAGGCAAACCCCACCTTTCCTCACGTGCAGACCCCCAAGAATTACAGACATGAGGAGATGCTGTGGCTTTTTTTGCACCCAGACAGAGCAGAAGGTGGATCCTTCCCAAGGGGCTCGTTTATCTGGGACCATTATCATCTTTCCATTAGTTTTACAAGGCCCATGTGTGTGCGCCTGCGTGTGCCTGTATGCGTATGTGCATGTGTGTATACATTTGTGTGCGTGTGTGTGTGCATGCCTGGGGATGCCTGTGGGCATATGATCACACATGTCAGTGTGTGCCTATGGTAGGGCACATGATCACGTGTGTCTGTGCATTCCCATGGTAAGGCACATGATCACATGTGTCAGGGCATGCCCATGTTAGGGCATATGACCACGTGTGTCGGTGCGTGCCCATGTTAGGGCATATGACCACGTGTGTCGGTGCGTGCCCATGTTAAGACATATGATCATGCATGTCTGTACATCCCCATGGTAGGGCATATGATCACACGTGTCTGTGCGTCTCCATGGAAGGACACATGATCGCGTGTGTTGGTGCATCCCCATGTTAGGGCACATGATCACGTGTGTTGGTGCGTGTCCATGGTAGGGCGTATGATCACACGTGTCAGTGCCTGCCCTTGTTAGAGCACATGATCACGCATGTCAGTGTGTGTCCATGGTAGGACATATGATCACACGTGTTGGTGCGTGCCCATGCCCAGGGTAGGGCACATGACCACACATGTTGGTGCGTGCCCATGCCCATGGTAGGGCATATGATCACACATCTGTACATGCCCATGTTAGGGCATATGATCACACATGTCTGCATGCCCATGGTAGGCACATGTGTTGTGTGCACATGTTTATATGTTGTATGCTCTGTACATGCGTGCATGTATGTGCCTGTGTGCACTCAGATGCTCATGAATGTATGTATGCTTTTGTGTGCACCTGTGCATTTGTGTGTGGGGGTGCTGAGGTACAGAGGGCAGCTCCAGGGTAGGAAAGAACCACCCTGGGCCCTCTGGACTCCCAGAATGCTCAGGCCCTCCTGCCTGGCAGTCTTTGCCCATGAGGATGTTCTGGCTAGAAGGCTCTTCTCATGCTCAGGCTCCCACATCCCTTTCCCAACTCATCCTTCAGGTCCCAACTTGGTCTGTCTCAGAGAGGGTTCCCTGGCCATACCATGTGCGTCAAAGCTCGGGCACTCCTGAGGCATGGGCTCCCCTTGGCCTCCACTTCCCAAAGCAGCCCCACTCTCAAGTCCCTCACCAGCCACCAGGGGTGGTGACTGGCAAGGAGAGGCCAGACCAGGATTAGTCACCAGGTGCTGCTAGTCCACCTCCTTCTCCAACCAGTTTCCACCCTTCCAGGCCAGGTGGGGCCTCCTCCACCCCATTCTGACATCTGCTTGGTGGCATCCCTCCCCAGATAGCAGCCCGAGAACCTGCGGAAGGGGCAGGAGCAGAGCAGAGCAGGCTCCACGCTGCCTCACGCAGGGATCCAGAGCAGGCTCCACACTGCCTCACGCAGGGATCCCAGGCTGGGTGTGGCCCGGAGTGGTCAGCCCCAACATCAGCTGCTCCCCATATGGTCCTGGGGCCACGACACCCTCAGGGGCGTCTTCCATCCCAGGAAGGCCAGGTGGGACAATTTGCCTTCCGGGCAACACACAGTCCTGCCTCCCAGTACCCTGTGTCCCCTGGGCCTCCACCCACTGTGGAGCACAAGCGTGTGTCGACAGAACTTTGTGGCCAGGCCCCTGAGCGTCAGGAAGTCCCCTAGAAGGCTGAGCTGCCTGCCCCTGGCTCACAGAGAGGTGGGGGGCAAATGGTCTGCTTGGGGCAGGGCTGTGGCAGAGGGAAGGGCCAGCCCCGAGGGGCTCGGGCATGGCAGGGATTGGGTCTGCACTCCAGGTCTCTCTGGGACTGTCCAGCAGATACCCCCACCCTAGGCCCTGGCCTCCTCAACGCCACACTTAACCAAGTCCCCCCTCAGACCACAACCCCATGCCCTCACCTGCTCCTGACCCTCAGACACAGGTGCCCGGCTGCCAATGCCCTTCCCGCCTCTGCACCCCAAAATCCCCTCACCTCCTGCCCTGCCCTGATATGGGCTCACATCCCAGCCTCTGCACTCTCTCCAGTGCTGTGCCTGCCATCACCCCACCACCTGCCTCCCCACCTGTTGGATAAGAAGCAACTGTGCTTGTTGGGGAGACCGCAGACTTCAGGCCCCACCCCAGGGCTCAGCAGCCCTCCAGCCTGGCCCTCATGCACCCCTACCTCCTTGGGGAAGGCTCCAGGACACATACGGTCCATCACCAGCCTCCTCTTCCTCTGAGCAGCCGCGGCCAGCCATCCTTGGCCTCAGATCATGTTCTGTCAGTCCCGGTCCCCTGGTCCCACTCCCTTGAAGGCAGCCAGTGACCAGAACCCCAGAAGGTTCAGTTGCAGGTTCCAAGTGAATTTAGGGATGGGGAGACTGTGGGGAGGCCCTGCTGGTGCTGCATAAACGTACTTTCAGTGACCAGGGGCCTCCATGCTGGCCATGGAGCTGCCTGCACTTCATACAGCCCAGGGTCCTGCACTCTGGGCCCTTTCCTGGGAGAGGAAAGAAACCCAGACATCAGCCCTGGGGAAGTGGAAGGACCCCAAAAGGGACTGAGCCCCAGGCACTAGCCACTCACCGATCCACTGGTGAGCGGGGTTGCAAATTGGCCTCCGGCGGGATAGTCTCAGGCTCAGGCAGGAAGCACAGAGGCCTGTCCTAAGTGGAACCTCCATCTGCAGCAGGTGCCAGGTGTGAAGAAGCCAATCTCCCGGGGGTGGGGCAGGGGGTACGGACGGCTGTCACTCAGAAGGGCCTCCCAGAAGGGGTGGTCAGTCTCACAGACAAGGAGACCACCCTAGGCTTACAGGGACCCCAGGGGGCAGGGCCCCTCAGTGCCTCTCAGGAAGGCAGAAGGGGCTGTGGTCCTGGCCCTGTCCTGGGACTCCTGCTTGTGGCTGCAGGCACTCCCTTTCCTCTGTGTACTCGCAGGGACGAAGCCCACCTCCAACTCCACAGACTCTACTGCCCAGGGCTTCCCCAGACACAAAGGGGAGTTCGTGCCTGGGACAGTGACCACCCCCAGGACAGAAACACCCCCTCACGGGACTCCTCCAGGACCCACTGTCCTATGTGGGACCGTTCCACAGGTGCTACTCTTTCAGGGCGCAAATCCCTGCGTGCCCGGCGCCACACCCACGTCCCAAGGCTCTCAGGCTGTCCCTAGGCCTGCACTCCGCTGCACCCTGCTCCCACAGTGGGGCCCACTTCCCTGCTCCGCACAGCCCTGGCACCCCTTGACGCCTGCCCATGCCCCTCCAACCTTGTGCACCATCATTTCCTGGCTTCCTCCATGTCTCCATTTCCATTCCTTCCTCCTTCCATTCCTTCCTCCATTCCATTTCCTTCTTCCCTTCCATGGCTCCCCCCAATATTACAAGCTGCTCCATGAAACCCCCCATTTCCCCCAACCAGCCTGGCTGCTCCATGAAACCCCATTTCCCCAACCAGCCTGGCTGCTCCATGAAACCCCCCATTTCCCCCAACCAGCCTGGCTGCTCCATGAGAGCCAGTCGTTTCCCCAGCCAGCCGAACGCTCCCATGAGAGCCCCCCCCATTTCCCCCAACCAGCCTGGCTTATCCGCCAGACCCCCGTTTCCCCAACCGGCCTGTTGTCCGTGGCCCCATTTCCTTCCTCCATTTCCTTCCTCCATTTCCTTCCATTTCCTTCCATTCCCATTTCCTTCCATGCTTTCCGTCATTTCCCTTCTTCCTCCCTTCATTTTCCATTTCCTCCAGCCAGCCTGGCTGTCCATAGAAACCCCCATTTTCCCAACCAGCCCACAGCTGCTCCATGAAACCCCCATTTCCCCAACCAGCTGGCTCCATGAAACCCCCATTTCCCCAACCAGCCTGGCTGCTCCATGAACCCCATTTCCCCAGCCTGGCCTGAAACTTGCTCCATGAGAACCCCCCATTTTCCCCAGCCAGTACCCAGGCTTGCTCCGACCCCGTTTCCCCGGCCGGCGGCCTGGCAGCCATCGAACCCCGTTTCCTCCAGCCGGCCTGAAACATCCATGAGCCCCCATTTTCATCAGCCGGCCTGGTGCTCCATGAAACCCCCCATTTCCCCCAACCAGCCTGGCTGCTCCATGAAACCCCCCCATTTCCCCCAACCAGCCTGGCTGCTCCATGAAGCCCCAAGTTGGGGACTGTTCTCCTTGGTGATGACAAGGGTCCCCCACTGGTGTGGCCCCTCCAGACCTTGCCACGACCTCAGTGACCCCCTATTGTCTCCCCATCCTGCAACTTGGGGTATGGAGGCTTTTCGGTTGTCAAACTAGAACAACTCGAGGTGGGGACCTTGGCAGGGGGACCGGTGACAGGAGGATGGATGGCACAGAGCTCAGAAGAGGTGGTTGAGGCACCAGCCCCAGGGGACCCAGCAGGAAGGAGCCAGACAACTTCTGAGGCTCCCACTGAACCCAGACCCCACCAGGCTGAGGGGCTTGCACCTGCAGAGGAGGAGGCAGGAGTCACCATCTGGAGTAGGCAGGGGAGAGGTGTGGAGAGCAGTGGCTTTGCATCCTCCTGTTCTTGCCCAGGGCTCCCAAAACAAATGCCACCCCTGCACACACACCACACAGGCACATGTGCATATATACCACACAGGCACACACACATGTGCACACACACCACACAGGCACATACCTGTGCACAACACACCACAGACACACCACACAGGCACACACACGAGTGCACACTGGCACAAACATGTGCCCAGTACCACAGGCACACACACAGGCACACACATGTGCACACATGCTACAGAAGCACACGTATGTGCACACACACCAAACAAGTGCACACACACAGGCACACAGAGTGCACACCAGCACAAACATGTGCCCAGTATCACAGGCACACACCACACAGGCACACACATGTGCACACATACCACAGAGGCACACATATGTGCACACACACCAAACACACAAGTGCACACACAGGCACACACACGAGTGCACACTGGCATGTGCCCAGTACCACAGACACACACAGGCACACACCAGAGACACACGTGCGCACATACCACAGAGGCACACATATGTGCACACACACCAAACACAAGTGCACACACCACACAGGCACACACATGCATACAAACACAACTGCACATACGTCCTTACACAGACACACACTGGCATACATACTACATGCACATATCTACACATATACATACATGCACATAAGCATCACACTACATGCACAAACATGCAATACACATGCACACACACAGCAACCAAATGATCAAGGAAAGGGATCAAAATATTAACAATAAGTGAATCTGGGTGAAGAGTATTCTCTACACTATGCTTACTCTTGCAACTTTTCTGTCTATTTGACTTTATTTCCAAAGTAAGTTTTAAAAAAAAGGAATGCCCTCACCTCACCAGCCACCACTCCGTACCACCCCCTCAAATATACCTCAAGCAGCTCTTCTTGATTTTGGGACCAGGGTCCCTCTCTCACCGCTCCTCTGCAGGGATGCAGTGTCCCCAGCTAGTGAAGACAGACGTCTGTGCCCCCAGCCCAGCCCCAAGCTTCTGCTTGTCCCTCCAGGTGCTCACGCCCAGCCCCAGGGTGCAGCAAGCTTCCCAAAATATAAGGGAGAGGGGGAGGGAGGCCATCCCATCCCTGAGGCCTGGCAGAGCAGGTTGGCCTAGGGACCTGGTGTTCTGGGGCCCCATCAAGGCCACCCTCCTGTACACATGTACCCATACTGAGGAATGACCTCACCTGCCACTTGCCACCATCTCTGGAGACGGCTATGGCTACATTAGCCCAGCTCGGCCCAGCCCAAGCAGCAAACTGCACCTTGAGGTCTCCTCCTATGATGAGAAGATCACGGCAAAAGCTGGCACATGGGGGAGGCAGGGGAACCACGACACCAGCTCTGGACGCCCCTCCTGTCTGGGCTGGACACCGGCCCCAGGCAGTTTTCACACTGAATCACACCACTGCCCACCCCTGTGCCCTGGACCCTCCACAGGGCCAAGCAGGGGATGCTGTTCCGGAGAAGCAGCTGCCGCCCACCCACAGAAAGTCTCCTCTTCCAAGCCTGACAGTTCCACAGGACTGAGGCGACACTCTTCCTGGTCTCACAAGTGGTGGCCAAAGCCCAAAGCCCCCAAGGGCCTCATCACCTGTGCACCACCTACTCCATTCCCCTGGCCCCTCAGAAGCTGCCCCGCGGCTGCCCAGCCTGCAGGGGCCCAGCCCTGTCCAAGGTAGCGCGTGAAGGCTGCCCTTGGCCCTGAAGGAGACCCTTCCCATCCCACAGCTTCTCCCGGCACCAAGTAGTGGTGCTGCGGTGTCCGAGCTCCCCGTCTGCCCATAGGAGCCCCGCCATCACCCACAGGAAGCAGCACTGCAATCTCCGAGCCTCACTCTCCGCAGGACACCAAGAGTGTCAGCATGCTGTCATCCACAGAGCCCCGTGACGGGCATGTGCAGGGCTGTGGCTTGTCACAGCTTAGGACCAACTTCGGGCAGTTCGTCCTCTCCATGGGTATAGAGCTCGGAAGAGTCCCCAAGACACGCCTCTGTCCAGGATACACTGGATGCCCTGCGCCCAAGCTCTGCCCAGATGCTAGCAGTCGCTGGTCCTTCTTTGACTCTGGGTGGCCAGGACGCCTGGGGGAGGGAGGGTGCTGGCCCCAAACAGCCCCACAGGCCATGTGGACTTCCCAAAGGCAAAGGGGCCTTGTGGCAGACCTGTCCTGAGATAGGAGCCTCAGCCCCGGGCCACAGCAGGAAGCCAGCAGGTCCAGCAGGCACCCCGGAACTTACTGGAGTTGAGGCCTGGGCCTGATGCTCATTCCGACACCTGGAGCCTGATCAGCTCAGCATGTCTGGCTCCCTCTCGCACGAGCTGAGCGATGCAGCAGGGCAAGGCCTCGCCCGCGCCCAGTGCTGACGCTTCCACCTGGTCCAGCTGGCAACGATGTGTGAGACACCAAGGCCTGTGGCCGGCTGCCAGGAAAGGAGGAACCTAGACTGCCGTTCACCATCTGAATACCCCGTGACTTACCAGCAAGCAGGCCACTCTCTCTCACACCTCCACCACCAGGTTCCCCTCCCGGGTAATCCTTCTCAGTCATAAGGAGGAACTCTGAGAAGAGGCCTTCCAGGGAGGAGCCTCTGAACCTGACTTTTCTTCTTTTTTTTCTTTTGAGACGAAGTTTCGCTCTTGTTGCCCAGGCCGAAGTGGTGCGATCTCAGCTCACCGAAACCTCCACCACCCCGGTTCAAGCAATTCTCCTGCCTCAGCCTCCCAAGTAGCTGGGATTACAGGCATGCATCACTACACCCGGCTAATTTTTTTGTATTTTAGTAGAGACGGGGTTTCTCCATGTTGGTCAGGCTGGTCTCAAACTTATGACCTCAGGTGATTTGCCCGCCTCAGCCTCCCAAAGTGCAGGGATTACAGGTGTGAGCCATTGCGCCAGGCTTTCTCTTCTTCTCATCATGTAAGCACTATGAAGGAATAAGTGAGGTTTTTTGTTTTGTTTTGTTTTTTTTGTTTTTGAGACAGAGCCTTGCTCTGTCCCCCAGGCTGGAGTGCAGTGGCACGATCTCGGGTCGCTGCAACTCCCGTCCCTCGGGTTGACACCATTCTCCTGCCTCAGCCTCCCGAGTAGCGGGACTACAGGTGCCCACCACGCCTGGCTTTTTGTATTTTTAGTAGAGACGGGGTTTCACCGTGTTAGCCAGGATGGTCCTGATCTCCTGACCTCAGGTGATCCGCCTGCCTTGGCCTCCCAAAGTGCTGGGATTACAGGCGTGAGCCACTGCACCCGGCCAAGGTGCTTCTTTTAACTCCAGATGTGTGCACCTGAAAGTCAGCCAGTTATGTGACGAGCAACTCCAGGCTGCAGGGGAACGTGAGCGCCGGCCGCGGGGTGTGCAGGGAGGAGGGCGGACCACCAATGCCCTGCCACACTGCGTGGAGTCCACGGGATGGAGACGGATACTGAGGGGAGCCATGAGTTGTGGTCTGGTGACTGAAGTCACAGAGTAATGGAGCTGTTCCGAGCTGGGAACTGAGGTGCAGACTCCTTTCTCACGGGCCTCCTATGGTGAGAAGACCACAGCAGAAGCCGGCCTGGGCTCACAGCTGGTCTCCAGCCAGAGAGGGCATTTCTGTCCTACCAAAGACTGCAACAATTCTGAACAGCAAGGGGCCTGGAGGGACAGGATTCAGCCCAAAGCACCACTGGCCACACGTTTCCTCCATGTCATCCCCTAGCCTGGCCGTTTAAGACCCAATGCAGACAGCAACCTGCAGAGCTAGCCTGTAACCCACCAAGCTAGCCCAGTCGTTTAAGGCCCAGTGCAGACAGCAACGTGCAGAGCCAGCCTGTAACCCACCAGAAGCCCAGAGGACACGTGGGCTTGCACCTGAGCTACTACCCAGACCCTCCAAGGAAACTTCTATAGCCAGAGGCACCTCAAACAGCAAATCCAGCTTTTCCAATAGCTTAGAATTCATTATGACATATAAGAATTTTACCACACGCCGGGCGCAGTGGCTCACGCCTGTAATCCCAGTACTTTGGGAGGCCAAGACGGGTGGGTTACCTGAGGTCAGGAGTTAGAGACCAGCCTGGCTGACATGGTGAAACCCCATCTCTACTAAAAACACAAAAATTAGCCAGGTGTGGTGGCGGATGCCTGTAATCCCAGTTCCTTGGGAGGCTGAGGCAGGAGAATCGCTTGAACCTGGAAGGTGGAGGTTACAGTGAGCCGAGATCGCGCCATTGCACTCCAGCCTGGGTGACAAGAGCGAAATTCCATCTCAGAAAAAAAAAAAAAAGAGAATTCTAGCATGGTGGGCTTTGGAGATGGGTAGAGGGAAAAAGGAATAGGGCTAATGTGGCTGGCTTTTAGGGAGGCAGGGGTGAGAAATACTAACAACTTAAAGCTCTTTATAAAGCAAAATGAGATGAAGTCCCTCCCCCGCCCCCCTCCCAAATATCTCATTCCACAAACCTATGCCTTTCGGTTCTCCCTTCCCCTGGTGGGCCTGGCTCCTTGCCTGGCATCACCACGCACCAGGAATGCAGGCAGGAGGCCCTTAACACCCAGATACAGTGTCAGTTCTACAAAACTTTCCAAGCTGGCAAAGGGAGAAGCCACCGACTCCTCCCGTCTGGAGGCCTCAGGGGAGGTGCTGTCTAGACCGCACGATCCACTATCCATTCACAAGCCAGTCAGCAACTACCACCTGCCAGAGTCCCTGCCATCACCTCCCACTCTGTGGGGACAATAGCATCCACTTCTTCCACAACAACGAAACAAACCAAAGATAAAAGCACGGCACCCGCCGTCATGCTCGCCACCTTTCAGCACCTCTCGGCCCAGCATTCTAAAAGTGCTGGGATTACAGGCGTGAGCCACCACGCCCAGCCTCGGCCCAGCATTCTAAAAGCCAGGAACTAATCTTTAAAGGAGCCCAAGGACTCAAGAAAATGGCATAAAATATGAAGGAATTAGCTACTCAAGGTTGAAAACACACTTCCCTAAAGTAATAGCAGCATTTGGAGCTGCAAGTGGGAGTACACACAGCCTACCTCTAACTGGTCCGTCAGAACAGACACGTTTTCCCCTGTTCGCATTTTGTGTTTCCTTAAACCAACTACGAACTTCTGGCAGAGGCGGTGACTGCCTGGGAAAGGGTACGACAGGATTTTCTGGGCTCATGCTAATACTGTGTAACTTTATCACATACTTGTCAACTTCTGCAGATGTACACAATATGCATTTCAGTGCTTGTAAATTTTATCTCAAAAGGAAAACAAACTAAACAGGTATTAAACTCTTTTATCGCATAAAAAACAAGAGGCATTGGAGGATGAATGGAGGGAGATGGTGAGGAGCCAAGTCTGGAAAGGAGGAAGCAGTGCCCAGGTGCTGCACGCACTGCTGCGTCTGTGCATCCGTGTGCTGAGGGGTGGGCGATGGTGCCATGTAGTTTATAGTCTTAAAGAAATTAACAGCTCCCTCTTCCAAAGCAAGATAATGAGAATCCCACACCTTGAAAAACACAGGGGCTTTCTATGGTGACTCCCCGAATGGCTTTGCGGCTTAAAAAGCTCCAACACCTAAACTCATCGAGTAGGGTGAAGAATGAGGTGACACCAGGCTTGCTAAATAGTATTGTTTATTAAGGCTTGTATTCTCCTAGAGGAAAAACCCAATGTCGTCCAGGACTCCATTCAGGCAGTAACAGTTCAGAGGAAGTGACACGCTCTAAATACAAGTCTAATGATACAGCTGAAACGTTAACTCAGAGGGTCTTTTGGAGCAAGTAGTTTTCAGAAAGCATCTGCTCTCTAGGACAGTAAGGATCCTCTACAAGGGCACGTGCAGATCCAGGCGCTGGAGCGTCAGGCATGGGCACCATTTTCATGCTTCAACTCAAACTCCAGGTGGTAGTGAGCTCAAAGGTCCCTCATTCCACAAAACATGACAGCAAATTCATTTTCTAAAAAAGTTTTGTTTTGTTTTTACCCATTCAACAGGAAAAAAAATTAGACACACACAGTGAAATTTACACCCAGCAGCATCCCCCATCACACCGTCTGTACTACCAGACCCTACACTGAAAGCTCCGCATTATTGGTATAAAATACTAAGACTGCATTAGGATTCTTAAGAAAAGGGTAAAATTTAAAAAGATGTGCAAACAACGAAGAATGCCCGAACCTGAACCAGACCGAAGCACCTTCCAATTCCTCCCCACATCATGCCCCAACACCATCCAGCCCAACCGGACACCAGGACAGTGAGGGACGGGTGGCCGTTCAGTGGGCAACAGATCTGGAAGGAAAAATTTTCCAAAAACAAACAAAAAAAGTGTCTCCCAAATTTAAAAAATTAAAAGTTATCTGACTAGTAGAAAAATCAAATGGGTAAAATAGCACTTTAGACAAATAAAATGACAAATCAGAATGAACAAGATAATCATTCACCTTTTGATTTCAGTATTTTCAAGAGATTTTATCAGAATACTCTAAATGACAAAATGACTCATGGTTTCTTATGTTTGCTATGAAGCAATAAAGGGATGAGAAATATGAAGTCTCATAGAACAATATCAAATCACTGTGAATTTAAGAACATAATTTCCGCCAAAATAGATGCTTTGTTTATAAGGATACTTGTATTTCACATTAGATCAATCTGATTGATAAGCTGACAAAAAAATACTCCTTTATTAGTGACTTCTACAAGATTATAATACATAGAAAAAGTACAAATAAATGCAGATCCATCTGGGCAAAAATAAATGACAAGAAAGGCAAAGATGCAACACTCAACCCCCGCAAGGGACGACACACTGGAGCTGACCAAGCACACGTGTTTTAAACTGTTTTCAAAGTCAAACGTTAGAACATGTAAGAAACTGGTTCGTCCTTATTGTTTGTTTCGATTCTGCCGTTCCTGCAAAAAGAAAAGACAGCAATTGAACGCGCTGAGTAACCACCCAGATGAACCCTCCCAGAAGTGGGGTCCACGGCTGCCCGTAGCTGTGCCTGCAGATCCAGAGGCAAGACCCTGGATGGCACCCAGGCCGCACCAGCACACAACTCTGAGCTGCGCTGGGCCTGCTCTGTGGGGGACTGGCCACACTGGGCATGGCATTCTCCCCACCCCCTCTACCAGGAGAAAAGCATCACCCACAACGGTCACATGGGCTACTTGTCTAATGGGAAGCCTTACTTCCCACAGCTGTCTCTCCCTCATGTGCCACTATCACTCCACATGGAAAGACACTTAGCAATGTGAAAATCTCTGCACTCAGAGGGAGGAGCTGGCACGACCGGGCTCTCAAGCAGGCCAGGGAGACGGAAGCTGTTCTTCTGTATTTTATCTCATTTAAACTTCTCAGTGGCTCAAAGGACACCAAAATCCTTCCAACTGGCTAACAAAGTGCTGTGTCCTGTGGCTAATGAAGGGTAGGAGGACCCGTGTGGGCCTGTCCAGTTCAGGCCCTTCCCCCACTTCCCCATGGCTAGATTGGCTCAAGGCAAAGCTCCTCTGACCAAGTTTGCTGCCGACTCCCGTTAAGAGAATCATCTTTTCCAGAGAGTGTATGACACACAAGCTTGAGACTTACACCCGAATCTTTTCCCACACTGGCCTCCCTGAGTAGCAGTGTCTAGAAGCCCCTTCAGTCTCCTTACAAGGCAGCATCCAAAGATGAAAATGTGTGATCTAAGGAGCACACGCTGCACCACTCAGCTAGAGAGGTGTCCCAGGCCGAGTGTGGTGGCACGCACCTGTAATCCCAACTATTTGGGAGGCTGAGGCGAGAGGACAGCTTGAGCCCATGAGTTTTCGGCTGCAGTGAGCTATTATCTGCCCTGCACTCCACCCTGGGCAACAGAGAGAGACTCTATCTCAAAATAAAATAAAAACAAAACAGAAAGATGCATCCGAGGCACCTCCATCCTCGTCTGGCCCCTTATCTATTAAGACGCAAACTAATAAAGCCAGCGGGTGGGACACCCAAACATTTAACCTGAAACCTCTTCTTTTGCTAAAAATGGACTGAATGTGTCTTCCGGTTAATAACAAACTTTGCTGGGCACTGGAATAAACACCAGCCTCCTCGACTGTGGCTGCTCTCACAAGCCGCTGCGGTGTTCTCTGTCCCGAGAAGGCTCCAGAGTATTTGGATTAAGGACCTGGATAGGCAGGTCCTACTCTTAAGAATTAACATTTCCTCCCTACCCTCAAATGTAAAACTGGAAAAATTAAGAACTCTATATTTTGCATTCTCTTAAAAACTCTGTTTAAAAACTCTCTTCACAGGCTGGGCGTGGTGGCTCATGCCCGTAATCCTAGCACTTCGGGAGGCCAAGGCGGGCGGATTGCCTGAGCTCAGGAAGTCAAGACCAGCTTGGTCAATATGGTAAAACCCCGTCTCTACTAAAAATACAAAAAAAAAAAAAATTAGCAGGGTGTGGTGGTGGGCGCCTGTAATCCCAGCCACTCTGAAGGCTGAGGCACAAGAATTACTTGAACGTAGGAGGCAAAGGTTGCAGTGAGCTGAGACTGTGTCACTTCACTCCAGCCTGGGGGACAGACTGAAACTGTCTCAATCAATCAATCAATCTCTTAACAAAAGAGGTATTGCTGTTCCTAAAAAGCAAATGCCAATCTCTTGAGTTCAAACTAGCTGATGTTAAAGCCACTCACAGGGAAACACCCCACCTCCCTTCAGCCCTTATAAACAGCTACAAAGTTTACTGTGTGCTCTTTAAAAATACTATTCCTGGCCGGGCGCGGTGGCTCACGCCTGTAATCCCAGCACTTTGGGAGGCCGAGGCGGGCGGATCACAAGGTCAGGAGATCGAGACCACGGTGAAACCCCGCCTCTACTAAAAATACAAAAAATTAGCCGGGCGCAGTGGCGGGTGCCTGTAGTCCCAGCTACTTGGGAGGCTGAGGCAGGAGAATGGCAGGAACCCGGGAGGCGGAGCTTGCAGTGAGCCGAGATCATGCCACTGCACTCCAGCCAGGGGGAGAGAGCGAGACTCCGTCTCAAAAAAAAAAAAAAAAAAAAAAAAAAAAAAAAAATACTATTCCTCATAAAATTTCTCAAAAAAAAAGACAAAGAAGTACAGCTTGTTCTTTCGAGGAATGCTCAACAAGCATTCAGGAAATGCTTATGCCTGAGATTCTCTCTGCTCTTTACTTAGTTTCAAAGAGCCCGCCCGGAGGTCGATGTGGGGTCGGGTCGGGGGCACCTGCCGCCAGGGCAAGGACAGTTAGTCTGAGGAACTAAGCGATGCTCACCATGTGGAACGCTCACCACTTTCACTGTTTTAAGCTATGAAGTTTCTAGATTTTTTTAAAACCAAAAAATGTATCAACCCAGGACTTGGTCTGACTCTGCTGACATAAAAGCTACTGCTGTCCTAAGAAATCAGTATGTTTCCAAATTTATAGCTGGACAGCAATCTTGCAAAATGCTAACTCTATTTTACTTTCTCAACGTTCAACTTGTTTATGAGCTTTAGAGCAATGCGGCCAAACTCTAAATGACAAAGAAAAGGTAGGTCTGTTCTTCAAAGACCTGAGAGAACCTTGAGAAAACTGCCCGGGGGCTCCACCAGCACAACCGCAGTTTACAACCAAGAGGAAGGAGTTCCCACAACTCCTTCCTCTGGTGAAGCTTCCCCACAACTCTCTCTTCAGCGCACTACTTTGTTCTTAAAACTGCACTGACTCGGCCAGGCGCGGTGGCTCACGCCTGGAATCCCAGCACTTTGGGAGGCCAACATCACGAGGTCAGGAGATTGAGACCAGTCTGGCCAAAACATGGTGAAACCCAATCTCTACTAAAAACACAAAATTTAGTTGGGCGTGGTGGTGGGCGCCTATAATCCCAGCTACTTGGGAGGCTGAGGCAGAAGAATCGCTTGAACCTCGGAGGCTTAGGCTGCAGTGAGCTAAAGTTGCACTATTGCACTCCAGCCTGGGTGACAGTGAGATTGTCTCAAAAAAAAAAAAAAAGCTATTTGAAATTCCACCAAATATTAACAAATCAGGTTCTCATTTGTCACTTTCAATAATATGAATTAATGTTAACACTGACCCACACGGGCCCAGAGTTTCTTTAACAGTTTAGGGAGGGTTACCAAGGTCCATCCAGTGACGCTCCACCAGCACCGGTGGCTCTGTTGGACTTGCCTCGGAACACCCGAGGGGTCTGAGGAACACCTAGATCCTGCAGGCCGACACTCACAGGCCCTGCAGGCCGCCCACCAAGATGCTTAACCCAACACCCGACACAAAAAAGCAGTTATCTAAGGATCAAGTTTTTATAATGCAAGTTGTAGGACACTAGAATTTTAAAAACACCAACCAGGTCAGGAGTCCACACACTTTACAAAAACCCAAGTATCACGGTATTTAAGAAGAAAAACTGTGCGCACACACACACACAGCCAGCTTCCAGTGTAGCCAGCTAAGGCTTACCTAAACCTTCAGTAGCAATTATCCCTGCAAATTTAGCAATTCAGCATTTATTTTATACCTAAAAGAGCTATGTGTGTAATCCCAGCTACTTGGAAGGCTAAGGCAGGACAATCACTCGAACCCGGGAGGCGGAGGTTGCAGTGAGCCAAGATTGCACCACTGCACTCCAGCCTGGGCCACAGAGCAAAACTCCATCTCAAAACAAAACAAAAAAAAAGGGCTAAAACACAGAATTTCAGTAACTAATTCAGAATCCAGTAACTGGAAATAAATGACATCCTCTTCTCTTCTCACAAAAGAGAGGGACTGATACTCTTCCAAAGTTCTACAAGCCCCAAGTTGTTCAGGACTTGCATAACGTTAAGACTGCAGACAGTGCAGTCTTATGGATATACATATATGGATATACATATCCCCATATATGCCAAGTACACGCCTTTTGGCCCAAAATACAATAGGACACTTGGCGCTCACAGGTGAATAATCCCTTTAACATAGAGAACTGAAAAAGCACTGAAAACCCATCTATTATCAACTGACATTTCAGGAAGAGGTATTTTTTTAAAAGCAGGAGACAATCTCAGGATGAACTCTCTTGAATAAAGGAAGCATTATGAAGTATGTCAGCAGCATCATTTTCCCATTGCTGGTGCCAGTTTATGGGCGTCTGAGCCCTTCTGAGGAGCAAACACACTCAGTCCTGTCGTACATCACACGAAGGCACAGACTCAGGAGTTTGGCTACAAGTATCCCAGGAAATCAGGACTGTCTCAAAAAGGCCCAATCAATGGATTTTTGATACAGGATCCGTATTTGTTATTATAAAATGTCTGGATTCCAAACCTACCCCACCGCCATTTTCTTTAGGACCTAGATGGAGTGAGTTTGTTTCCAAAAACTGCAGGATACTGGGTTTTTAAAAGAAAAATAAAGCAACAACCTCCAGATCACAGACCGGAACTTTCCAGCTGCTGAGGGTCAGTGCCCTGGGAAACAAGGGCCCTTGGCCAAGTGAGGTCTCGATGCCCTATGTGCCCACTGCAGTGCTGCGTGAGTATCACCTAAGTGTTCCTCACGGACAGAGGCTGGGAAGCACTGTTCCAGAAAGTATCACGACTCAAAAAGGAGAGGAGAAAGTTACCCTCAAATTCTACACAGTGTACAGAATGTGTACACTGTGGCCCCAATTATTCAATTATAAGTGGAGAGTGATCAAAGTCGTTTGGTGACATCCACTCAAACATCATCACTGGTTACTAGCGGTACCCTCCGCGGGGAAAGCCCACGAGGCTGCCAGGACCTGGGCCCGCCCACCTGCGGCCAACTGGGAGCTGCCTGTCAGGAGACTCAGCTTGGCGGACCTGCCGCATCTGCTCACCACGCCACCTGGTCTAAGTGCAGCACCAAGGACACACCTGCATGGCAGCTGCCTGCAACACCCAGACTCACCTTGCGCACCACTTCCTCCTCCTCCTGGCGCTTCTCGTAGTGAGCAAAGTCGTCGAAGATGGAGGTTGTGTGCTTGTAGGAACTGATAATTTTCAGCACTTGTTTTGCTTTTTCTAAGGGCACCTCCTGGGTGTCCCGCGAGTTTGTGACCGGTTTGTTGTCATTATTCTCCAGTCTGATGTGCCGGAGCTGGTTATTGGGCACATCCTTAACAAAAATCCACTTGACATCAAATTTCCCCTTCCACTTGTCCTGAGACCAGACCCCAGCACTGGTGCCGTAGTCCACGGGGGACTTCATCTCGGCCACCCCACAAAAATGCCCACTCCCATTGACGCTGAAGAGCAGGTAGACGGGCCCCTTGCTGCTCATGCAGCGGAAGGCGCTGTCCAGGCGTTTGTTGCCGTGCTCTGTGCTACACCAGATGGAGTACTTAATGGAGCGATGGATGTCATCCTCAGAGTAGCTCTTGATGATGAACACACGCCCGCTTTTCAGATTCCAGTCAAACTCTTTAGGGTTATAGCTGTGAGCAGCCTTCAGTTTTTCAAGGACAGGGTGGGATTCGACGCTGGGGGTGGAATTAGGCTGGACATTTCCAGGAGAGTTGCTATCACTGCCAGCCCCTCCACTCTGCCCAAACGCCGCGTTTCTGTTGCGTGGGGCAACCCAGCGGGTCTGGGGTGGCTGCTGAGGGCTCTGATACTGCAGTTGAGCCACAGGTGGGGGCTGTGCTGGGAGAGGCTGAGCCACCTGCTGGGGCTGTGGGGCAGCCTGTGGGGAGGGTGCCTGTTGGGGGACTGGGGCCTTTGGCACAGGCCCCTTGTTATCCCAGGTGCCAATGTCCATGTTATGCTTTATAGGTGGAGGGGGCAGCGCACCCCCCAGGACAGGCCCGCTCTTTGTTTTCATTTTAGGCTGTGGTTTTGCAGGCTTGCTGGCAATGGCAGCCCATGAGGTCGGCTTTGAAACTGGCATGTTCACATTTGTCCCACCGTTGCCAGAAAGGACACCAGTCAGTGCCACGCTGCTGACAACGGAGCCCACCGTCTTGACAGCAGAGGAGCTGACGTCCCCAATCTTCAGGCCAACCATGCCCTGCTCCAGGCTGTTCATCCCGGGGGCCTTGCTGAGGGTGTCGCTGTGAAAGCCTGGCTGCCCATCCACCACAGTGCCACCCAGGGAGCTCGGCGGGTAGGTGTAGCTGCTCCCATACGCAGAGCTCTGGGTCTGCTGACCTTGAGACCCACTTGTCCCCCATGCTGAGAACGCAGGGTTTTCAGGGAAAAAATTAAACCTGTGCTGATAGATGTTGTTCCCCAGGCCCCCAGGCTGCCCAAAAACAGCATCGTGCATAAAATGATGGTCTCCGTTACTGAGCTGTCCGTAGGTGGTGAGGTATGGGATCGGAGGGTCCCCTGCAGTGGACCATGGAGCCTCATTGAGGGAGTAAGGAAATCCAATGGATGGCGGGTAATAGCTGGACAGGTAGGGGTCGCTCATTGAGGGGTAACTGTTACTCTGCAAAAGCAAACGTGACAAGTTACAGCACTTCCACAACACGAGGAGATGATGAAAATGCCAACCGCCTCTTGCTCAAGCACAGGCGGGGTAAAAGTAAGACCTGCACAGCACTGGGCCACTCCTTCCAGAAGGAAAGCTGTGGTCGCCAATGGGAGAACCAAATCAAGACAGAGAAATTAATGATGAACACAAACCAGGGTGTCGTCTCAAAATGCGAAGCATCATTTGCAAAGCTCTGAATTCAGGCTAAATGACTAAGCTAAGCCTCTCTAGAACTGGCAAGGGAGCAGCCCCTCCCTCTACTCTTACCCACAAAGGAATCCAGAGTTAGGACTAAACCCTTGCCCTGCGGACGACAATGCTTATGACAGACACGGATGGCATCATGGGCACTGAAACAGCTTTGTAAGGCAGAGATACTTCCATTGGCAAACCAGGATGTGCAGGGCCGTGAGGCAGTTTGCTCCAGAGAACAGACCCTAAGCTCACTAATTACTCAGCAGGCCCCAGGCGCCCACCTCTGGGCCTTGACACTCCTCCTGGGACACTCTTCCATACCTGGACCAAAGCTCTCCCAGACATCCTTCAAGGGTGCTTCAGAGGCTCCTTCCACACACCCTTCCTAGCAGAGAGCCCCTGCCTCTAAGTCCAAGGGGGTTCACATTCCCATGATTTCCTGGGCACAGCACTGGGCTCTTGGAGTAGGCCCCTGCACAGAGGGCCCTGGCTGGCTCCAGCTCCTTAGCCAAGAGAAAGCATCCTAAGTGGAGGACTCTGCACTCCGGGTGCAGAGCAGCCCTTGCTTTGGATGCCAACTCACCTGGGCTTCCTTGTGAAAACATGTCTGTGTGGTGACTGGAACCTCGGAGAGTGGTTTTAAAGTGACGGAACCTTGAGCCAAAAAGGTCTGCTAGAGAAGGTGAGTGCCTGAGTGCCCCATTGTAGGGGTCTCGGAAGAGCTGCCCAGGGCACAAATTTAGACTTAAAGTCAGCAGTTCTGGGACGCCACCTCCTTGGAGAGACTCAACCAAAGGTCTGGTCATGATTGGGTCCCTCCAATACTGCCTTAAAATGGCTTTCGTGTGAGGGGTGTGTGTGTGTACGTGCATTCGTGTGAGGTGTGTGTGCGTTTGTGTGAGGTGCGTTTATGCACACACACATGCACACAGGCAGGTGATTCGTGTGAGGTGTGTGTGCGCGTTCGTGTGAGGTGTACTTATACGCACACACATGCACACAGGCGGGCGAATCGTGTGAGGTGTGTGTGTGTGCATTCGTGTGAGGTGTGTTTATACGCACACACATGCACACAGGCAGGTGAGAAGGGGTCTGGTGTGATGCAAGAAGGCTCCCGCCTAGATGCATCGTCTAAGAGTGTCAAAATGCTATTACAGAAAACAGAGCAGGAAGTAAAAAACACGGAGCTCTCCAGTCTGTGATGCCCGTTTTTGGATTTGCAGTTTTCCTGCTCCCCTCCCCCCAGTCGTCCAAGTAACCAGAAAGTTCTACATAAAGAGAATATGCTCCAGACCTCATCTCCCAACCTCATCCCTGCCACGTTGACCTTTCATGTTGGCATCAAAGGCCACACTATGAAGGATAACAGCACCCAGTCGGGCACACCAGGTGGGAAGGCAGCTGAGGCAAGAGGGAGATTGGGATCTCAGACAATGAAACAGGCCTGCTTCACTGGAGGCGTGACCACAAGCAGCTCTCCCTGGGGGCAGTGTCCTGACACCAGCCAACACTGGTGGACTAATGAACCGGTGACCTAGCCACCACTTCCTGCCTCCTGCTCCCATCCTAGAAAACCAAAGGCTTCAGAAATCCTATTTTGTAATTTTCTTCCTGGTGACTTCTCCAGTTGTGAGCAGACAATTCCAGAACCTTTTTTTTTTTTTGAGACAAAGTCTCACTATGTTGCCCAGGCTGAAGTACAGCAGCGAGATCTCAGCTCACTGCAACCTCTGCCTCCCAGGTTCAAGCAATTCTCGTGCCTCAGCCTCCCAAGTAGCTGGGATTACAGAAGCACACCACCACATCCGGTTAATTTTTGTATTTTTAGTAAAGACAGGATTTCATCATGTTGGCCAGGCTGGTCTTGAACTCCCAACCTCAGGTGATCCACCTGCCTCGGCCTCCCAAAGTGCTGGAATTACAGGAGTGACCCACAGCGCCTGGCCCCAGAATCATCTTTCAAAATGCACTAACTGCTGTTTCCCTGTAATACAAATTTGAGATTCTGGGGGTATAAGAAGACAATTGAGATGCTATCAGTGTTGTACAAACATGAGATTAACCTGAGCTTATTCTCCCTCAAACAACTTTCATGATGCTGGGTCCTTTGCTGTAGCCTTTCCCTCGGGTGCTGCCCTGGCCAACAGGCCCAGACAGGAGGGTGAGCGAATCAGGGGACGGTCTGTGCAGAGGACTTGCTCCTTGAGTCGCTGGCCACAGGTGCCTTCAAGGACGGCAGGCAAGGGGACAGTGCCCCCACAGGGAAGCCAGCCCTCCTCCTCCCATCGGCTGGACACATGCTCCTCAGCAGCGCTGCAATCACAACACATCCTCCTTCTCACGCAAAAAGAGCAGATGAAAAAAAAGACCTCGATGGCCGTGTGGTACTGTAATCCACCTGGCCACAACACCAACCAGAGGAGTCAGGCCATGGACACATATGCCCAGGAACACTTCTGACTACACTTAAAGCCTTAACCAAGACAGGACATCACTTACCACATGAAAAAATGCACATTACATTAAGCATGTAACATCCTGAAAATCCAATTGAAGCATTAAATGGACACACCCAGCACACAGGCCACACAGACACAGAGCCCACAAATGACCCACCCAGCTTCCCTCTACCCAAGGTGCAGGGCCTACAGTTCTAGCTGGTACTCTGCAAACCCTTCAGCTCCAGATCACCACCATTCACACCCTGAGCCACAGAAGATGGTGACACTAATCAGCTCTGCCGGCAGCCCTAAACCCTCCTGACACTTCTGTCCTCACCGGGTTACACGGCCACACAGGCAGGCTGGATGTAGTGACCTGCGGTCCTGTGGGCCCGATTTCCATTTTTATCTCAGTCTTACTGACAGCCCATTTCCTGTTACATCTGCCATCCTTCCTTCAAAACTCTGAAGGTAAAGCAGCAGGTTAATTTGTAATGCTATGTGAAGTCAGTCATTCTGCACGTAAGAAAACCTGGAAACGCCGTCCTCTGCCGTCTTTATGAGCCACATGTCAGGCTGCTGTCCCACTCTCCTTCCCCGGTCAGAGACGCTGTCCCACTCACAGTCCTGGTCACAGCGCGTGGGAGACAAATGGAAACACAGTTTGGGCTGCCTGGAAAACACACGCAGCCTCCTTTCAGGGCCTTTGATCTCCCTTTGTCTCACACACAGTCAGGCACAGGTTCAGCGCTCACTTGCTGCCAAGTGCTGGAGGCGAGCTGTGCTGCCCCCTCAACATTCCTTAGCGCCATGGCTCCATGGGCACTGAGTTATGAGTGTGAAAGTTTACTCCTCAGGGATATAGTTGCATTAACTCCGGCCGCGGTGGCTCACACCTGTAATCCCAGCACTCTGGGAGGCCAAGGTGGGTGGATCACGAGGTCGGGAGATCGAGACCATCCTGGCTAACACGGTGAAACCCCGTCTCTACTACAAATACAAAAAACTAGCCAGGCGTGGTGGCGGGCGCCTGTAGTCCCAGCTACTCCGGAGGCTGAGGCAGGAGAATGGCATGAACCCAGGAGGCAGAGCTTGCAGTGCGCCGAGATTGCACCACTGGACTCCAGCCTGGGCAACAGAGCAAGACTCTCTCAAAACAAAAAAAAAAAGAACAAATTCAAAGCTTGTTCTTAACACATTACTACCTCTGAGCAAGCATATTTTGGTCCTGGTAAATGAGTGACATAAACAGACCTTTTAAGGACAATATAGGCAAAACCATGATCCTGCTACTCTGCAGCCACCTCCACACAAGACTGCTAAACACTTTCCAAGCTAGGCACCTCACTGCAGCCCCTGCGGAGAACTGAAGACCTCATCGAAGAAAGCCTAACACGTTTTCGGCCGGGCACGGTGGCTCAGGCCTATAATCCCAGCACTTTGGGAGGCCGAGGCAGGTGGATCATCTGATATCAGGAGTTTGAGAGTAGCCTGGCCAACACAGTGAAACCCCGTCTCTACTAAAAATACAAAATTTTAGCCGGGCGTGGTGGCGCGTGCCTGTAATCACAAGCACTTGGGAGGCCGAGACAGGAGAATCGCTTGAACCCGGGAGGCGGAGGTTGCAGTGAGCCGAGGTTGTACCACTGCACTGCAGCCTGGGCAACAAGAGCGAAACTCCATCTCAAAACAAAAAAAGAAAAGAAAAAAGAAAAAGAAAGACTAACACATTTTAAAGGAAAAATCAGAGTCCCCTGACAAAGGAAAATACAACTTTAGATTCTTGAGCCTCCTCCTGTGACTAACTTAAAAATGATAAACAAAATAAGACACTCAAAGAATTAAAGAAAACTTTAATCAGGGAACATATTATCTCCAGGTTATTTGAAAATCCAAACAGTAAAACACAAAAAAGCCCCAACTCTACATTAGAACTAGGCCGGGCACAGTGGCTCAGGCCTGTAATCCCAGCACTTTGGAAGGCCGAGGCAGGTGGATCACAAGGTCAGGAGTTCGAGACCAGCCTGACCAACATGGTGAAACCCCATCTCTACTAAAAATATAAAAATTAGCCGGGCGTGGTGGCAGGTGCCTGTAGTCCCAGCTACTCAGGAGCCTGAGGCAGGAGAATCGCTTGAACCTGGGAGGCGGAGGTTGCCATGAGCCAACAAAGCGCCACTGCACTCCAGCGTGGGCAACAGAGTGAGACTCCATCTCAAAAAAACAAACACACAAAAAAGAACTAAGAGCAGTTTTACATATTTACTCAAATTTAACGACATTATAAAAAAGAAACTTCCATCCGAATGAACAGAACCATTTTAAGTTGAAGTTAAAATGTTTACTTCCTATATCCATTTTTCTGAGATAGAGTTGGAATGACCAAGAGGAGAGACTAAAGCAGAAATGATCCCTTCAGAAGTCCAAGAGGAACAGAGAGAAGCATTTGCTTAATAAAAACACACACACACAAATAAATTATGTAAAAGGGAAAAGTATCGAGCGTACTGCTGAAAAGTGAGGGAGTGACACGGCTCCTGGGAACCAGCTCTGACCCAGGACAGGGAACAGGCCTACCAGGATGACCTGCGGCTCTTCAGGAGAAGCCTTAGAGAGCGCAGAGAAAATGTTAGAGGAAAATAACCAAAAAACCCTAATTTACCTACTTGGCTGCTCACTTTTCAGATCTGTTTTCAGGACTGGTCCTTCTGAGGCTGCAATTTCAGCCCCTCAGCTGGTGGCATCAATATGCAGAGACAGCAGTTTCTGACAGAATTCCTGCATTTGTTTCAGCAACTTGCCAATAAGAAGCATGTTAAGATCCCACTGTGTCCTTCCAGCTGTGTTTCTGGGAAGCCGCTGTGATGGCAAATGCCTACTTAGCAGGCTCTGCCACTGGGTATTTTAAGGAAGCCCATATTTTTAGATGTAGCCACAAGAAACTGACACTCCCCGGCTGGCCCTCAGGTCATCCTGGGCCTACCAGAGCTGCGCAGGCACAGCAGGAAGCCCTGTGCCAAGCGTCTCCAGGCTATTCTCAAGGAACTCCTAGACGCTCTGATGAGGCATTGTGTTCAGTGAAAAAAAACCACCCAAAATCTGATGAGCAATTTCATCAGTGTGTGATCAGTGTACTTACACAATTGGAGACGTGTGACAGTGGAGCCAGTATCCTTACCACACACTGAGGCCGTAACCTGTACAGTGTGTAACTGTACTGAATAATAGAAGTAACTATAACTTTAGTAAGTATGTGTGTGTCTAAACATATCTAAACACAGAAAAGGTACAGTAAAAATTCAGTATAAGAGATCAAGAACGGGACACCTGTACACTTACGGTGAATGGAGCAGGTAGGCCTGAAGTTGCTCTGGGTGAGTCAGAGAGTGAAAGTGAAGGCCTGGGCCCTCACTGGACACCACTGTCACCTTTAGAAACACCGTCCACTTAAGACTACACTCAATTTTAAAATTTTCCTTTCTTCAATAATAAACCCTAGCCTACTATAGCTTTTTTACTTTACAAACTACTTTTTAAAAAGCTTTAAAAGTTTTTGACTCTTTTGTAAACACAAACATATCACATATCTGTACAAAAATAGTTTTTCGTTATATCCTTATTCCATAAGCTTTTTTCTATTAATTTTTTTTTTAACTTTTTGAACTTCTTTGATACAAATGAAGACATGGCCAGGCACACTGGCTCATGCCTGTAACCCCAGCACTTTGAGAGGCCGAGGCAGGAGGACTGCTTCAGCCCAGGATTTCGAGACCAGCCCAGGCAACACAGTGAGACCTCATCTCTACAAAAAATCAAAAATGAGGCAGGAAGATCTCTTGGGCCCAGGAGATGAAGGCTGCAATGAGTCACCACTGCACTTCCGCCCGGGTGAGGGAGAGACCCTGCTTCAAAACAAAACAAAACAAAAAAACCAAAAAACCCAAAACGACACAAAAAACACACACACTAGCCTAGGCCTACACAAGGTCTGGATCTTCCACCTCCACATCTTGCCCCACTGGAAAGTATTCAGGGGCAACACCACACATGGAGCTGTCATCTCCTGTGACATCAATGCCTTCTTCTGGATTCCTCCTGAAGAACCTGCCTGAGGCTGCTTTCCAGCTAACTTTGTTCTAGTAAGTAGACAGAATATGCTCTTAAAAGTATAGTAAATACATAAAGTAGTAACAGTCAAGTATTACGCACTGTACGTAACTGTATGTAACTGTAGGTGTATACCCTGGTACGACTGGGGCAGTAGCTTTGGTTACACCTGCAGCACCTCAAACACATGAGTAATGCACTGCCCTTAACATGGCAGCTCCAACATCACCAGGTGACAGGAATTTTTCAGCACCATCATAATCTTATGGGACCACTATCATACTGTGGTCTGCTGCTGACCAAAACTTCATCCAGCAGCACAGGTACAGGTGCCATCTCCCCCATGCCCAGGTGGCCTTGGTAATTTCTGTCAGTGGGGTCACAGCAAACACACTCAGTCTGTTGGTCAGCCAGTGCGCAGGAGGCCTGGGGGGCCAGCGGCATCTATTCCCAACTCAGGCATCATGCAGAGACAGGGTCTTCTAACTCTGAGTAGGAACTGTTCTGGGTCATTTCACAGTCTTTCCTTTCAGAAAACAACAGAAAACTGGGAAACTAGAAGTCCCTGAGCAGGCAAAGCCTCAAAAGAGAAAATCAGCCAGGCACCATGGCTCACACTTGTAATCCCAGCACTGTGGGAGGCCGAGGCGGGCGGATCACCTGAGGTCGGGAGTTCCAGAACAGCCTGATCAACATGGAGAAACCCTGTCTCTACTAAAAATACCAAGAAAAAATTAGCCAGGCGTGGTGGCGCACACCTGTAATCCCAGCTACTCAGGAGGCTGAGGTAGGAGAATCACTTGAGTCAGGGAGGTGGAGGCTGCAGTGAGCTAAGACTGCACCACTGCACTCCAGCCTGGGCAACAAAAGCGAAACTCCGTCTCAAAAAAAAAAAAAAAGAGAGAAAATCACAACAATCAAGCCCAACCCAGAACCCTTCACTCCCAGTTCCTCTGCTTCCCCAACTCCCATTCGAGTCACAGACTAGAAGACAGATACTGAGTGGCTACAGTCGCAAGCACCTCAGGGGCAACTAGGACTGAAACTCTAGTACCAGAAGCACAGCAAGGTGGGTGAGGTGAGGCCTC
Organism: Papio anubis; assembly: GCF_008728515.1. Taxonomy (NCBI): domain Eukaryota; kingdom Metazoa; phylum Chordata; class Mammalia; order Primates; family Cercopithecidae; genus Papio; species Papio anubis. The sequence continues at coordinate 90,372,478 of NC_044991.1, forward strand.
TCTGAGGGAAGGACCCCCACCACATGGCAACAACCCTTCACAGCCCATTACAAGTTAAACCAACCTAACAGGCAGGCATTCTCCTAAGACTTTCTAAACCATTCTAAGTATTACAGTTTCACACAAAACACAGGAACCAAACTAGCCTCCAACTAGATACTACAAACCATACCTGGATTTTTCTCTTTTAAGTACCCAGGGTTAGGCTGGGCACAGTGGCTCATGCCTATGCTCCTAGTACTTTGGGAGGCTGATGCGTGTAGATTGCTTGAGCCCACGAGTTCGAGACCAGCCTGGGCAACACAGGAAGATTTCATGGCTACTAAAAATTTAAAAATTAGCTGGGCGTGGTGGCACATGCCTGTAGTCCCAGCTACTCGGGAGGCTGAGGTGGGAGAATCACCTGAGCCCGGGAAGTCAAGGCTGCAGTGAGCCGTGATCACACCATGCACTCCAGCCTGGGCAATGGAATGAGACCCTGTCTCCAAGAAAAAAGGACCCAGGGCTGATAGATCTGTTCACTATCGTAACCGTGGCCATGGCTCCACAGGCATGTCTGTTATGTTCACTATCGTAACCGTGGCCGTGGCTCCACAGGCATGTCTGTTATGTTCACTATCGGAACTGTGGCCGTGGCTCCACAGGCATGTCTGTTATGTTCACTATCCTAACTGTGGCCATGGCTCCACAGGTATGTCTGTATAAATCAAAAGTTATAAAACTGTACTGTATACATACAGAGCTAAGACACCCACTGACATAAAAATAATCTAATCCATTTGTAAAGAAATCCTTCCAAACAACACAAAAGCTCCGACTTTATAAAAATATTTTTGGCTGGGCATGGTGGCTCATACCTGTAACCCTAGCACTTTGGGAAGCCAAACCAGGAAGATCACTTGAGCCCAGAAGTTCAAAACCAGCCTGTGTACAATATACATAGACCCTGTGTCTACAATCAATCAACCAATCAATCACCAGGTATAGTGGTGCATGCCTGTAGTGCCAGCTATTCAGGAGGCTGAGGCAGGAGGATCGCTTAAGCCCAGGAATTTGAGGCTACAGTGAGCTATAATCATGCCCCTGAACTCTAGGTTGGGTAACAGAACAGGACCCTGTCTCCAAAATATACACATACATACATACATATACACACACATATACATAGACATATACACACATGCATACATTTTTAAGTGTACTGATGCAACCTCCTTTCACCTTTATTGGCTAAAATTCAGTACATAATACTATTAAAGTACTAAAATAATAACAACAGTAGAAAACAAGATATTCAAAAAATCAATTCATTTAACTTCCTGCCATTACCTCTATCCAAGGCCCATCACTGAAGTCAAGTCAGTTCTGCCCAGAGGGGGGACAGATTCTCAGAAGGCAACCAAGAGACAAGAAACAAAAGCAGGGTTGGAGCGGGGGGCAGGTCTGCCAAGGCTCCACCTGTACGAGGTTTCCTGGTCTCCAAGCGGCTTGATTCGCCAAGTGCAGTAGGAGTGAGGGGGACGAAGGAACATTCTAAGACACCTTAGAAAACGGCAGTCTAGTTTTATTCCTTCACAGAGAAGAGGTGAAGCCTGGTTTTACTTTAAAACATGCCCAGTAGCTGAGGGCTATTTGAAGCGGCGAAGGAAGGAATGCGAGCATCTGCTTTGTGCTGCCCCATGAGGCCTGCTCACCAAAGTGAGGAGCTCACAGAGGTGCAGCCTCTCATCCAAGCCACTGGCCTGGAGGCAGGGGAGTCTGGTTCCTGAGTTGGACTCTTAAGCAGATATGGCTTCTCTTGGGAGTTTTGCTGCAACAGTAGCACAGAGGAGAGAGAGCAGCTCCCAGTAGATTTTAACCAGGGCAATTGTATTCCCCCAAAAACATCAGCCAAGATAGTTTTGCTTGCTACAACTGGGTATGGGGAGAGGGAGTTGCTAATGGCATCTAGTGGGTGGGAAGCCAGGGAGGCTGCTAAACATCCAACAATGCACAGGACAGCCCCCAAAACAGAATGTTCCCGTGCAAAATGTCCACAGTGCCAAGGCAGAGAAAGCCTGAATTACCTAAGAAAACAGGGCAGCTATGACTCACTGGGCCCTGCTGTATCAGGTACTGTCTCAGCGCTTTATGTACACCATCTGATGTCATCCTCCCAACAATTCTACAAAGAATTACTCCTCTCTTTCTTCCACAGAAAAGAAAGTTGAGGCAAGAGAAGGCAAGCCACAGACACATGCCAGTCAGTGGTGGAGTTAAAAGTGAAATCAGGCTAGGCGTGGTGCCTCACGCTTATAATCCCAGCACTCTGTGAGGCCGAGGCAGGTGGATCACCTGAGGTCAGGAGTTTGAGACCAGCCTGGCCACCATGGAGAAACCCTGTCTCTACTAAAAATACAAAAATTAGCTAGACGTGGCGGTGGGCGCCTGTAATCCCAGCTACTCCTGAGGCTGAGGCAGGAGAATCACTTGAACCCAGGAGGCAGAGTTTGCAGTGGGCTGAGATCGTGCCATTGCACTCCAGCCTCAGTGACAAAGAGTGAGATTCTGTCTCAAAAAAAAAAAGACTGAAAACCAGGCGGCATCTGGCTCCACAGTTGCTCCACAGCCCAGCTCTCAGCTGCTTCCCGAGACCACAATTCCAATCATCCACAGCGAAAAATAACCAGTAAGCTTCAGAAACACACACAACTCCACTGCGTCAAAGGCAAGACACATCAGTGACCCACAAAAACTGGAGCCAACTAGACCTGTTTGCATCCCGGCCCCATTGGGATGCTGCCTCCTCCACGGGGTAAATCATTTTCATTCCACTCATGCCCAGGGTTAACAGCAGGCACATCTTCATGAGCATTCTATCATTTCTAATACTTTATAGTCTGCTGCTTTGTTGTTTAGGATAATTTAAAAATCAGAAATGACAACAAAGGTGTGTTACACGACAATTAAAACCAACTTAAAAACAAATATATGCTAACAAAATAAACTCACCTGATTTGACTGTCCAGTAAGGTAGGGCTCAAAGTCATTGTCATGAACTGTATCCTTCTGATGTAAAGAACCATTTTGTACTAGAACAAAAAGTTGCAAAATATTACCCTCAAATTTTAAAAGATTACTTTTAAGCACGGAAGTCAAAGTTAGTAAAGTCTATTTCCATCTATTTCTAGCAGAAATTATGCTTTTATTTTAAAAGGAATAAAACCAGTATACAACTGAGGTTTACACAACTAATTAGAACGGTGACAGGAAACTTTCAATAATTTAAGCTACATTTTAAATAAAGGCTTCAACATAATTTGGTGAGACTGACCAAATTAAGTGTTAACACATAATGCAAGGAACACATAACCAGGGTGAAACTGACATGGTCTAATAAAGACCTATGTGTGGCAAATAGAAGTGGAGCCTCCAAAAACCCAAATGCAGAATGTATGCCCAAATGTATGGCGAACTGAGGGAAGAAAACTTAGGACGGAAGGGGCTGCAACTGAAGGACTACTGGGAGTTATTATCTGACTCTCCACAGTGAACCCCAAATATCTGAGACAGGTCTCAGTCAATTCAGAAAATGTATTTTGCCAAGGTTAAGGACACACCCATGACACAGCCTCAGGAGATTTTGACAACACGTGCCCAAGGTGGTCAGGACACGGCTTAGTTTTATACATTTTATAAGGGGAGACGTGAGAACAATCAATGTCAGATGTACACTGGTTTGGTCCGGAGAGGCAGGACAACTTGAAGCAGGGAGGGGATTCCAGGTCATAGGTAGGTGAGAGACTGCATTCTTTTGAGTTTCTGATTAGCCTTTCCAAACGAAGCCATCAGATAAGCATTTATCTCAGTGAGGAGGAATGACTCTGGGTTCAGTCCTTTGTCCACCAGGAATTTCCTCGTGGGCAAACTGTGGGGGAGGTATGTAACTTTTTATGTCTTAGAAACTATCTTTTTCAAGAATAGAAGGGGAGGCAGGTTTGCCCTAAGCAGTTCCCAGCGTAGCTTTCTCCCTTTGGCTCAGTGATTTGGGCGCCCGAAGATTGATCTTCCTTTCACACCACTTTTCTTCCCACTGTTATTATGCTCAGTCAGAAAAAGAAAGCAAAGGTAAATAAAGTGCTGGGCCTTTTCCAATCTTAAAACACGATGAACCACAGTATTTGTTTACACCTGAGCTGACACACAAACTAGCTAAAAAAGTGTTTCAATTTTCACACCAGTGCGCTCTGAGGGTTTATCCCAAGCCATAATGTCACAGGAGATGCTAACAGACTTGGAAAACGGGCTGAAACTACCCGGGATATGGAGCTTAGCCTGCAGAACCTCGGACTGCCCCTCTCCTAGAGCAGCCCCTACTGGGCAGCAAAAGGCAAGTCGCTCGTCCCCTGCGGCCATGTCCACCCGGCAAAGCCTCCTCTCCTACCTCCCCTTCCCCAAAGCAAATCCACGATCATGCAGTGGGGACAGAAGGGCCCAAATTACTCTGAGCACTCATTTATTCACTTCTTGAGAAGCCCTTGTCTTCGACCTGCCAAATCTCCCAGAATCGTCACACAACCTCAAGTTTTATCTCCCTGAAGCTAGCGGAAGAGAGAAAGTTTCCGGTCCCAGACGCAGCTTCCTGCACCGTTCCTTCCCCGTCCTCCTCCACTCCAGCCCGCGCCGGCCGTCCCGGGACTCCGCTCACCTTTATTATCTTGTCCTTTTGTTCTCTGCACCGCCGCAGGCCGGGACGTGGGGTACACACAACCCGCGGAAAAAAGGAAACACAAAGTTATTCACCAGAGAACTGGTCTCCAGCGGGCAGCGAGCTCGGCAGGCCCCGAGGCGCGGTCACGTGCGACCCCGGCCCCGAGACCCCGGCCCCCGCGACCCCGGCCTCTGCGGTCCAGCCCCAGGACCCCAACCCAGCCCCCGCGACTCGGCCCCGGCCACGGCCCCCGTAACCCGGCCCCGCTACCTGGGTGTCCACGCTGGTGGCCGACATGCTTCATGAACAACTAGACGCGGGGCCGGGGCGCCCGCCGGCTCGGGCCTCCCCGAGAGGCCGGGCCTGTCACCCTAGCTCGCGCGGCCCCGGGCCCCGCCGCCAACTCCCCGGGCGCCGGCAGGGCGGCGGCGGCGGCGGCTGCTGGGCGCGCGGGCCCCTGACGAGGCGGCGACGGCGGTGAGCCCCGGACGCGGACGCGCTGAGGAGGCGTCGACTCCAATGGCGGCGGCGGCGGCGGCGGCGGCGACAGCGGCAGCGACGGCGGCAGCCGGGAACGAGACTGCGCAGCGTCAGCGCGCACGCGGGGCAGGCCGGGAGCACCGCACCGGGCCGCCACGCTTCGCGCCTGCGCGCTGCTGTCTTGCGGGACAGATTTCGCTCCTAGGTCGTAGTTTCGCGCGGCGGGACGGGGGCCGCAGCCGGCTGGGCGGGGAAGCCCCGAGCCGGGGAAGTCACGTGGGGCGTGTCCGGCGGAGCCGCGGGGCCTGTTGGGAAGGGGCTGGCGGGCTGCGTCCAGGTGTGCACCGCGCCCCCGCACCCCCGCACCCCCGCACCCCCGCGCCCCGGCCACGGCCGCAGGCGTCGACGCGCTACAGGCACTGAGGCCTCTGTGGTTTTCCCCAAGGTCTGAAGACTAAACGCTGCTCTGGTCCGACAGCCGGGCTACGGGTCTGTCCGGGGTCGGTCCGCCCTGCCCCCACGCGCAAAGCCCTGCCCGCCCAGAGCTGCGAGCCCCTGCGCCTTGCGGCGGGACCTGCGGGCTTTGTTCGCTTTGCAGCCCTGGCCTTCAGCAGCAGCGGAGCCCGGGGCCTGGTCCCGAAGGTCAGCTGTTCTGTGGATGTACCTCCGAACCTGCAAGAGGCTTGCCGGCTTATAACGAAGTTCGCATATTAGATTCTTAACCCCGATTTCATCACCAGGAGGAAAAGAGACGGTAGTGCTCTGTGCCGCAGCCTAGGCCGGGCCAGGGGAATTCTGGTCTTTGTTCGAGGATGGACAGCACCTTCTTAGCTGCATCTGTGGAAAGAGAGCCCAGTTCTCAGTTCCTAACCCCTCTGCATCCCCAGTCTGGACGCCCTTCTGGTCAGGCGTTGAATTTCGCTCCCTGCCGCCAGTGTCCAATCCTGCCACCCTTGTGGCTAACTCCCTACAGAGGCTTTGAGGTTGATATTTTTCTTTCCAGCTCTGGCAGGTGTAACATCTTCACATGGCCTGGATCTGGGTCCCGCTGAAGGAGAAAGACCTGGAATGGGGTGTCAGGCATTCTGACGTCAAAGGAGTGTTTTCCACAAAGTGGACCCGGACAGATGTGCTAGGCAGGACGGACAGTGACAGCAGGGACGGCAATGGAGTCCCAAGACGGCTCCAAGCCTGGACATCCTCATCAGTGGGGCAGCAGACAGCCTCTCACACTGCTGCAGGAGGAGGTGGAAACGGCCCCCAGTGGGCCAGTCAGCCACAGAGAGGACTGCTGCTCCAAGTTGCTCATCACCAGGCCTCCCTGGGGCCCCGCCTCGCCTAAAGCTGGGGAAAGCAGACTGGGCACGTTTCCCTGGAACAGAGCTCAGGGATGTCTGGTGCCCTGAGGATAAATCTGGATCCACTGGGACTTTGATATGCTTTGGCCGTGGGCAGGCACCTCAGGCCGGGATGAAATCTGTGCATTTGGGGTAGATCTGAAAATGAACAGCACATTTCCCGGATGGGAGCAGACATGGAGAAGATGTGTGGGGATTGTAGGGCCAGCGGGATTCCTGGGGGCACTCTGCCACCTGCCTCTATGTGATAAGGCCTGCGCATCCTACGCAGGGCCTGAGTGCCTGCTTCCCAGGACGCTGAACTGCTTGGCAGCCCTGACTGCAGCAAGGGAGTGTCTGGGTGGTCAGAGCCCCTGTCTGTCTTCTCCCCCAGCTCCCATCTCTCGGCCAGGATGGTACAGTGGTCACCACTGGAGTTCAGAGCCTCACAGCCAGTTACAGGGCCTTCAGCCTCAGGCCTCCTTTCCTCCTCACTGGTGGGGTAATTACTCCCCTCTCACAGGATGAGTGTGCGGAAGAAACTGGACGTGCAGCACTTGGCGTCAGGCCGGGACTCTATTAACACTGGCTGTTACCTGCTGCCTTCACCCACAAATGCCCAGCCAGTCACAGGAGGCAGCACTGGCCCTGCAGGAAGTGGCCACTCCGAGCTTAGGGGCCTTCTCAGATGGCTGAGTGCCAGCAATGCAGGACCGTGGGGGTGTTTCCGTTTCCTGGAGCTGTCTTAACAAAGTACCAGGAACTGGGGGGCTTAAAATAACGGCAATGTATTCTCTCCCAGTTCTGGAGGCCAGAAGTCCCAGATCAGTATCGCTGGGCCGAAGTGGAGGTGTGGGCTCCTTCCGGGGCCCTCAGGGAGGATCCTAGCCTCCTCCAGCCTTCGGTGGAGGCCAGCAGCCCTTCCTGGTCTTTCCTCCTCACCTCCGGCGCCTCATGGCCTTTTTCTCTGTGCCTGTGTCTCTTATAAGGACACCCATCTGGATTTAGAACCCACCCTAGTCGAGGACCACCTCATCGTCACGTGATTATATCTGCAAAGAACCTATTTCTAAATAAAGTCACACAGGTACCAGGTGGACATGAGTTTTGGGGGTGCGCTCCAGCTCACTACAGAGATCACTGGGGAGGCCTCACAGTGATGCCTATGGAGAGATTTTGGAAGGTGACTCCTGGGGCTGAGTGGGTGCTACTCACAAGTGTAGATGGAAGGAGAGGCCCCCACAGTGAGGCCTGAGGAGGCACCACCATGCCAGCCTAGTCCCACTGGCCAGGGAAGAGGCTGACAGGATCCCACAGCCACTGCCCGGACCCACCCCGGCTTTTGCCCTGAACTCCAGAAGGCTCCATGCTGACCCTGACAGAAGGAGACTGAGGGCTTCCCAGGGGCAGGACAGGTCAGGTTGGCGGGAACAGGGCCCTAAAGTGACTTGAATGCAGAGACTGTGGCACCAGTAGGGGAGGCTGAGGTCCCTAGGCCAGCCCTGGGGGGAATGCTTTTACCTTGGCCAGGCCTGAGGACCTGGGAGGGTGTCACAAGAAGCCAGCAGTTGAGCTTCCTGTAACCTTGGAGGGCCACATGCACTGCCCAGTCTGCCCAGGCTCACATCCCAGCCCAGCTCTTGGCCAGGAAAAGGGATGTAACCCACCACCGAATATCAGGGGCCAACTGTTTCTCCCTCACGGGGAGCGGACAGCTCCTCATGTCATGGATGGAAACGGGTCAGAGGGCTTTGGCCACTTCTCTGGGTGGCCCAGTGGTCTTGAGACAATGTCTGCCGTTTCTAAGCCTGTGCCCTCAATGACAGACAAGAGCCCATCCCCTGTGGGCTGTCTGCCTTCAGACGGGAGCCTTCTTGCTCAGAGAACCTGTTGCTCCTCCAAGACCCCTTCCTAGAAGCACCCCCTCCCAGCAGCACCGCCTCCCGGCAGCACCCCCTCCCAGCAGCACCCCCTCCCGGCAGCACCCCTCCCGGCAGCACCCCCAAGTGGTATGGGATTGTCTAAACATGACTAGCATTAAGAAGGTTTGGGTCTTTATTTATTTCAAAGTCATATAGGCGAGTGTTATCTGTGCTGTATGTAGGCTGCCTGTAATCCCAGCACTTTTGGGGAGGCCGAGGCGGGCTGGATCACAAGTCGGGGAGACAGACCATCCTGGCTAACACGGTGAAACCCCTGCCTCTACTAAAAGTACAAAAACTAGCCGGGCGAGCGGGCTTCTGTAGTCCCAGCTACCGAGGCTGAGGCAGGAGAATGGCGAACTCCAGGAGGCGTGCAGCCAGAGCTGGAGAGGACCAAGCACTGCACTCCAGCCTGAGTTATAGGATGGGAGACCGCTCAAAAAAAAAGCTTATCTTTGCACTGCATAAGGATATAAGGTGGGAAGCAAAAACCACCCCCCCCAAACCCCTCACAGAGGGAGCCTCCCAGATGTCACTGTGTGTGTGCAAGCAGTTCTGTCTCACTGTCTGCCCTTGCATCTCACTCACGTTCCATTTTGGGGATTCACGGTGCTGCTTCGAGTATCACACCCACTCTGCCCCACCTCCCTCTCCAGGGAGGCTGGCTCCAGCTCTTCCGGGTGAGGGTCTCGCCCCAACACACATGCACACGCAGAAGACACTTGACAGGAGGCTCTGCCCAGGGTCACCGGGTCCAAAGGTGCTTACACTGGCCTTTTTGCTCATGTTGCCAGATGGCCCCCAAGGAGGTGCTAAAATGAAAAACCCCGTGTTAAGAGGAGGTTTCTGAGCTGCGGAGGCTCAAATGCTGAGGTCTTAAATTCAAGATGATCCCTGCTGAACTAAACTCTCCTGAATGCTGGACACAGCTCACCCTGCAGCTGCCCTCTGGGGACTCTCAATGAAGACACCCATCTGTCTTGATGGGCACCAGCCACTCATGCAGCTGCCTTCTCCACGGATTCTGTCTCCGGTCATCTCCCCCGGCCAGCTCAACCCTGGGCTCATGCCCAGTCGGCAGGCCTCTCCGTGCCTCCCCACTCACCCCTCAGGTTGCCTTTGTCCTCCATGAAACCAGCTCCTGCTATCTTGGTTCCTCCTGCCTCCCTGCCTTTGAGCACCGACGCGGGAGTGTGTGGAGTGCTGAGTGCTGAGTGCACTGACATGGAATGAGCTGACGTGGAGTGCGCTGACATGCCTCCCATCATGCACAGCACTTTACAGTTTTCAAGCCTCGTGTCTGTAAGTTTCATTGGACCATTTGCCGCGCAAGTGTGAACTTAGCACATACTTACTATGTGTGTGGGGCGCGGGGGCATGAGGTGGCCCTCCCCGGCAGAGCTCCTGGTGCTGGGACCTTCCATAGCCCCGCAAAGGTTCGTCTAGCTCCACTGAGTACTTGCTGTCCTCCACACATGGGGATGGAACAGGCCAGGTGCTGCTCCTGCAACTCAGATAAGAGGCAGAGGTAGATGGGTCACTGTGGATCTGAGCTGTGATGGAGGTGGGACAGAGAGGAGCCCAGAGACTCAGGATAGGCAGGCATTCGCTAACTGAGGAGGCAGGCAGTGGGCAAGGTGTCCCCGGTGGATGGACAACAGGAGGCAGGACACAGCAGCACCTGCCTGCCCACTGGAAGGTCAGGTCCCTGAGGAGGGACCCCATGTCCGCTGCCGAGAGTGGGTGCTGGGAAGGCAGCTCAGCAGGTGGAAGGAAGCTCTGCGTTGCATCTAGAGAGCCGAAGGAGTTAGAGCAGCTCTGGGTTGCTGGAGCAGCTAAGCCTCTGAGAAGTTAATAAAATTGCCCAGGCCACATAGTTACTTTGGCAGCTCCCTGAGCTTTCACCTGCTCCTGAGCCCTGGCACCTGCCCTGTCCTTGACCCTGCTCCGTCGGCGTGGCATACCCCAGGGCCCAGCCGCCCAGCCTGAACAGTGAAGCTGCCAGCCCCGGTCCTGCTCGTCTCCAGGCCTCAGCTCCCTCCCTGCTTTTCCAGGAGTTGAAATGGGGCTGTATCGACTCCACTTGGCCAAGAGCCTCTTTTCCCACCACAGAGAACTGTCATCTGCCTGTAAATACCAGTGTCAGGTGCTCTGGGGCCGATGTCTCCAGAGCGTTGACCCCAAGGTGGAGGCTCAGGGAGCAGATGTGAGCGTGCTTTGCCCATCGCAGTCGCCGCAGACGGCAGGGATTGCAGGGACTGCAGGGATTGCAGGCCTGCATTGCACTTCTTCACCACCGGCCTCCGGGGCCACCCTCAGCAGTGAGACGACGCAGGCTCTGCCACGAGAGGTGCCTACTGGGCTCTGCTCTGGTGAGGAGAGGCCTCACCTGGCGGCCAGGCGGGATCCCAGCAGGGCAAGATGAAAACTCAGGGCCCTTGTTCAAACAGCAAGAGAAGACTCTTTCCTTCCTTCCAGCGCCCCTCTCTGCACCTGCAATGGTGTTTTTATTTGTTATTTGACGTCATGTGCTGTTGGGCAGGGGGAGGGGAAACTGTCACAGGCACCTGAACCTGTCCCTGTGGCTCCGTGCATGGGCCATGCCCCTGACCCCTCTGTGCCCACACCCAGGTCCCTGCTGGGATGAAGGTTGGCAGGGGTCACTGGGTGCCAAACGCCATTCCTGGGGGTGAGGGGAGGAGGGTTGTGCCAAGCCAGGCTCCCAGACCCTAAGTGCGGGCACATGCCACCATGTCATCAGACAGCACTCACAAAACACAAATTCAAAGACAAAAGTGTTAATATCAAGATGGTGACTACAGCACTCTCTGGGTGTGGGGCCACTTGGGTCACATCCTGTGAGGCCGGCCCTCATAGGATCTGAAAGACACCAGAGCAGTCCCTGGACGCCACCAGGACTCTGGAACTCTACCAGAGGTCTTCAAAGCGGGGGACCATGGGGATGACTGGCTAGAAAGCAGGGAGGAAACCACACCAGAGAGGAGTCAACATGATCAGGTGACATAGATAGGTACCTGCAGGCTCCGACTTCACAGCTACTGCAGGTGTCCCAGAAATGGAGGCCCCACAGTGGCTGCATCTACCTGGGCCAGCTTCCTGGGGAGGGCCCCAGGTGGGGCAGGAATGAGAGTGGGCAGGGCTGGCTCTAGAGAACAGGACCTGGGGTTGGGCAGTGCTACAGGGCGGTGTGCTGGGTGTTGAGTATTGCGCTAGCAAAAGACGCTGCCGCCTTCATCTGCCCTTGCAAACAGCAGCCTCTCCCCAGCGGAGCACCTGTCCCAGGACGGGGAGGCCACCTGGACTCCCGCACCCTTCCACATGGCATGCTAGTTGTCTTGGGTGACCCTGCTGGCCTGCCCAGCACGCAGCTCCCTTCAGTCGAGTGACCACATTCCTGATATTCTTTCAGGGCGTCCCCTCCTCAGCCCCTGTGGTTCGGGGGTGGATGCCTCACCTGGCCTGACTGGAGCCTGTGAGCACCCGTCCAGGACAGAGGCTGGAATTCTGGAATGGGATGCATTCTCCCTGGCAGTGCTGAGCTGTGAGCACTGCACCTGTCAGCGGCCGCCCCTGCCTGGAAATGATGCCAGCCCGGAGAGGGAGAAGCAAGTGAATGAAGATGCTTGAACGCCAGGATCCAGCCGAGTCTGAAATGGTCCACTTCTGTGCTTTTGGTTGGGTGAACCAATGCATTTCATTTTTAGCTTTGAGTTTCTGTCACCTGAGGCTGAGCCTCCTGACCACAGGCACAAGCATAACATATGAACCTCAGGCCTGGCCCACAGTTCCACAGAGGAGGGTGTCTGGACAGTCCAGGGACTGCCCAAAACCCAGCCCTGCTCAGATGCCTCCCTGGTTCCCAGCCCCTCTTGGACCAGGGGCTCCAGGTCCCCATGCACTAGCCCCACACACCTCTGCACCCCCATCTTCCTACAGTTCCCAGGATGCCAGCCACATCCCCTAGGGCCATGCTTTTCCCTCTGCCTGAAGTCGCCTGCTTCACCTCCTCTCCAAAGCCTCGTGTGGCTCCTCACAATCTTGTGCTCACCCTGGGGACACGTGGGACCACCGGGTCATCACTTGTCTGCAGAGACAGCTCCAAGGCCCCTGGTGTCACCTCTGTGCTGTCACCTCCTTTCTGTCCAGCAGAGGGAGCTCTGAATCAGGAGTTAGATCCTTGGCGCTCACCTCCCAGCTCCCCAGGGACCTGCCTCAGTTTCCCCAGCTGGGAGGCAGCATGTGGAAGGCAGTGCCAGAGGGGCTCACCCCACCTGGTGGGCATTCTGTAACTTGTGGGCTGCTGTGTCCAGCAGGTGCTGCTATTGAACCCTTGAAATTGAGGAACTGCACTTTCAGTTTTATTTAATTAAATTCCAGTGGACACACGCAGCTAGTGGCCAATGTCTTTGACAGCCAAGCTCAGACTCCAGGCAGTGATACTCAACGCTGGTCCTCCACACTCCCAGAAAGCTTTAATTAACACACATGTCTACCCCCCTGCCCCCCACCCGCCCCCAACAGACAAATTGAAGTAGTCTGGGGTGGAGTTGGTGACCTGCATGTCCAGGAGGCCTCTGGTTGAGTCTGAAACTTCCAGGTGAGCCTGATGGCTCCACGTGTGCCTAACACTCAACGAGGTCGGCAGACTCCTAAGACCTGCTCACCCACCCTGCTCACTGCTGCGTGGAGCTGGGGAGTGCTCACTGGCCCCACTCACTCTGTATGTGGAGTTGGGGAGTGAAGTGTCCAGTTAGCCTCTTGCAGCCTCTTGCTTCCACTTCCCTCTCCAGAGTCCTCCCTGTGGCCCCAGAGCTCCCTGATCTAGCCTTTCCTAAAGCTGACTCCAACTCCTGGATTCCCAGGCTGGAATCTGGGGCCAGAGATGGAGCATCTCATGTTTTCAAATGATGCCCAGAAGCTCACAGACAGCAGGGCTGGCCGGTGGATGTCTGGGCTCTGCAGGATTGTGGGAACAGAGGCCTGCTGCTCTCATCTTCCCGCCCTCCCCATCAAGACAGGCCTTCTGTCCATCCTTGGCCTTAGGTGGCCTCTCAGCTCAGCTTCACAAGCCACAGGGGCTTGGGAACGTGCAGGAAGGAGCCAGACTCAGCTGTACTGAATAAGCTTCTCCCCACCCCTGCCCCCCACAGACCTGGGCCAGGCTTGCCAGGGAAATAAATCAGACTAATGGACCCAAGTGGGGGCGCAGCCATGGGAGGTGCGGTCCAGACAGCTGCAGCCGCACTGAGGAATGTTGACCATCCAGACTGAGACCCATAGTCAGGTCAGCATCCAGCCCAGCCCAGTCCAGCAGGTGGGGAGAAGCCCATGGTGGAACCTGCCCTGGGCCTACGCTGGTCTTCTCAGCACGCTCCCTGCTGGCCTCTTGCTCTGCCTGTGGCTCTATAGCCCCTGGCTGGGAGCCAGCGCTCACCGCAGCCAAAGCCCAGAGGGATGGACTCATGCCAGGATGCTGGCCCCGTGGCAGGACACCTGGGGAGCCTCTGGGCTCTGGGAGGCCCTCAGGGGGGTGCCCAGGACAGTGACCCCTCAGGAACATACCTACTGCTCAATTTTGTTTTGGGGTGTGCTCTGGAGAGCTCCACCTAAGACTCGGGGAGGGGGCTGTAAACCGAAAAACATGAGAGGTAGGAGGGCTCAGTCGATCAGGAAGTTTATTTTGCCAAGGTTGAGGCCATGCCCAGAAGAAAAGCACGTGGAGCCATAGAAACAGTCTGTGGTCTCTGCCTTTCTCCAAAGATGTGTTTGAGGGCTGCACCATTTAAAGGGGGGAAAGCAGGTGGAGGGGCAAGAGGGAGGCCTTGGTAATCACATGCTGCAACAGAAGAGGAGCAGGCAGGGGAATCGTCAGCTGTGTGTGCCTCTCACGCTCGGAAACCTGCACTTGCATAAAATAAGGTGAACGTCTCCTGTAGAGATAGATGCTTGTCAGACAGTATGCTCGGGTTTTTGTGTCTCATGAATTGGAGGCCGAGATGGGCGGATCACGAAAGTCAGAGATCGAGACTATCCATCCTGAAAGACCTCGGGTGGAAACCCTCACTTACTAAAAAATCCAGCCGGCGGCAGGCGGCCTAGGCACCCCCAGCTACTCGGGAGGCTGAGGCAGGAGAATGGCTGAACCCAGGAGGCTGAGCTTGCAGTGAGCTGAGATCCGCACTCCAGCCTGGGCGTGCAGAGCGAGATCTGCCCCGGGAATGCGCTGTGGCTCAGCCTGTCCCAGCATTTTGGGAGGCCGAGACGGAGCGGATCACAAGGTCAGGGAGACGGGAGACTATCCTGAGCACACGGGCAAACCCCGCTCTACTAAAACACACAAAATTAGCCGAGGTGGCGGGCGCCTGTGGTCCCAGCTACTTGGGAGGCTGAGGCAGGAGAATGGCGTGAACTGGAGAGGCGGAGCTTGCAGGATGGAGATCTTGGCCACTGCACTCCAGCCTGGGCGAGCCAGACTCCGGCCTCAAAAAAAAAAAAAAAAAAAAAGAGAGAGCTGCTTCACCTGTATTATCTGTAACTACCTCGCTTAGGAACAAAAGAAAGGCAGCTTCTCGCTTCACATGACTGGCTTTAGTTTAATTTTTTCTTGTGTCAGAGCCGACCAAACGTCCCGGAAGTTAGTTTGTTTTTGTTTCAAACGGAATTTCGGTTTTGTTGCCCAGGCTGGAGTGCAATGGCGCAGATCTCAGCCTCACACCACACCAAGGCTCTCGGTTCAAGCTGAGCCTCTGCCTTCAGCCTCCTCCTGGCAGCAGTTACAGGCGCGGCACCACCACGCCTGCTAATTTTGTATTTTTAGTAGAACGGGTTTCTCCTGTTGGTCAGGCTGGTCTCAAACTCCCAACTCAGGTGATCCGCCTACCTTGGCCTCCCAAAGTGCTGGATTATGCAGCGGAGCCACCGTGACCGCCCTTTGTTTTGAGATGGAGTCTCGCTTCTGTTGCCCAGGGCTGGAGTGCAGTGGTGCTGACTCACCGTGTCCCTGCCATTCTCCCACCTCTGCTAGACTCCCCAGGATTACAGGCATGGGTACCACCACGCCCAGCTAATTTTTTAGTAGAGATGGGATCACCCATGTTGGCCAGGGCTGACCCCAAACCTCTGCCTCAAGTGATCCATCTGCCTCAGCCTTCGAAAGTGCTGGGATTACAGGTGTGAGTCACCGCGCCCGGCCCCTCCAGACCATCTGAAAACAGGAAAGTAGCCAGCCTGCCTGTCTCACTTTGAGCTTCTTAATGCCGTTGCCAGCCTCAGAAGCTGGAAGCCCCTCCTGTGGGCCTCTGATACGCTTGTCCAGATCCCTGGGTCACCTGAAGTGCTTGCTCTGTGGCCACGGGGAGGTTGCTCCAGTGCTGGCAGGCTCTGGCCCCCCAAGCTGGGGAGGAGGGGACTGGCGAGGGCTCTCAGGGTTCTCTCAGCAGGAGTGGGGCTGGGTGCAGGAGGGTTGCCCGTCTCAGGGGTTACCGGCCCGCCTTGCCCAGCACATACCTGCTGAACTTCCTGGGAACCCAGGCCTGAGGCCTGGACAGAAATTGGAGCTTCTCCTCCTCCCTCCCACCCTTTTCCTCCTCCTCCTCAGCTTATCTGGGCTCCAGGTCCAGCCTCATTCCAGCCGGCACAGCCCGGAGGCGGGCAGGACCTGGCCTCCTGTGACTGAAACCACAAGCCCAGCCTTTCATTGCAGCCACTGACCCAGAATCCCAAGACTGCCGGGACCGGAGGGCCCGGATGCAGTGACTGTGGGGCCCACGGGTGGGGGGCCCAGACACAGTGGCTGTGGGGCCCACGGATGGGGGCAGGCTGGACCCCGCCCCAACATTCTACTCCCGCAAACAGATCTCAAAGCAGGACGTGGGCAATGAAAGGTGGGGAAGGAAACCTGGGGTCCCTGCAGTGCCACACCAGGCCCCCAAGGCCCCTCGATCCCAGGCCCTCGTCAAGCAGATCTGGGTGTGGGGCATGGCTATGCCACAGCAGGCTAGGGTGGTGAAGGAGCCCAGAGATTTTCACCTTAAAATACGTGTGACAAAAAGAGCCAAACTCTGTACAATATTTAAAGAGGTTTATTCTGAGCCTAATACCAGTGACATGGCCTGAGGCACAGTCTCTTTATGTCCTGAGCACATGTGTCCCCGGTGGTTGGGTGACAGCTTGGTTTTATACCTTTTAGGGAGACATCGGCATCAATTAGTACATGTGAGCTGCGAGTTGCTCAGGCTCAGGAAGGCAGAACGACTCAAAGCAGGGGGTGGGGCCTTATGGGTCCTAGTTGGGGGCTTACAGGTCATAGATGGGGGCCTTACAGGTTCTGGGTGGGAGCCTTGCGGGTTCTAGATGGGGACTTTTCAGATCATAGATGGGGCCTTACGGGTCCTAGGTGGGGGCTTATGGTTCCCAGATGAGGACTTACGGGTCCTGGGTGCATTGTGGATCCAAAGATCTTCTGATTGGCACTGGGTTGAAGAGTTAAGTTATTATCTAAAGACCAATAGGAAGGAGCATCTGGGTTAAGATAAGGGGTTGTGGGCCAGGCGTGGTGGCTCAAGCCTGTAATCCCAGCACTTTGGGAGGTCAAGGCGGGTGGATCACAAGGTCAGGAGATGGAGACCATGCTGGCTAACACGGTGAAACCCCGTTTCTACTCAAAAATACAAAAAACTAACCGGGCGAGGTGGCGGGCGCCTGTAGTCCCAGCTACTTGGGAGGCTGAGGCAGGAGAATGGCGTAAACCCGGGAGGCGGAGCTTGCAGTGAGCTGAGATCCGGCCACTGCACTCCAGCCTGGGCGACAGAGTGAGACTCCATCTCAAAAAAAAAAAAAAAGATAAGGGGTTGTGGACACCAAGGTTCTTACTACGAAGATGAAGTCCCATAGGTGTCTGTCCTTAAAGACAATAGATGGCAAATGTTTGCTATGTAGACCTTTAGAAGGTGCTGGACTCTCAGGTAACCTCTTTAGGATTGGGAGGGCCCAGAAGGGGAAAGAGCTAGTTATGTTAACAGAGATTCCTTACAGACACAAATTTTCCCCCACACAAGATGGCTTTGCAGGGCCTTTTCTTCTTTTTTCTCTTTTTCTCTTTTTTTTTTAGATGGAATTTCACCCTTGTTGCCCAGGCTGGAGTGCAATGGCGTGATCTGGGCTCACCACAACCTCTGCCTCCTGGGTTCAAGCAATTCCCCTGCCTCAGCCTCCCAAATGTGTGGGATTACAGCCATACACCACATGCCTGGCTAATTTTGTACCTTTAGTAAAGACAGGGTTTCTCCATGTTGGTCAGGCTGGTCTCGAACTCCCAACCTCAGGTGATCTGCCTGCCTTAGCCTCCCAAAGTGCTGGGATTATAGGCGTGAGCCACCGCGCCCGGCCAACAGTGGTCTTGATTCTTTTTTCTTTTTTCTTTTTTTTTTTTGATGGAGTCTCACTCTGTCGCCCAGGCTGGAGTGCAGTGGTGCGATCTCAACTCACTGAAACCTCTGCCTCCCAGGTTCTAGCAATTCTCCTGCCTCAGCCTCCCGAGTAGCTGGGATTACAGGCACATGCTGCCACCCCCGGCTAAGTTTCTGTATTTTTAGTAGAGACAGGGTTTCACCGTGTTGCCCAGGCTGGTCTTGAACTCCTGAACTCAGGCAATCCACCCGCCTCAGTCTCCCAGAGTGCTGGCATTACAGGCGTGAGCCACCACGCCCAGCCAATAGGGCCTTTTCGAACTATGACAAATACACGTATTTGTGGATAAAATATTTTTCTTTCCTTGTTTGTCATGTGATGTTATGCCAGAGTCAGGCTGGCATTTGGGATCTTACAGTCTGTTTAGTCAGTTTTTTTTTTTTTTTTTTTTGGAGACAGGATCTCCTTCTGTCATCCTGGCTGGGGTTGAGTGGCCCAGCTCAGTGCAGCCTGGGCCTTTCTGGCTCAAGCTATCCTCCTGCCTCTACCTCCTGAGTAGCTGGGACCACAGGTACACACCACCACGCCTGGCTGATTTGTTTTGTTTTGTTTTGAGAGATGAGGTCTCGTTATGTTGCCTAGACTGGTCTTGAACTCCTGAGCTCAGGAGATCCTCTGGCCTCAGCCTTCCAAAGGGCTGGGATTACAGGCGTGAGCCACTGTGCCTGGCCTGTTTTGTCAGGCTTAAGAGCTCCGTTTTAATGTTAATGCTGGTCAGTTGTTCCTGAACTCCAAAAGGAGGAGGGTCTAATGGGACCTGTCTGGTCCCCACCTTCCTCTCATAGCCTGAACTCGTTTTTCAGGTTTCTTTGAGTACCCTTGGCCAAGAGGGGGGTCCATTCAGTCAACTGCAGGCTTGGAATTTTATTTTTGGCTCACATATGGTGCCCTGGCTTACTCACTGCTTTAAATCAGAGGCCACTTAAGGGCAGCAGATGCTGGAAGAGGCCCTGCTGTGATTTTCCCTTTTCTGCCTTAGGGCCGGCCCCACCACGGGAAAGCAGTCGCCTTCCACCCCTTCCCCAAAACCTCAGAAAAGAGGGCAGCAGCGATGCAGCCTCACCTGGACAGACTTGTCCCCCAGATAATGTCTCCTCTAGAGATCACTCGAATTCCAAAGGGAATCATTTACAAGTTAATTCCTGTCTCTGGAGTCCCTCTGTTCTCGCTGATGATCATTCACGCCCCATCAAAAGAACCGTCCACACTCCCCATCGCGCCTCCCTGATGAGGAAGGGCACAGGAGCACCGGCCTCCCGGGAGGTTCTCAGGCCATCGCCTTCCTGCGGCCCCACCCCACGCATGGGGAACGTGTCTCCCCCCGCAGCGACGGCCGCTGCCTCCCTGGACAGGCTTCCTGGGTCTGCATCTCTGCTCTCAGCCAACTCATTGTGCCCCTCTCTGAGCCTCGGTTTCCTCACCTCTGAAATAAGCTCTGCGCCCATCTCAAAGGGTAACTGAGGAGATCACTGAAGGAATGTGGGTGATGGCCTTAGCACAGGGCTTGGTACACTGTCCTGGTTGGGACCATCCCAGGGAATCCCAAAGCAAGCTGACATCTAGCTGTCAGAGAGGAGACCACTCCTTATATTGCCTTATACTTAATTTCTTCTTTGCTGAAAAAGTAGAAGTTAAAAGAATAGGCAGAAGTGAAAAATAAAAAAATCGTAGACAACGGGGCGCCACATTTCGGGCCTGGTGTTAAAATTCAACTCCTGACCTCACCGCTTGTGCTATCTATAGATTCCAGACAGTATGTAAAAAAGCATTATGAAACTCCCCGTTCTGTTCTGTTTTGTTCTGATTACTGGTGTGTGCAGCCCCCAGTCATGTACCCCTCACTTGCTCAATCGTTCACGACCCCCGCCCCCCGCACAGCCCCTTTAGAGTTGTGAGCCCTTACAAGGGACAGGAATTACTTATTTGGAGAGCTCGATCTCTAGGATGTGAGTCTGCCGATGCTCCCAGCTGAATACAGCTCTTTCCTTCCACAATCCAGCGTCAGGAATTCTGTCTACGACTCCTCCTGCTACAGCTGGAGGGAAACCCTCTTCCTTCCCAGCCCCAGTTGTCTCTTTGTAACCATGATAGTTTGCTGCCAATGCACACACGTCAAGTCTGTATGCTGAGATGCTGGGCTGCAGCAGAGAAGGGGTTAATCATAGGGTCACTGAAGAAGTTGCTGGGAGGGAACCTCAAATCTATCTCCCAGAGGAATCTGGGGCTGGGGTTTGTTGTTGCTGTTGTTTGGTGTTGGTTTGGTGTTTTTTTGTTTGTTTTTTGAGACAGGGTCCCACGCTGGAGTTCAAGGGCAGAATCATAGTGAAATGGCAAAGATTCCCTTGTCCCCTCGCCGGGCATGCAATGGGGGACTGGCTTGCTTCTTTGGTGCCCCCTGCTCAAACCCCTAGGGGAGCATATCGACGGGCAGGGAGCCCCACGGCAGCTTCTAGGGGTGAATGTTGATAGCTGAAGCCCCAGTGGGCATGTGCTACAGGGCACTCTCTTAGTTTAGCTGTCTGTAGGCGGCTTGTGTTAACCAGCTCAATTAGGCCTGTGCCTTACCACAAGGACAGAGGCCTGTATCCCGGGGTTCTTGCTGTACCGGAAGAATCGGATCACACGTGGGCTTGGAGAATGAGTGCAAAGTTTGATTGCGTGGAAGCAGCTCTCAGCAGATGGGGGAGCCAGAAGGGAGATGGTTTTCCCCTGGAGTCAGGCCTCTCAGCAGCCTGGGCTCTCCTCCGACCACCCCAGCCAAACTCTGCATCATTCCACCAGCCGATGGCCTGCCGGGGTCTCAGCGTGCTCTTCTGCCGGTGTGCTCCCCCCGACGGCCTCTCGCCATCCAGCCGCTTGTGTGTTCTGCCGATGGGTTCCTCTCCATGTCCAGTGCTTGGGTTCCTGCCCACTAGGTCTTGGAGTTTCTATAGGCACAGGATGGGGGCGTGGCAGGGCAGGGTGGTCTTGGGAAATGCAACATTTGGACATGAAGGCAGGGTGTGTCAGTCCTCACCTAGGTCCGTGGGCACAGGCCTGTGGGTGGAGTCCCAGCCACGGACCATGCCCTCCTCTACCCAGCACTTCCCTGCCCACCACTCATATCAATAATTCACTGCAGCCTTGAACTCCTGGGCTCACGTAATCCTGCCGCCTCAGCCTCCTGAGTAGCTGGGACCACAGTTGTGCACCACTGTGCCCAGCTACATTTTTTTTTTTTTTTTTTTTTTTTTTTGAGACAGAGACTCGCTGTCTCCCAGGCTGGAGTGTAGTGGCGTGATCTCGGCTCACTGCAAGCTCTGCCTCCCAGGTTCACACCATTCTCCTGCCTCAGCCTCCTGAGTAGCTGGGACTACAGTAGCAGTGAGGATGACCAGAGGTCACTCTCGTGACTGTCTTGGTTTCCGTGGGTTTTTGTCACTTCTTTACTGCAACCTGTTTTATCAGCAATGTCTTTATGACCTGTATTTTGTGCCGACCTCCTGTGTCATTCTGTGACTTAAAACGGCTTCACCGCCTGGGAATGCAGCCCAGTAGGTCTCAGCCTCATTTTACCCAGCTCCTGTTCAACATGGAGCTGCTCTGGTTCACATGACTAACAGTTTCACCTTCTGGTCAGAGCATTTGGACCTCCACAGGCTCTGACTCAGCCCTCTTATCCCAGGCTAATCCCATCCCTGTCCCATCCCTCTCTAAAAACCCCACTGCCTTCTTTCTGAGAAAGTTGAGTCTTGTTTATACTAAAGTGTTAATGACTCACAAAGCATTCCCAGAGGAAAAGTTAACAGGAAGAGACTCTGAGGCTCTGGTGGTGAAAGGTCAGGCATCAGCCCTGGGGGAGATTTTTTTTTTTCTGGAGGCCCCTCCTGACACCCCCATCTCTGCACAGGAATAGGAATGTGCCCAGCGGGTCCACCTATCTGCCCACGTGGCCCCAGCCCCAGGCTTCTTGGAGTAGAGCAGGGCTCATGCGTGTGGCACCCACACGCAGTTTCAGGCGTGGACTTTCTCGGATGGCTGGGTGGCTTCGGAGGAGGTGGGAGCTGTTGGTGGAGAATGCTGAGCCCAGCCCTGACGACGGTCCTCTTTTCCTGCCTTAATAGGCTAGTCCTCACGAGCACTGTGGGGGCCTCAATTTGGGGATATTCTCCTCAAACTCCTGCTGGTTCCGAATCTTGCAGGGAGACCAGCATCTCCTTAGCTGCAAATCCCAGTCGCTGCGGGGTCTTGGGGCTTCTGGGAGTCCCTGATGGGCCCAGGGCTTCCTTTCTCACTGACCTGGAGGCCTCTCCCCATGGCTCCCCATCTGACGTCTTCTTACCTGGGAGACTTAATTGGAAAGACTCACAGGGACCCGGGGGCATCACGGGGAGCCCTCCTAGGTACTGACAGATGTTTATTCATTTTGCAAAATGGGCAAATAGCAAATAAAGATGTTTAGGGTACGTTTGGAAGAAAACAGCAAAATAGTCACAGCAGTGCTTGCCACTCAGTGGGGAGAAGGCGCATGGGTTTTCCCATCTTTTATTTGGAAATCATTGTAGATGCACAGAATTGCAAAGAAGCCTAGAGGTCTCCATGCACCCGCCCCCTCCCCCGCAAAGCTGCAGGGCAACTGCCAAATCCAGACACACACGCCCAGCACCCACAGGGACGGCTCCGACAGGGAACTTTACTTTCTTTGTACTCTCAGTATTCCCCACACTTCTGGAATAGGCACGTGACCGTTAATTTTAGCTCCTTATTTCTTTTTATTTAATTAAATAAGCAACATATGGATACTCCTTGTTTTGAGAATTTTGGGCTGGCCGCGCACAGCAAAGAGGCTGAGCGCCCCTCGGCAGCTCTCTGCACAGCCATGCGCTGGGATGCGTGTGGAGATCACCCACTGGGTTTGGAGGTGCACAGGACCTCAGGGGGCGATCCCACCAGAGGAGCGGGGCTCGGCCTATGGCCCAGCTACCCCGAACTCCCCAGTGAGCTGCAGGGCCTTTCCTTCCATTTCCAGGAGTGACACCAATCTTGTCTCCTCTCCCAGCCCCAAGCAGTGGGAAGAGAGGGTCCCATAAAAGGCCATGGCAGTGGCCTGGGAGAGGCCACCCCTGCTGCCTGCCCACCTCAGAGGGTGCCCAGCTTGAGGATTCCGAGCAAACCTGGGTGCTGCATGTGTCCCTCCCCTGGAAAGAGCAGGCTGGAGATAGTGACCCCTCGTCCCACCTCCCGGGTGCACTGCGGGTGGACTGGGAACCAGGCAGCAAAATCCACCCAGCTTGAGGCCCGCGTTTCCCTGAAAGGGCCCCAAGCCCACACCCGGGGTGTTGCTGAAGTGACCAAAGGTAACCACTGTGCTGAGGGGGCACTGGAGGACAGAGAGGGGGCGAAGGCGTGGTACCCCGAGATCATCCCAGAAAACACGTTGGGAAGTTCTACTTTGTGTCTAGCCTGACTCCTTCTCCGGCGCCCAGGCCCTTTCCCGATAGACACAGCCCTCCCCTCCTATGTCCCTGAGCTTCCTGGTGCCTCTCCCTCTGCCCCCGGCAGCCCTGGCTTCTGTGCTGTGTCCTCAGCAGGGCCTGGAGACACCCCAGAGGCCTTAAGAGCCACACCCTTCACTTTGATTTCTGCAGGAAACGAGGTGGCTCTGGGCCTTGGATAGGAAAGGGTTGGGGGTCTCGCTGGGGCCCGGCAACACTGGCCTGAGTATGACCAGAACAAGTCACCAGAGGCCTCCTGGGAGGGCGGGTGCAGCCCCAGCCCCCGCCGTGAGTAGGAGGAGCAGGGGCGGGTGTGAAAGTGTGGTGGGCAGCAGCGGGTCTATGCGGCTCAGCAGTGGAAAGTGAGCGGGCCAGGCTTCCAGGCGAGCTCAGGGACGGTTTTCACTGCAGCTGACCCTGTCCTGCCCGCCTGCACTCCCCGTGGCAACCAAAGGCCTGCAGTGTGCGACTCCTCTTTATTCTTCCAAACCCTGTGAGCCTGCACGCTCCCATCCAGGACAGAACAGCAGCGGAGAGTGGCTGAAGGATGACAGGGGGCCTTTAGGGCCAGCTAGGTGGATGAGCTGGGTCTGCTAGGGTTGAGGGTTCAGTCAGGGGTCGGGGGGCGTTGAAGCCTGGGCCCCATCCAGCTGTCCCTGGGGTTCCTGTTGTGCCCCCGGCTTCTCTAGGGTTAAGTCCTCCTCCCCGTTCCCTCACTGTGGGGTTTAGCAGCATGGCACAGCTGTGGAGTTTGGACTGGCAGTCGGGGTCACAGCAGACTCAGGAGCTCCGATTCCGGGGCCAACACTGAATGCTCCTCTTCTGGGGACATCAGCGCCTCTCCCTTGGCTACTTGGGGAGGCTGGTATGGAGGGAAGTGGAGGGAGAAGGAGGAGGTGGAGGGAGACGTGGGGAAGTGAGGGGAGGTGGGGGGAAGGAGGGAAAGAGGGAGGAGGGAGAAGGGGAAAGGGAGGTGGAAGGAGAGGAAGGAGGAAGAGGAAGGGGGAAGGGGGAGGGGAGGGTAGGGCAGCTCAGGCCCTTCTGTCTGCTCTGATCTTCATGGCCTGAGGACAAGAGCTGCTCCCAGACCTGCGGAGGCCCCTTGGAGCTGAGGGATGTTTCAGAGAACACCCGGGTGACCTGCCTCCCTGCTCTGCATGACGAAGCACTAGGCCCCTGTGAGTCCAGCGTCACCCCTGCAAGGTGGGGGGTCACGGCCCCTGCCTGGACGGGCTGCGCAGCCCATCTGTCTTTACTTGGGCCTTCTCTGCTTCCAGAGGCTGCCCTGGGCGCCTGACCCTGGAACCTTCATCTCCAGCTCCCCAGCCCCTCCCCCACAGCCCTGGGAGGGGTCTCCACGCTCAGTTCCTTCCCGTCTTGTTCAAAGAGACACTGCCTGCCCACGTGCCATCAGCAGGATCCACAACCCTGCCAGGGGCCCCATGACACGCCCCCGCTGCACAGAGCATGTGACCCCAGAGGCCACCCTGGCCCGTTCCAGAAAGTGGTGGGCCCTGGGATACTCCCCTCCCAGGGTGTCTGGTGGCCGGCCTATGCCTATCCCTGCTGTCCCCGGGGTGAGCCCGGAGGTCAGGAGCTCCAGAAGGGCCAGCTGGGCATATTCTGGGACTGGCCATCAGCCCCCATTTCTGCTGCAGACCTGGTCAGAGCCAGTGTTCCCTCCATGGGGCCTGAAGACAGTGCCAAGTGCCTGCAGCATGGACCACAGCTGTGCCGCTGGGCAGCTGGTGACGGTCCCGCGCGGGAGCGCTGTGGACCCCGCTCTCTGGGCAGCCCTGCCCTAGGCCTGGACACCTGCAGAGCCTGGGACCATGTGGATGGGCAGATCCTGGGCCAGCTGCGGCCCCTGGCAGAGGAGGAAGAGGAGGAGGGCGCCGGGGCCATGTCGCCCAGGGGGCCTGCCTTCCCCGGCATGGGCTCTGAAGAGCTGCGTCTGGCCTCCTTCTATGACTGGCCGCTGACGGCTGGGGTGCCACCCGAGCTGCTGGCCGCTGCCGGCTTCTTCCACACAGGTCAGTCCCGGGCGGGGGGGCCTTCCTGCTGTGGGCCTGGGCACGATTCTGGACCCTTCCAGCCCAGGGCTCTGCCTCCTCCGTAGCATCCATCCCCCAACAGGAAGGGACTGGCCGGATGATGGAGCAGTAGTCCTGCAAGCCCTTCAGTGCCCATGCGCTCCTGCCTGACACGCTCTCCCGGAGTCTCTGCTGGCCAAGTGTGTCAGACTGTGGGACATGAGGAGGGGCTGCCTCTGGCCATGGTCTGGGGGTCTCAGCTGTGGAGGCCACCAGCTTGGTGCGCAAGTACCTTTTTGTGATAGAAGTGGGTGGGGCTGACATTGCCTGGGGCCCTCACCGTCCCGCTGCTGGTCTGCACGGCGGGAGGAGATGTTTAAGGAACAGGATCAGGGTGACCAAGGCAGGCGTGGTCAGCCGGAAGGTCCTGGCAGCTCAGCCTGTGGGGAATTTCTTCAGGACCCAACCTGCAGCCACTGTCTGGTCTTCCCCGACTAAATCAAGTCCCCGGAGTACCTATCCTCGTCTTGGCCTGGGCCCGCTCCTCGGCCCTACAGCTGGGGACCATGTGGTCAGACCTGAGTTCAGGTCCCAGCTCTGCCACTTCCGGGCTGAAGGACAGGGCAGCAGGGCCCACTGAGGGCTTTATGAGTACTGGCACAGCCAAGGTCATTGTCAGCAGTGGGCTCTGGGGGGGCACCATCCTGGTAAGGCTGGACCAACTTAAGACAGCTGGTCGGGGGGGACAGTGGCTGGGACAGTCAGGAGTCGTGGTGTGAAGGGGCAGGCCTGGCTCACCCAACTCCCTGGAGGTCCAAGGCTCAGCAGGTGAAGGTCAGGCAGGAGGCATGGCAGGTGCAGAGCCAGGGTCTTTGGGGCTGGTCGAGGTCCAGTGCCTGATGCAGCCCAAACCTGTGATGTCAGTGGCAGGTGACATATCGCATGCCTGCCGATGAGGGGACGGGGCCGTCAGGAGGTAGAGTGAGGAAGGATCCCCCACCCCCAAAGGGAGGCATGAGTTCCTAAAACCAAGCCTGGCCCCAGACTGGCCTTCTAGGGCAGCCTCCCTTCTTCCTCTCGCTGGGACTCATCTTGGGGAAGCAGAGACCTGGGGAGGGGCCCTTCTGGCTCCTGAAGCCTCAGGGCTATAGATGTGCCAGGCCCTGGGGGGCCCCCACTGCTCACTCTGGGAACAATGCAAATGCCAGCTCAGTCCTTTCCTGAACGTTCTCGCCCATCCTGGCCGGCACCCCAGACACCCTTGTCCCCTTTTCACCTTTGATGCTAGTGAGGTGCAAGTGTCCTCCCCCACCCAGCCCCCTGCCCACCCCCTCCTCTCTGTTGCCACCTGGGAGCTCCCCTCCAGTTGAAGCTCTCGCAGCCTTGGAAGGACGCACCGGGGGGCAGGGGGGCTGGGTGGGGCCTGGCTGGGGCCAGCATCTCTCTGCACCCCAGGCCAGCAGGACAAGGTGAGGTGCTTCTTCTGCTACGGGGGCCTGCAGAGCTGGAAGCGCGGGGACGACCCCTGGACGGAACATGCCAAGTGGTTCCCCAGGTACCAGCTGTCCCCGTGGGGCCCCGGGTCTGATCACGGGTCAGGGGTGGGCCCCAAAGGGCTCTGTCGACCCAACACCAGGCCTGCTTTGCCTCCCTGGCCCCACAGGGCACTGGGGAGGCCCCTCTGTGGATGGTGCTTCCGGCCGGCAGGCACCCACTTTTCCTGTGAGGGCCCCTGTTCGGAAGGGCTGCTGGGGGCAGAAGTGCCTCTCCTGTGGGACTACCCTGAAGCCCCACGGAGGTGTCTCCAAGGCAGCCCTCCTCGCCCATGCCCATGGGCACTGCAGGGCGGCGGGAGGAGGGGGCCCAACCCCAACCCCTGGGGATCCAAGGGCTTGAAGCGGACGGTGGGGGCCCTGAACCCCAACCTACATCTGTGGGGCATCTGCAGCTGCCAGTTCCTGCTCCAGTCAAAAGGAAGAGACTTTGTCCACAGTGTGCAGGAGACTCACTCTCAGCTGCTGGGCTCCTGGGTGAGCGCCACCTCCCCTCGGGGCTCCGGGCGGCAGTGGGGTCCTGCCCCTCCTATTTCCCCAAGGCACCGACGGTCTCTGGCTCCTTCCAGGACCCGTGGGAAGAACCGGAAGATGCAGCCCCTGTGGCCCCCTCCGGTGAGAGCCAACACCCTACTGACTCCTTGGGCACCTGCAGCCTGTGCTTGGCCAAGGCCACTGGGTGTCCCCACCCTGCCAGACAGCAGGGAGAGTGACGGGCACATGACCGGGTGTGAGGCTGCTGCCTGGGTTGGCTTCATGGGGGCTGTGCTGTGTGAGGTGGCTCGCGGCAGCAGGGGCCTCTGCCAGTGCCAGGTCCCCATTCTGCTTCTCTCCCAGCTCACCCCCTGGGCACAGCCTATCGCCCCTCGCCGCACCACCCCCAACAGTGCCCAGCACACAGTGTCTGCAGCCACTGCCAGATGGGCTGGATGTGCAGAGGGCCTTGGACAAGGGGCAGGCTCTCTGGTGGCCCCTCCAGGAAGCCTTTGGATCCTGTTATGCTGTGGGAGGGGTGGGAAGAAGTGTCGGGAGCGGGGGTACTCTGCAGTCCCTCCACTCCTGGCCAGAACTGGACCCCACAGGCTGCGGACCTGTCTCTGGGCCGGCCTGGCTTCCCCTTGGGAGCTAGGCCTCAAGTCCATCCTAACTGTCCACAGTCCCTGCCCCTGGGGACCCTGAGCTGCCCACACCCAGAAGAGAGGTCCAGTCTGAAAGCGCCCAGGAGCCAGGTGCAGGCCCGGGACCCCCTGGGGTGGGGGCCAGGGCAGGGGAGGGGTGATGGCACCTGGAGGGCTGGGTAACGCCAATCTTCCACGGGTCGCAGAGGGCGGGGGCCAGGGTGCGGGGACACTTTGCAGGCCTGTCCTCCTAGGGGGAGCCAGTCCAGCCCAGGCCCAGAGCGGGTGGTGGGTTCTTGAGCCCCCAGGAGCCAGGGACGTGGAGGAGCAGCTGCGGCGGCTGCAGGAGGAGAGGACGTGCAAGGTGTGCCTGGACCGTGCCGTGTCCATCGTCTTTGTGCCATGCGGCCACCTGGTCTGTACTGAGTGTGCCCCCAGCCTGCAGCTGTGCCCCATCTGCAGAGCCCCCGTCCGAAGCCGTGTGCGCACCTTCCTGTCCTAGGCCAGGTGAGCGTCCTAGCACCACGCACAGCCAGCCCTCCTGCGGAGATGGCCCTGAGCCGGCCGTGCCCGGCCCTCCTGAACCCACGGCAGGCCCTTCCCGGGTGGCATCGTCAGCCTGTCCTTACCCCGCTCACCAGGCCCCACTGATAGCACCCATCAGTCTTACTACCTGCCTTGACGCTTAGGTTGGGGCCTGGTCCTTCTCAGCACCATGCCCTGGCAGCCACCACAGCTCTGCCCGCCTGCGTTAACTGACGCCTGCTGGCTCCTCTCGGCCTTGATTTTCTTCAGTGGTCAAGGAAAGCCGGCTTTGGAGGCGTTTGGGGAAACAGAGTGGGCCGGTTTGGGCTTACACAAGTGAGACACCAGCCTGGCCTTAAACTGGGGCCAAGGCACGGTGGGAACGCCTGCACGGTGGGAACGCTTGCATGGGAAGGGGGCGTGTGAACCTGTTCTTAGAGAAGTGGGTGGGATGCCCCATGCTGGCCAAGGGACAGGTGCTGTGACTGCCTCGGGGCTCTCCAGGGCCTCTGTAGTTACCCCCGGGATGTGTCTGAAGATCTTCTGGAGGGGACAACGTAGTCAGGCAGGGAAATCTGGGAAAGGGAAATCTGGTATCTGAGGTCCCTGGCTCAGTGGGCCCTGTTGGTAGCCATTGACTCACCCACCCCTCCTCTCCCTCTAGGTACCGTGGTCGGCCAGGTGGGCTGCAGAGTGGGCTCCCTGCCCCTGTCTGCCTGTCCTGGACTGTGTTCTGGGCCTGCTGAGGACGGCAGAGCTGGTGTCCATCCAGCACCCACAAACCCTGATTCCCTGACCACCATCCAGGGTGGAGAAGGAAGCCCCTGCTTGGCATGGGGGATGCCTTTACTGTACCTGTTCGGATGCTTCTGAATAGAAATAAAGTGGGTTTTCCCTGGATGTACCCAGCAGCCTGTTCCAGACCACGAGCTGCCTCCCCACCGGCCCAATCTGACACAGGTCACCACCTCTCCAGGCCGGCAGGGCAGCACCTGCCCAGGTCCAACCAGCTCCGGGCTGCTCCCCAAACTTCCCGCACTCCCGTGGACACCCCCTTCCGGGCCCCTCGCCTCCTTCCCCTCGCGCTTGTCCTCCAGTATTTTCAGGACTGTTGGAACAGGCAGGCCTCAGGCCCCACCTGAGATTGTACCCGACTGTCCCCCAAACTCGGCATCTTCCGGAGGGTGGACGAGGGCCATGTTCCTGTTTATTTACCAACTTGATGATACCTGGGGGAGCCTTTGGGACTGTTTGCCCAAGACCCCTCTTTATAAGGGTACCGCCCCCTTGTCACCACCACGTGCCCTGTGGTATGCCTTGGGGCCTGGCTCTGCCGTTCTTGCTCAAGCCCAGCCCACACCCCAGGACTCCATCAGCCTCAGCTCCTGGCGGCTCTGGGGGTTCTTCTGGCACAAGTTTGGGGCTGGGCACCCTCCATGCTCAACTGGGGCCCTCGCCGCTTGCCGGGTCCCGGGCTCACATTCTCGGGGCTCACATTGACTTCCTGGGGGGCTGTGCCGTTCCCACCTCGCTGCGCCCCAGCAGCGGTGCTTGCAGCCTGAGGGTCCAGCGGCCCCAGCTGGGCACCTGAGAGAGGGGCTCCTCGAGGACAAGACGGCCTGGGGGCAGAGTTGTGTCTCCCACGTTGCCGGGGGAGGTGGGCATGTGGGGCTCTGCCTTTTCTTTTGTATGCTTGCTTGTTTTCTTTTTTTTTTTTTTTAAGAGAAAGGAAATTACAAACTCTCTTGAAGTTGTAGCCGGCTGTGGCTGCCGCCCTGGCTGGTGTCCAGCACTTAGAACCCAGGGCAGGTGCTGCCGGCCACCTGGAGGGTGCTGGGTGGGGGTGCGTCCCAAGGCCTGGGGGCTCCTGTCATTGTCGCTGGTTGGTTGCTGAGGCTGGAGGTCGCAGGAGCAGGATCAGCTGTTTCCTCACTTACGCAGGCCTGTGGGGACAAGGTCAGAGAGCACCTGGGGGAGAAGGGCTGGGGCTGCCACTGGGGGCTGCCACCTCCTCCCCTTGGAGAACCTGAAATGGAACAAAGTCCAAGCAGTGATGGCTTCAGGCCTTTGGCAGAAAGGAGGTAGGTGGGGCTGAGGCTCTGGAAAGCCACCACTGCCTCTCCCTGTGCCGGGCAGGTCAGCGTCTTGTGCTTGTTTGCTGACATCTCAGTGGGGTCTGGGCTGTGGGGCTGGGAGTGGAGTGGGGTGTACCTGGGTCCCTGGCTCAGGGCCTGCGTGTGACCCCACCCCTGCCCGGGTCTTTATTCCCCCGTTCTCTGACATGGGAGCTGGGCTCCTGCTACCTCAGACAGCCCCTGCCATGACAGCCCTCATTTTTAGGAGAGAAGGGCCAGCGGCTACCCAGGGGCGTGCCATCAGGTGTCTCTGGGGGCCTGGGCAGCCCAGGGGCAGTGTGGCCACCTATTCTGAGCCCCAAACTAGGATTATGTACAGGGCGGGCTGTGTGGCAAAAGCTATTTCAGAGGAGGACAGCTGGGAGCCCTGGCACCCCACCCCAGGGTCTGGGGTTTGCAGAACTGTGGACACTGCCTTTCAAGAAACAAGTCTGGTTCTGCCAGATAGGAAACCAGGGCCCCAGCTGCCTGCCACGAAGAGACCCCTACGGCAGCCCCATGCCGCCCGCTGGGAAGTGGCTCTTCAGGACATCCTTGCAGCCCCTGACTCAGAGCCGTCTCCTGGACCCAACCCTCTCCCACAGGCGCAGTCTCTGCTGGGCTCTGAGCTATTCTGGGCTGGGAGTGGGTCCTAGGTCTCTGCAGCCCCAGTACCACCCCAGAGCCTGGCATGAAGCAGATGTTAGAAAAGTGAGGGTGGATGGATGGACGGATGGATGGATGGACAGACAGGCAGGCCAAGGAAGGCAGCCTCTTGCTGTGAGCGCCAGATTGGCCAGGCTGGCTGCAGAGCAGGTTCTGCCGGCCATACTTACAAGTACGCCTGCTTGGACAAGAGGCTGGATGGCTTTTCATTGACATGGTAGAGAGGAAATGGATCAAATCCACCAATGAAATCAACTGAAAGAAATCAAGACCCAAATAAAACCCACACAATGGAAAAGATGGCAGAGCGGAAAACAGGCCCAATCACAGAATGAAACCCAAGGGGTCCCTGGGTCACAGACACGCCCCAAGTCCTGACACGACAGCAAAGGGGACACAGCCGGGGGACGGGGGGCATAGGACAGCCCGGGTCCTCCGGCCTGTGCGGGGACGGCCTGGGGGGACGGCAGAGGTAGGACAGCCCGGGTCCTCCGGCCTGTGCAGGGGCTGCACCGTGTTCTGCCCTCTCCCACCACCCTCTGTCATGTTCAGTCACGGTGGCTCCCTTGACACTGTCTGCATAGCCAGCAGGTGACAGGGGCTTGCTGGGCAAAGTCGATGCATTCTGAACTCCAGGTTCAAATGGGGTTCCCATCTTAAAATGTTTGAATGGAGCAAGAGAGCGGAAGCTGTTTGCCTCCTCCCAGGAAGCTGGCTGAGCCCTGAGTGATGGTTTAGGATCAGCGGCACAGTGGCTGAGGGATGCTGGGTGCTGGGGACGGAGGCTCTGAGGGCGTCCCCTGCCTCTGGAATCGGTCCTGGTCTGAGGGCAGGGTGCCCTTTGACGTGTGGACTGCTGACCCCATGGCCCCTGGGGTCCTGGAGACAGATGGCTTTGAACTGGATTCTGACCCTGGGGATAGTTCTGTCCATAGGAACCGTGGGCCCCCCAGGCACACCCAGACTCTGCTTGGCATCTGCCCATCCCCACCCAGCTCTATCCTCCACAGGGTCTTCCTGTGAGACCACATCAGGATGAGGGGCCCAGCAAGGGCACCTGAGTGTGGACGACTCATGTTGCAAATCACAGGAAAGCTGATGGGGGCTGGTGAGCAGAGGGAAAATGAAAACCCTGCCTAGATGGGTCCAGGCTGCCACCGAGGGCCAGATGTGAGCGTCCCGGCCAGCGGGGCCTGGTTCTGAGCTGCCTGGAGGCTGCAGCGGCCCAGGACTCGGCAGGTCTGAGCTCAGACCTTCTACCTGTGGCCACTGCGGGGATCATGAGGACAGGCCCAGCCCAAAGCACAGGAGCCCTTGGACCTGGGAGACAGCTGAACCCTGGGGCCCCCAGGCCAGGACCTCTGCTCGTCTCTTCCCTGTATGTAGTGAGTCCTCTTCTGCTCAGGCCTATAGTTGTGAGCAAGGCCCTGCTGGGCGTGGGGTCCCTCCCAAGAGGGGAGGTCTCTCTCCTTGCCCAGACAGGACAGACTCAGAGTTGCCACCTCTGTAGCAGTCTCCCACCCCGCTGCCTGCAGAGGCCCCATACTCACAGCTGTCCTCTTCCTCCGTAAACACGCTGACCACGTAGCAGCCACAGACAAAACCTAGAAGCTGAAAGACACCACAGGCGGAGGGGTGAGTGTGGCCAGGCGAGCCCGCGGGGTTTCACTGCGGCGATGCAGGCAGAGGCACCCGAGCACCCCTGACCACCAAGGCCCTGCCTCTCCTAGACCTCAGGTTCCTCCTCTGTGACATGGAGTGGGAGAGCTGACCCGTGGGCATCCTCAGCTCTCAAGTTCCAGCCGCACCCCTGCCTTCCGCCCCACCCCACTCAACTGGGTGGGGGGCAGGTAGGTGAGGATAATGGATATTGGGTGGGGAAGATGACCAGGTCAGCCTGAGTGGCTACAGGGAGTGGGGTGAGGCTGCAGAAGCCCAGGCGGGATGAACCCCAGGCCAGCCCAGTCCCAGCCCAGAGTCCCCTCGGGCCCCTCGCCTTTGGCCCCAGCCCACCCCAGCCAACAGCCACCAGGAGCTCCTCCTCCTCTGTGGAGCGAGCCGTCTGGGATTCTGGTTTTGAGCCCGGCAAAGTGCAGGAGAGACAGGCTGAGGACTCGGGGTCCAGCAGGCAACTCCAGGCAGAGCTGGGGGCTGGCTGCTGCCTGTGGGGCAGGGGTCAAGCAGCGAGAGGAGAGGGACTGGGAGTCCAGGGCAGAGGACAGGCCACACTGCAAAGCCCCACACACCTCGCAGACAACTGCATCCAGGGCCACTGAGGGAAAAAGGGCTCTGGCAAAGGGGGGCAGTGTTGCCACAGCCAGAAACACCAATGGCATGAGAGAGAGGGCCCGGCCAGGGTCACTCCAGGCCACAGACACTGAGGGAGGGGTTGGGGGCAGCCGGCCGCAGTGGGTTTGTGATTGGAGGTGCCCCGGAACGAAGCAGGACACCTTCCTGCCTGCACCTCAGGCCGACCGCTGAGCAGCCGCGTGACCTCGAAAATTCACTTCACCTTCTGGTCTTGGTTTCTTCCTCCATAGACCTGGCCCAACAGCCCCCCGAGAAGGTCCCGGTCCCAGGAGAGGAGACAGGACATGCAGGTCAGGCCCCAGGGCTGGACATGCTTGGGCTCCGTCCCCCCGACCCCCACCCCATCTGGTACAGGCGAGCTGGTAGCTGCTTTCCTGGAAATCTAGCTCCTTTCTAGGGGTCAGTCAGGGGCCAGGAGACCTCTCTTACCACGAGGCAGGCAGACCTGTCTCCTTGATATTGAGACAGACTCAAGAAGCTGTCCCAAATGGCCATTTCTGGTTCCATGCCATGGCCAGGGTGGGAGCAGGGGTGAGGGTGGGCAACCTCCATGGCTCTTCCCCCCCTACTCCAAAGGAGCCCAAGACGCCCCCACCACGGAGCTGGCCGTGGTGCTGAACAGGCAGCCGAGCTTGGGGAGCCATTGGAAGACGCCCCTTCCAGCCAGTGCCCCCCCCTCCCGGGGACCTGCAGGCCGCCTCTGTCCCACACCCCCGTGCTCCCCGCCCTTCACACGACCGCCTCCTGCCCATCCTCCTGGCTCCAGCCCCAGGTCCACCCCAAAGCTCACCACCCTCCCTGCTGCATGGAGGCCTGGGATCTGCAGACCCTGCCCTGCGCCTCACGCCCAGAGCCTGGCCTTGTCGGACAACTCTCTATTGCTACCATCAGCACAGCTGGGCAGGGGTCAGCCAAGCCACCAGCCTCTCCCAGACCCTCCAAAGCAAAGAGCAGGGGGGCTGTGCTCCTAGTGAGGACTAGCTGGCTGGAATTTAGATCCACATCCTATTAAAGATATTCCCATCCCTGGAAGTCAGGATAAAAGGCAACAGCAGGCCCCATCTCCCCAGCCACGCGTAGCGCTCACCCCTCCAGCCTCGGCTCCCACAGCACGCCACCCCCTCTGAGAGAATCTTCATTTGTTCCCCTCTGGCTTCCTTTTTGTTGCCTTCTCACAAAGCCTAATCTCAGGAGCTTTGATGTGCACACTTGGGACATTGGCTCTTTCTCCTCCAGTCACATGCACCTGGGTTCCACACATTTTGGGGGCAACTGGGGCTGAGTGGCTGTGGTGGGAGAAACAGGCCCTGACTAGTGCTGGCAGGGTGTGTCTGTAGCCCCTTGCTACGGGGCAGCACCTCCCTGGCCTGAGTTCCTGCAGGACCAGAGCAGAGCCCAGGAAGGAGCCCAGGGAGCTCACGAGGCCACCCATACTGTCACGTGTTCTCAGGCCATGGGCCCCTTCGATTTGGAATTCAGCTTCCACCGCCAGCTGCTGGCCACAGATCCTCGCTCCTGGAGGCCCCATGTCCACCTGATGTGCTGCATTGACGCCAGCGTGTGCACCAGGGAAAGTCAGGGAGCCTTGAGATCAGTCACAAGTTCCTCCGGCGATGGCACCAATCGTGCTGCAGTCACATCGGCCCCGCCCCAGGAGCTCCTGAGGTGAAACGCTGACCAAGCATCCTCCACACGCCCGTCTCAGCTTTTGCCTCCTTCTTCTGAGCACTTCGAGGAAGGCACTGGCACCATCTGCGTTTTATAGAGGCGGGAGCTGAGGCACAGGGAGGTTGCTAGGCTCACGGAGGTGGCACAGCAGGGAAGGGGCCTCGTGGCCAGACCAGGAGCAGCACTATAGCCCCTGTTCTCCACCAAACCGAGCAGGGCCGGAGAGGACAGCAGAGTCCCGTTCCCACACAAGCAACAGCTGCTCCTCAGCCCCTCCCGGGGCACAGAATCCCTGTCCAGGCTGCAGAATCCATGTCCCGGGCCGCGGGATCCCTGTCCGGGCGGCGGGATCCCTGTCCAGGGCCGCAGAGTCCCTGTTCGGGCTGCGGGATCCCTGTCCGGTCAGACCTGGGTCACGTGGCGCCAGCTTTGCCAAGTGCACACTCCAGTTCCAGACAAGGCTGAGGGGCTTCTTGCCAGCCCAGCCTCAGGCTCTGTCCACTTTCCGTGACTGGCATGGGCTTGGGGCAGCCGAGGGAACAGGCTGGACATGCATGGATGGGTTTGTCAGGAAGATGCTTGCCGCTCCTCCTTGGGGCCGTGAAAGCCAGAGGCGGGGTGTCTCGGCCTGATCCGAGTCCTTCCCACTCCCCACAGCAAACACCACGCTCAACTTGAGAAGGGGCCTGGGTCGGCCCCACCTGGGGGAGGTGGTTTGCAGAGGAGGCACTGAGGTGCCAGCCACATGGGAGCCCACCCGTGATACCTTAACCTCTCCAGCAAGGGTGGGGATGAGGAAGGCAGAGACAGGCCTGAGGCCTGGTCAGCTGGCCCCGCCCCAGGGAGATGAGCCCCCAGCTCTGTGTCCCCTCCCTCATCAACCCATCCCCACCCCGGGCCCCCTTACCCCATGCTCACCGCAATCAGGATCTGCAGGCCGCTGTGTAGGGCCTCCACAGAGCTGGGCTCCAGGGCACAGATGGCACCTGACACCAGGGCCTGGCCATGGGGGACCCCGAGGCCAGCTGCCGGCACCTCCTCGTGCAGACAGCCCGGCCAGTGCTCATGCCACCAGGAGCGATGCTGGGAGAGGCTGAAAGTCAGTAGCTCGCTGTCCTGGGGGTGAGGAGCAGGAGCAGGGCCGGTTAGCGCCAGGAGGTGGCTGGCCTCACCCACTACAGCCTGCGGGGATGCCACCACAGAGAGGCAAGGGGAGGTCCTCTCCTCCCGCCTCCCCTGTCCTCCCACTGCACCCTGTCCCCAGGGCTCCAGCAGTGGTGGGGAAAGGAATACCAAGGCCCTGCCAGCTGCTCCTATGACTGCCCTCGACCCACACACCTCCTCCTCCAGGAAGGCCTCCCTGCCCAGACCCCAGAACTCGCTCTCAGGGGCACTGGGTCCCTTCCTTGTGTCTCTGGCCAAAGCTGCCATGTGACGTGTGTCTGCCTCAGGACAGTCTCCCCGGCTGCAGCCCCAGGTGTGGCTCCGGGAAGCGGGGGCCCGTCTGCCTGGCTGGGCACCTGCCTTAGTGCCCACCTGTGCCACACCGGCCAAAGCAGAGAGCCCCCGGGGGAGACAAAACTCCACCCCACCCTGGCTTTGGAACTAACCTCTGAACTGCAGGCAAAGTGCCTGAAACAGCCTCAGTCAGGGTCGGCTCAGTGATGACCCCTCCACCTTGTTTCCCCTGGTTCCCTGCATTGCAGGAGGCACAAGGCTTTACCAGCCTGGAGGGTTGGTCGGGCTGGGACAAAGGACCCCACGTGGCCCCAGGAGGGTGGTGTCCATTCACCTGCACATCTCTGCCAGGGTTTGCCCTGCTCTGAGGCTCCTCTTCTCCAGCCGGAGCCCTCTCACCTGCCAACACCCACAGACGCCTTTCATTCCCCAATCAAATCACTGGTCTCTCTCCAAACCTTTACTGAGTCACCAACTACAGACCAGGGCTGTTCTGGGTGCTGGGGACAGAGCCATGCACAGACGGCCCCTGCCTCAGACGATGGATGAAGAGAAAACAGAGGGGGTGTTACACGGGGCCCGGCCAGGACCCCGGGGAAGGACCTTGCACTGCCTTCCGGTCTGTACTCACCTGTGAGAGGCCCCCAACTTCCAGGTAGAAGCAGATGATGAAGATGTTCCAGGTGACCCAGATGGCTGCCCACACCGTGTACTAGGGAGAGGGGAGGACAGGGCGGCAGCTGAACGCAGCTCCCGGGCACACCTGCTCGCACCTAGCCCCCGGGGGAAGGTCCATGATCTCACAGGAGGGGCGGCCTCTGCTCCCGAGTCTGGTGGTCCCCAGATGCACAGCGTGGAGAAAGGCGTCCCCCGTGCCCACCCTGCGACAGGTCTCAGAGCTTTCCCACGTGGGCACCCCAGGAATGAGGCGGTGGGACAGTCAGCTCGAGGGAGCCCCGGCGCAGGTCGGCGTACGGACAGAGCATCTCCAGCTGAGCTGCCACAGCCTGTCCTCACCTCGCCGGGCAGACGTTGCACACGGACAGCACAGGCCTCCCCAGCAGAGCACCCCCAAAGCCACCCCTAAGAGAGTGCCCCAAGGAGCTGCCAGCTGCCTTTGTAAATGAAGTTGTGTGGACACAGCCACCCCCATCTGTGCACACACAGCCCAGCTGCTTTGTAAATAAAGTTGTGTGGACATAGCCACGCCCATTTGTGCACACACAGCCCAGCTGCTTTTGTAAATAAAGCTGTGTGGACACAGTCACGCCCATTTGTGCACACACAGCCCAGCTGCTTTTGTAAATAAAGTTGTGTGGACACAGCCACGCCCATTTGTGCACACACAGCCCAGCTGCTTTTGCGCTGAAACTGCACGGGCCACAGCGCCTGAGGTATTTACCATCTGCCCTCTACAGGAAAAGTCGCCGCAAACCACTGGTCTGGACCGATTACTTGGTTCTGCACTGAATGAAAACGCTGACTGAGCAGAGACATTTTTCTGAACATTCTTCCAGCTTCTCCAGAGGATGCAGCAAGGACAGTATGGCCAGGGGTCTGCTGGGGTCCACGTCCCACCCTGGGCTTGAGGCAGTGATTTTGTTCCTGTTTTCCTATCTGTAAAGCAGGGATCACGGCAGCACCCATATCCCTGGCTACTGAGGGGATGAATTTGTGAAGGCCTTCAGTGCCTGGGGCTCCCCAGTACATGCAGCTGCTCCTACAAGCAGCCCCGGAAAAGCCCCTCCGTCCGAACCAGAATTCTAGATGTACAGCAGCAAAGAGGTCTGAACCCAGGGGTCTGGGTTGGCGTTTGGGGGGTGTTCAATGGTGTCCAGGAAAATAGGGCAGGATGGTGCCACGGGAGCCGCCATCCTGGTCACCCCAACCCACCTGCCCGTAAAGGGGTCCGGGCCCAGGACTCACCATCACCACATAGCGCGGCCGGTACTGGATGGTGCCAAAGAGTCCCAGGATAATGACGACGATGTGGGCGAAGTTGGCCAGGATGGGCACCCACTGGTAGCCCAGGAAGTCAAACACCTGCCTCTCCAGGGCGGTGACCTAGGGGCAGGGCGGTCGCGGTGAAGGGTGGACCTGAGGGAGGCTCCAGGCCCGCCAACCAGTGCCCGGGCCAAGGTGACGGGCACTCAGCCAGGACTTCCTCCCCAGACCTGCCCACCACACCTTTGCTTGACGAGGGATGCTGGGGCCCTAACTCCTGCTCCATGACCCATCCAGAGCAGGCACTGGGCATCTACTGTGTGCTTGGCTTTTCCAAGAAAAATCCCCAAATCAGCCTGACAGGCCCTAGCCGCC
The DNA here is from genome assembly GCF_008728515.1 of Papio anubis. Taxonomy (NCBI): domain Eukaryota; kingdom Metazoa; phylum Chordata; class Mammalia; order Primates; family Cercopithecidae; genus Papio; species Papio anubis. Next base: position 90,411,634 of record NC_044991.1, read on the forward strand.
CCGTCCCCATGCATCCCATTGCACTTCATCCCCGCTTGTCCCTTCCACGCCCTTCCTGACCTCCCATGTGTCCCATTCCCGTGTGTCCCATCCCGCCCGTGTGTCCCTTTGCTCCCGCCCATCCCCATCGGGGCAGAAGACACTCACATGAGTAGGCCCCATCCCCTCCGTCCCCGGTTTCCTCATCTGGAGAATGGAACACGGGGTAATCTAAATCACAGAATCGTAGAGACCCGGGTGACACACACACACAGGCGGTGAAAACACCACTCGTGGGGGTCAGATGGCCGGGAGGGACTGACGCGGATCCACAGGGGTACCGGACGCCGAGGCCCCAGCCTGCCACCTCCTCGGCCCTTAGGGAACCCAGCTGGCGAGGCCGCTCTCTGGCAGGCAGGTGGTCTCCCCTCTACTTCAGGACATTGGGACTCCGCGGGCCGGCCTCCCACAGGGGCGGGAACAGCGGCAGGGGGAGGAGAAATACAGAGGAATATAAAGTGGGTATTTTATATTTAGGAAACCAAGAAAACCTGAGCAAAGCCATGACCAGGGTGCTAACAGGAATGGGCCTTTTCGGCTCCCTTCCGTCACCAAGCTCCTTTACGTGCTGAGGTGAAGCACACCAGTCAGATTCCAGACTCCTTCCACTCTTCCATTCCATTCCATTCCATTCCTTCCCTTCCTTCCATTCCATTCCATTCCATTCCATTCCCCTCTTCCACCACCACCACCATTCCATTCCATTCCATTCATTCCATTCCATTCCATTCCATTCCATTGATCCTTCCATTCCGCCACCGTCCATGTTATCCATCTTCGTCCACCATTCCAGATTTCTTCGTCGTGCTCAGGACATCCACCCAGTGCATCCAGGGAGGACCGGAAGGGACTGGCGTGTGCTGGAAAGGCAGTGACAAGCGACAGCAGCGAGGCTGGGGTGAGTGCCATGGCTGCACTCTGGATTTCACTGCAGGCACTGGAGGGGCTGAGACGCCATGAGTGGCCTCCGGGCCTCTGGCCTGGGGGTGGGATGGGAGGGGCACCCAGAGAGGTTGAGCCCTGAGGCAGGGGAGAGTTCTAGAGGGCCTGGGCACCTCCTCACGGTGGGGGAAGTGGAGGCTGGATGGGCTGAACCAAGAACAGGGCCAAGCCGGGAGGGCACCAGGGATGCCAGGTGGTGGGCGGCCCAGGCTCTAGGGGCAGCCTCCATCCCTGCCTGGTACAGCTCCTCAAACCGTACCTGGGGCACAGCGGGCAGGGTGGGCCGTTGTGGATCTGCCCCATGGTCATGCTGCAGGGAAAAGGAGGCCTAGCCTGACTCCATTTCGTCCCAACCCCTGACCCACAGTGGTATCCTTCAGGTTATCTGCTTTTGCCATTTCTGCACGTAGGCCAAGCTCACGACCGGAGGAATTCAGCTTGGTTTACCTTTCAAGCAAGGACGACCATAGCCCCTTCCCGAAACCACCCTAGAGAACAGGAGCTGGGCAGGGTGTGCACACAGGCAACAAGGCTGTGGATCTGGGCCCCGTGACCTGGCCCGGGATGTGGGGGCTACAGGCTGCAGATCTGGGCCCCGTGACCTGGCCCGGCATGTGGGGGCTACAAGACTGCACCCACCCACTGGTCCTGCCTCACGGTGAGTCCAATTCTGCCCACGGCAGCTTTCACCCGGCCCTGGCCCTCCAGCTGTAGTGTGGCTCCAGTGAGAAAGCTGGGCAGGTACGGAGCCCAGCACAGAGCAGGTGCTCAGTAAACGCCAGGAGCGGGGTACTGTGAGGACACCAACTGGTCCATGGGTTGCAGGGAGCAAGATCTGGCAAGTGATGGTCTGGGGAGCCAGGCGGGAAGCTGAGGGGTTGGGGAGCCAGGCGGGAGGCTGGGGGGCTGGGGAGCCAGGCGGGAAGCTGGGGGGTTGGGGAGCCAGGCAGGAGATTGGGGAGCGGGGCGGGAGGTTGACCACTGGCAAGGAGCCTGGGAGCCTCCCTCGAGCAGCAGAGGCTGATGGCCTTGGAGGGAGGAGGCGGGAGTATGGCCCCCAGGACACTGAGGCAAGAGAGAGGGTCCAGCTAGCCTGGCCTCCCTGTGGAGCCGCCTCATTCTTCAGCAAATCATCTCCAGCGAGAGTGGAGGCCGCAGAGGTCTGTCATGGCAGGTGGTTCCTTGGAAAACCCTTTTCCAACACAAATTGCTCAAAGCCACACCCTCATCTGTGGGGTGGCCGCTGGTGAGAAGCCACACAGGGAAGCTGAGCTCACTCAGGGGCCAGGGGACTCCGCTCTCCTAACCCTGACCCCCAGTTCCTGCCCTCCCAGCAGCCACCTCTTTGTGAGCCCTCGGGCCACGGGAGCCAGTGCACCCCATGGATACCCACAGGGACCACTTCTGCCCCACAGCTGTGGCCTGGTCCCCCACCAGCCTTGGAGCTCAGGACAGTGAGGCCCCGGGGCTTAGAGACCCACACTTCACCCCCTCCCTCTCTTGTGACATGGATGCCAGATGTGAAGCCTGAAGACCAACAGCCCCCTGAAATGACAGGATGGCAAGAGCCAGCCCCCTGAAAATACAGGAAGGCAGTGGCCAGCCCCCTAAAACTATAGGAACTATAGGAAGCCCCCCATGACAGGAAGGCAAGGCCTGGCCCCCCAAAATTACTGGAAGGGAGGGGCCAGTCCCTCCAAATTATAAGAAGGCAGGGACCACCCCAAATGACAGGAAGGCAGAAGCTGGCCCCCCAAAACCACAGGAAGGCAGGGGCCAGCCCCGAAGCCTCCTTCCACCCAGCCGCGGAGAAAGGGTGAGAAGCCGCGGGAGCTTGGGTCAGCAGGCTTCAGGCAGGTCCCGAGGGGCCTACCGGGGTCCCAGCTACAAAGGACACAGAGGCTCACGGACAGGGAGAGGATGGGCCCTGGACAGCGAGGCGGCTCCCGGAAGGTGTCAGAGCAGGGGGCGTGCATGCCGCACTGGGGCCGCTCACCCAACGCCGGCGCCTGCCGAACGCCCCGCGTGGGGTGGTGCTGGCCACAGCGGAGGCCACTTTGCAGAGCCTTCACCACATCACTCAGCAGGACGGGCGGCCACGGAGGCTTTGGCAGAGAACGGCGGGATCTGAGCTACGTTTTAGAGACGGTCCCAGGCCCGTTCTGCTCTCCCCCAACAGCCCAGACCAGACTCCCATGCCAGCTCACAGGCTCCCCACAGACAGCAGCGCACAGCAAACCTGTCCCTGCCTGTCCCGGCGGGACAAGCAGACGCTTTTAGGACCTCCTTGGCTCTAGCGCCCCCTGCTGATAAGACTCGGAATCTTCCTGATTTCACAGCAGCAAACAAGGCCCCACATCCCCAGGGTCAAGCCAAGGCCCCAGCCGACCAGGGTCTCCGGGCTGCCCCAGGCTGCCCCTTCCCGAACCGGGCGGAAACCAGCCTCCTGAGCTGCCATGGCTCTCTGCGCCCTGGGAAGCTAGCTCGGGCTGTCCGTCCAGCAACCCACCAGCCCCTGGAGAGGCTGGGCCCTGGCCTGGACAGGGGCGGAGCCCTCCCATCACCCTGAGGATCTACACCTGCCTCCCCAGGCGACCGCTGATCCCCAAAAAGGGGTGTTCACTGTCAGGACTGGTCAGGGACTCCCTGGGGCCAACGACCTGACACAGGCCAGCTGGGGGTCCTTCCCTGACCCCCACTCTTCCACTACCAGATGTCAGCCAGGAGGCAGGGTGCAGGGGACTTGTCTGTCCTCCCCGTCCATCCCGCTGAGCTCCTCCCAGGCAGGGACCAAGCTCCATTGTGCTCAGTGGGGACAGTCAGAGACGGAATCACTGACTCAGGCTTCGGGGGACGGGAGGGACCGCAGACGAGGGCAGAGCAGGCCCCGAGGCAGGACACAGGTTGTCCAGGAGGCAGCCCGAGGCAGCTTCAGGTGCCCGGAACCCACGCTGTGCACGAGTGCTGGGCTTCACTCACTCCGCACCTTGGGCCCCTCGTCTGTGAAACGCTGGCGCCTCCATAGCTGGATGTAGGTCCAGCCTCATAACCGTGCCCGGCAGAATGAAGTGCCAGCTGCTGCCGGCTGCCGTGGCTGTAGCAGCACACGTGTGCAGAGTCCCCGTGTGCAGCCTCAGAGCTGGTCTCACCCGCACCCACGTGACCCTCCGAGGAGGCCCCAGTGCCCGTCCACAGGCCCTCCACGCACTCTGAGTCCTGGGAATCTGCCCCCGTGTCCTCCACAGGAAGGGGATGCTGTCCACAGATGCGCCCACGGCGGTGTGATCTGCCAGGGGGCGGGGAAGACTGGAAATGTCCAATTTTGACAAGCCGGGTGCTGTCACGTGAGGACAGTGACTCCAGGCAACCAGAGGGCCTGCCTGGGACGCAGACGGGTCAGATGACATGTGGTGGGGACAGGCAGAGCGGGGGCAGAAAGGCAGAGGCCACGTCTGCACAGATGGCCTCAGAGCTTCCCTGCCAGCCCCTCCCAGTCCTGCGGTCTGCAGATGCCTCGAAGCCTTCGAAGGGAAGTTGTTCTTTCTGTGATCTCCGGACTTCCCCAAAACCAGAGCCCCCTCAAGCTAGGACCCCTGCCTGGGTCAGCTCTGGGCCTGGAACGCAGGGTCACTGAACCCTGGAGTTTGATGGGGGGCACTCAGTGGTGCTGGGACTGCTGGCCTCACAGCCTGAGGGGACAGACTGAGCAAGGGAGCTGCTGCCCAAACTCACCAGCCGGGCAGATCCAGCTCCCTGCGTTGTCCTCCTGCCACACCAGGAGGATGGGGTGTGGGGCATCACCCTGAGACCCCAGGCTGGCCCCTCCTGAAAGCAGCCCAGGTCCCACTCCCATGGAGCTTCCAGACCGGCTTCTTGGTTGCGGGGGTTCTCCAGGGTCAAGGCTTGGCACCCGGACAAAGCCCCTGGCCTCCCAGGTGTGGCCTCTTCCCCACCCTGCCTCCATCCTCCGTCCTCCGTCCACGGACATCGAGCTCTTCAGGCTGTGCTGGTCAAAGGTGGGGCCCAGGGCCTCCCTGCTCACCCATGTCCTCCTGTGTGTCCTGGGCCATCTTAGGCATGGCCAACCTCACCCAGCTCCATCCCCCAGCCCTTGCTGCCAGCAAAGGCTCCTGATGAAGAGGACGGGCAGGCACAGCGCATGGAGGCTATAACGGACTCGCAGAATCACTGAAACCCACAAGACAGCCTCCTCCAATGAGACCCCCACCCCGCCCTGCTGTCCAGCACCCACACAGTGCCTTGTCTCCTGAGGGAGACCACCACACGTGCTGCGACCCCAGGGAGGGGCAGCCCCTTGGGAAATGACAGCTCCAACAGCCCTGCTTGGGGGTGGACCCAACACCAGGCCTCACATGGCCTCAGATGGCCTGACCACCGCCACCTTGGAGAGACCCTCTCCTCGGCCCTGTTCTCCTGTCCGGGAACCCGGGGTGCTGGGGGCACCTGGGTCAGAACCAGACCCACAACTCTCCTCCCTGAGCTTCCGTGCAAGGCCGGTCAAGAAGGACAGAGAAGTTGCCCAGGGCACCCATGGGGGTGGGGGGCCCAGGGTCCTTTCCCTGTGTGGCGTCCCCCGGGGTCTGTGAAGGGGGCATCACAGACAGTTTCACACTGGAGTCACAGCTTAGACACCAACAGGTCTTAACAGTCACCTATCAACGAAGACAGTAAACAGAGCACGTCAGGCAAACCGAGCAGGCCTGAAACGGCACGGAAAACACCACTGGCCATGAAGGGCCTCAAGACTCACCTCCACCTCCTGGGAATAAAAGGCCCAGCAAGCGCCCGCTGCACCCGATACCTTCTGCAGGAGAACCCACCCGACAAAGACCTGGGGAAGGGCTCGTGTCTCGAGGCCTCGCTAAGCGGGTGAATTGCCAAAGGCACCCCAGCCACCCGGCCGCCCCCCAGCAGAGGACAGAGACAGCAGCAGAGGCCTAGGGGGCTGTAGCTGCCTCCATCCAGCTGCTCTCCACTGCAGATGCCTGTTCCCCCGCAGGATGGGGCGCCCGCAGCCCCGTCACCCATCTCTCCCCACATCCCCTTCAGATACAGCCGGAGCCCTTCACTCGGGTCATGCGGCCCGTCCTTCTGACCTCTCACCTCCACCCCTGCTGCCCCTGCGCCACCCACATCACAGGCGGCATCTTCTCAACTCCTGGGACAGCCAAGCTCCCACCTCACTCAGGACTCAGGGTCTGTGACCGTGCCATGCCCACCCACCACCAGCACCTCAACCCCATCCCACTCCTCACAGCACCGCAGCCTCTGTCCACGCCTGCCCACGTCTGCCCGGCGCAATCACGCGATGACCTATGTGCTGCTTTGCTCACGTCAATCATCGGTGGGGGCTGCTGGAGGGCAGGGTCTGCCTGTCTCTGCAGATGCCGCCAGCCTGGGCACTGCCTGGCATGGAGGGCATGCTTTCCCTAAGGGCAGGGCCCAGCTGTCCGTGTTGTGGTGGGGCCCCAGAGCCCAGGGAGGCCGGCTCATAGGAGATTCTCAATTGCGTACATATTGGGAAAAGATCCTGGTACTGGAGGGCAGAGGCCACAGAGAGCCCCAACCCTGGGCAGTGTCCTGGGCGTGGGGGCTCAGCCTGAGCTCTCAGTGGCCCCCATGGACAGTCTCTACGGAGAGGCCGTGTGTGAAGCCTTGGCCACGGAGGGCTCAGAGACTGGATGGTCCCACACTCATGGGCAGAGAAGGCTCTGGCCAGGTCCAGGTGGGTGCAATTTCACCAGGCTCCAGTGACTTGGGTGTTGCCATGGGGAGGGGCACCAGGTGGAGGGACAGGCTCCAGCAAAGATCTGGAGGCAGGTGGTGGGGGGCGGAGGAAGAGAGGGGGAGCGTGAAGGGCCTGCACTGTAACGGGTGCCACCTGGGACAGGACACGTGTGCAAGCTCACACGCCTTGCAGGCAGAGCTGGCTGACAGTATCTACTCTAGACACAGAGTTAAGATTAAACTCTTGGCCGGGCGCGGTGGCTCACACCTGTAATCCCAGCACTTTGGGAGGCCAAGGCGGGTGGATCACGAGGTCAGGAGATTGAGACCATCCCTGGCTGCAGTGAAACCCGTCTACTAAAAATACAAAAACTAGCGAGGAGGAGGAGGAGGGGCCCGAGGTGGCGAGCCTGTAGTCCCAGCTACTGGGAGGCTGAGGGAGCGAGAAGAATGGCGGCTGACTTGAGATGAGCTTGCAGTGAAACAAGATCAGTATGCCAACAGGCGACGACAGATAAAGGGTCAGCGAGTATGATGGCTCCGGGAATAAAGCGGGTGGAAGAGGTCAGGGTGAAACCATCATGCGTCGAAATAAGGTGTGGTGGTGCGCCAGATTGAACTGGTGACCAATCTCTGCTGAGGCAGAATAAGCCTTGAGCCAGGAGCCAGACTTGCAGTGAGCCGAGATGGTGCCACTGCCTCCCAGCTGGGCGACAGAGTGAAGACTCAGCCTCAAAAAAAAAAAAAAAAAAAAAAAAAAAAAAAGATTAAACTCTTAGTCCCAGGCCTCCCCATCCTGCCCAGAGGACGCTAACCTATGAGGAGGGATGTCTGCCCTACCGGAGCCCTGGCGGGGAAGGTATGTGAACCCCCCAAGGGGGGCAGTTCTTGCCCTGGCCCACTTCGCCTACACAGGGCACAGTCCTGTGAGGTCTGGGCTGGCAGCAGGGATGAGCTGCATATATTGGCTAAGGGGTCTCAGCCTGAGGACCAGCCTCAGGTCAGGCTCCGGAATGGAGACCCTGCAGCACAGAGCAGCAGGGAGCGTCTTCTTCATCTCGAAGCCAAGGCTCCCAGAGGCTCAGGGCTCCATGACATGTGGCCACATGCGTGAGCAGTGAGTCTCATGCCACCATGGAAGTGGGTGACCCTGGTGGCCCTCCCAGTACCCCGCCCCGAACCCCTTCCTGAGCCTTTGGCTCCTGGGGTCTCCTCAATGCAGCAGGGCAGAGCCCGGGAATCGGACGCGGCACAGCCCTGCTCAGAGCTGGCAAAGTTCACACTGTTCTTTGGGGAGAAAGGCTCCCAGAAGATACCTGGGCCCTTTGACCTGAAGCTTGGTAACACAAAATTCTCAAACTTGTCAAAAAAAAAAGAGGGGGGCTGCCCAACCCACCCCCATCCTCCCAGGTCCCCCACCCGCATGCAGTGACTAGAGCTGTGGTCAAGGACTCTTCTTGCCCAAGGCAGAGGAGGCACAGTGGGCTGCCAGATTGCCAACCTGGCCAGGACAAAAGGCCTTTGACAGCTCCCTGCTGCGATTCAGCAGTGACCCTAGAGGCTGGCCTGAGGGGACACGACTCTGCCCAGTCCCTGGAGAGTCCCCAGGTCTGCTGGGGAAGCCCTGTGGCCCTCAAGCCAGGATGACTCTTTCCCTCTTGGCTGCAACCAAATTTCCAAGGGCCTGCATTTTCGCCCTGCATCTGTCTACTGTCCACGGCAGAGATGAAACAGGGACACGACTCCACCTGCCCCTCTGCGCCCCGAGGTCACATCCGACCAGCACAGTCGTGCCTCACTCTGCACCTGAGACTGAAGCACCCATTTCTCCTGCCCAAACCCCAGCACCATCAACCCCAGCACATTCTCACACCACCTTCAACAGATGGAAACCAAGGTCACCAGTATCCCCCAAAACAGCCTCTCGCTTTCTGATGCCCAAACACCACCAGCTGCCACTGGCCAGGCTCCAAACTGGGGTACCAGCCAGGCTGGTGCCTGTCCTTCACGTGGTCAACCGACGGGCATTCGAGTCTTCGAGTGGACCGCCCTTGCCCTCCCCATGCCCACTTCCAGCCCCTCCCCACCCAGTCTCCTAAGGGACTCCTGCCACTGAGGAGTCACTCACTGAAAGATACCAACTCTTTCAAGGCCTGAGATGGTCCTTGGGCCCCCAAGCCTGTTGCAGGGCCCCAGGTTATCTCCGCAGCCCTAGCGAGCCTCCCAGGAAAACTCCGGAGGCTCCTTCCTTCCTGGAGGAAGGACACGATGCCTCCTCGGCCGTCCCCAGGTCCGCCCGCAAGCCTGTGCCCCTAAGCCGAGGACGGGACACCCAAGCTGCACAGCCGCGGACTCCGAGGGTTTTGCGGCTCAGAACTCTGAAACTGCCCCTTCTGGCCCTACTAGCTCCAGGAGGAGGAGGGGGGCGCGCAGTCCAGCTGCGCTCCGCAGCCCACAAAGCATCGTTTCCTTTTTAAGACGGGAGACCCAGGGCCCATTAGCATCGAAGCAAAGCAGCCTCCCGAGCCCGGACTGTGAGGCCTTTGTTCAGCCCCCTCCCCCCTCCCCCGAGGACAGCGGGCTCCGGGAGAGAATTCGCCTCCCGGGCGTCCCAGGGAGCTTCGGACTCGGGGCAGAATGGAAGCTTGGCCGAGGGAGCCCCGGCCAATCCCGACACAGAAGACGCCCGCGCTGCGCCCCGGGCACGGGCTCCAGCCCCTTCTCGCCCCCGCACCGCTCCACGCCGGGCGGCATGGTGGGCAGCGGGGTAGGGCAGGGTCGGCTTGCTCGCGGGTGGGCAGGACGCTCTCACCCCCCGCTCCCCCACTCGCAAACTCGCAGGCACAGCCTCCGTCATCGCCCCACCCGGCTCTCAGAATCCGAACTTGGCCGCTCACTCGGCGCCCGGGGCCGGCTGCGGGACACGCTCGTACAGATAGAGACACGCGCGCCCGGGGGCGCACACGCCTCTCCCGGCGATGGGGTCCAGGCGGCCCCGCCCGAAGGCTTCCGTCCCGCCCGCCCGGCCAGCCGCTCCCCGGCACCTGTCCCCGCCGCTCCGGACCCGCGGCCGCCCCCCCGCGCGCGCCCACCGGGGACGGGACCGGGCGCCGCGGTTCCCCACGCCCCGCAGGCGACACCACCTTCGGCCGCAGCAGCCTGGGGTCCGAGGCGTCCGCGTCGGAGCTGGCGCGGGACCCAGCGAATGGGCCCAGGAGCGGAGGGACTCGCCGGGACCCCGCAGCCGCCGTGGGTCGGGCACCCGGAGCTCCAGGAGGCCCGCAGAGGGGTCGCCACTCACCAGCTGAAAAGTGCAGAGGACGATGAGCGCGCAGCGGCCGGAGCAGGAGCCCATGGTGCCCGCCTATACAGGAGGCCTCCGGGTGCCCCGCGCTCGGCCCCCGCCGCCGCCCCGCCTGCTCCCCCCGCGCTGCAGCCTCGGCCCCGCCCCCTCCACGTCCCGGCCCCCGGACCCCCCGCCCCTCAGCCCCCGGCCCAGCCCACCTCCGAATAACAGCTGCGCAGCCTCTCCCCACAGCCCCCGCCTGCGGCCCCTGGGGACTTCGCGCCGGCCGGAGAAGGGGACCCTTCTTAAAGGGGCGATGGCGCGGCTTCTCGGGTAGCGAGGGGCGGCGCCGAGGCCCCAGAACAGACCCTCAGCTGAGGGCAGCCCGCCCCGGACGCGGCAGGGATGACCGGCGTCCGCCTTCTCCTCCAGGATGACCTTCCCGGCACCTGCTCCCACCCTGGGCCCGGCATGAGATCCCCATCAACCTTCCCCGTGGGGGTCCGAGCGACCCCATCCCCGAGGCGTTTGCTCTGAAAAGTCTCAGAGATTCCTTGACTTGGAGAAGTCCTGGACCCGGGTCCAGAGCTCAGAGGTCCCCTCCACGGGCAGGCGGGCGGAGGACTCAGGAGGAGGGAGTGAGCCGGGCTCGCCCACTGCCCACCGGGAGCTCCTCTGCTGGAAGGCTGAGATCTGAAGGCCAGATCTGCTCTAACTGCTGGACCGGCCGCCTGCCTGCGCCGGAGGGGCTTGGGGAGCCGCGGGTTGGGACAGCCTGAGGCCCTGTGCATGGTGGAGGCAGGTCCCAGCTGTCCAGGGCAGGTCCTGGGGTCTGGATGGGGCTGAGCCTGGTAAAGCCTGTGCTTCCGGAAGAAGCTTGTGCTGGAGGCAGGGGACGGTCCCAGCTAGGCCAGAGAGGAGCAGGAACTGGACCCAGTGAGCTGGAGCCTGTGGGGACAGAACAGCAGGAGATCACCGTAGGCGGCCGGGCCAGGGCTGCCGCTTGGTCTTTACTCAGTGGCAGGGCAGGCTCCCTGCCACCCACCGTCTGAGGAGCCTGAGATGGGTTTCCCATGGCAACCTGAATTCCTGCTCCACTGGCAATTTTACGAATTACTGAGGATTCTTGCCTTCCTAATTTTGGATGTATGTCCCGCAGTCCCAGAGATCAGGACGGGTTAACAGAAGACCAAGGGTCAGGTTTTCTGCCCTGGGGGGAGCCGCTGCACATCTGGAATCCAGGTTCATGGGGGATGGGTAGCTTCCAAGCCCCAAAGGTCAGAGAGCAAAGACGTGGCCGGCTGTGGGGGGGGCAAAGGTCAGAGAGCAAAGGTGTGGCCGGCTGTGGAGGGAGGGGGGGCAAAGGTCATAGAGCAAAGGTGTGGCTGGCTGTGGAGGGAGGGGGAGGCAAAGGTCAAAGAGCAAAGGTATGGCCGGCTGTGGAGGTGGGGGGCAAAGGTCAGAGAGCAAAGGTGTGGGGGGGTGGGGGGGGGGGGGGGCAAAGGTCAGAGAGCGAAGGTGTGGCCGGCTGTGGAGGGAGGGGGAGCCAAAGGTTGTTTGCAGTGTTGGGGAGATAAGAATATTCAGGAATTAGATGGTGGTGATGGTTGCACAGCTGTGTGAATATACTGCAGACCACTGGGCAGTACACTCTAAAGGGGTGAATATTATTGGTGTGGGGATTGTATCCCAATTTTTAAAAGATGTGAAAAAATTAATGTTTATTTGTACAATATATAAGACATTGATTTTTAAATACAGTGGTACCATCCCCGCCCCCGTATCCCTGGTTCCTCCAGGCACTTGGAGCCATTGGTGGAAGGGAGGACGTGGACTCCCAGAAAATGATTTGCAAAGGTGCCACGTAAGCAGAGGAGCCCCGTAAGCAGAGGCCCAGTACCACATAAGCAGAGGAAGGCCTGGAGCCGGCTGCTGAGGTCCTGAGGGAGACGGAGGGGCACCTGCTCAGCCTTGCCTGTGTGTGTGAATCCTTCTCTCTCAGTCTCTCTCAGGGGAGGCTGCCTGGACATGCATGCGCTTTGCAGTTCTGTCCTTCCAGGCTGCCTGTTCTTCCTCTTGAAAGCAAAAGCCTTCACTTGCTGAGGATGCGACGATGCCCCAGTGCCCCTTGCAGAAGCCAGTGTCAGAGCCAGGAGCCGTCGTGGGCATCACCTGCTCCAAAGTTACGAGTTCTGGTGAAGGGGTCGGGACGGCCCCTCTGAGAGTTCAGCAGAGCAGGTCTGCACAGGGCCCACGCCATGCACAGCCCACACTCCACATGCCTTGGTGCACACTGATGGCGGCAGCCAGCCACGGGGACCCCAGGCACAGCGTCGCCCGCATGGACGTTAGAGCAGCCTCCAGAGGCTGGTTCCGTTTCCACACCTGGTTCACGGGTGACACAGTTGTAACTTGGCCCAGGTCAGTTGTTGGGGCCTGGCCAGCTGTGGGTGGTGAGGTTTTCTCAGACACTTCATCTGCCCTCGCTCTTGTTAGAATTCTTTCTACCTAAGAGCGACAGCTTTAAAAGTGGAATGGCACCACGTCTCCATCCTTACACAGAATCCCACATGGGAAGACCGTAGTCGGAGGCCCCCACCCTTGCCCAGAGCTGGACTTCGGGGCAGCAGGAAACTGCAGTGAGCGTGAGTCACACCTGAGGACAGGTGGGCTGTCTTCAGGCTCTCAACAGGTGTGTCGCCTAAGGGACTGGGGAATGGGGGCCGGAATGCCACGGCCTGCCCACCTTGGGGACTCTGGGCAGAGCTGGAGCAGCCAGGCAGGAAAATATCCTCCAGTTTCCAGAGAGTAAAAGCTGATGGTCCTACCGAGGCATGAAGGACAGTGATGGACAGTGATGGAAGGTGATGGACAGAGGAGGACAGTGATGGACAGAGGAGGACAGTGATAGCAACAGAGAGTGAAGGACAGTGATGGAGAATGAAGGACAGTGATGGACAGTGACGGGCAGTGATGGACATCAAAGGACAATAATGGACAGCGGAAGACAGTGGAGGACAATGATGGACAGCAAAGGACAGTGGAGGATAGCAGAGGACAGTGACGGACAGCGAAGGACAGTGATGGAAAGTGATGGACAGCAACAGACAGTGGAGGACAGTGATGGACAGCGGAGGTGGACAGTGATGGAAAGCAGAGGACAGTGGAGGACAGTGATGGACAGAGGAGGACAGAGAAGGACAGCTATGAAAGGACAGCCACCCCAGTCAGCACAAATGAAGGCCGAGTGGGGCCCATGCATTCCTGGGAGGAGTGGCAAGCTGGGAAGGGCCGCCAGGGCAGGGAAACTCAGGAGAGTGACAGCTTGTTCAGGCCAGGATCTTGTGCATCTTCTCCTTTTTTCTTTCTTAGTAAACCTGGTGTATTCATTGTCTGGGGCTGCCATAACAAATTCCCATAAACCTGCGACGTAAAGCCATGGAAGTTTAGTATGTCACAGTTCTGGAGGCTAGATGTCTAACAGCCAGGTGTGGGCAGGGTTGCACTGCCTTCAAAGGTCTGGGGAGGGTCCTTCCTGCCTCTCCCAGCTCCCGTGGCTCCCAGCATCCTTAGCCTGTGGCTGCATCGCTCTGGTCTTTGCCTCCACCTTTGCATGACCTCCTCCTCTCCTGTGTGTCACTTTTTATGATGCTTGTGATGCCGTTTAGGGCCCACCTGTGTAATGCAGCATGCTCTCATGTCAAGATCGTTAACCACATCTGCAAAGAACCTTGCCCCAAATTCCTGGCTTCAAGCAATTCGCCTGCCTTGGCCTCCCAACGTGCTGGGTTTGCAGGCATGAGCCACTGTGCCAGGTCTAGATTTTGTGGGCCACCGTTCAGTCGCTGCCCTTGGAGTGGCGAGGAGGAGGCTCTGCTGTTCTCCCACACCTGCAGCAGCCCCAGCCTGCCCTGCAGGGCAGACCTTCCTTGTGGCAGAAACAACAAGAAAAGGAAAAGAAGAGGAACCCAGGCCTGGGTTCCCAGCAGAGCTGTCCGCAGGGCCTGTGAGGGGCTGCAAAGGCCCCTCTGTTGTCAGAATACCCCTGTCCCTGTCACCAAGAGCAGCCAGAACTGCCATAGATCATTTCAGATGAAACTGGGAGAAATTTCAACTGCAGCAAACACTCCTGGAAAAGGAGAGGCCAATCCCCGTGGCTCCATGGAGAGCACAGCCCGACCCCTTCATCCGCACCCACAGGCAATGCTGCTGACTGCTCTTCCTTTGGAAGAAAAGGGTGCTTGTTGGTTTCCGGTTTACTGCAGACACAGAGAGGCCCCTCTCTGGCTCGGAGCCTGGCCCGGGTCTGTCCAGTCCCAGCTTCTCCTTCCCGAAAGGAACATCCTGCCCAACAGTGCAACACCATGTGCACTCCCAGTGTGGGAATCAGGCTGAGCTGGACTTCAGGGGCAGCCCAGGATGCTTGCATCAGGTGGGGTGTTTCCCGGAGGTTTCTTGAGAGCTGCCTGGGAGTGGCCGAAGCTTCTTCCCAGCTGGCTTCAGCCCAGGCTTCCTGGGTGAGATTCTTGTTCCCTGGCCCCTCACGGTACGCGTGGTCCTGTTACCCGCAATCCCCCACCCCCTTGAACTCCGTTCCCACACTCAGGACCCACCCAGATGCCAGCTCCCCGCAGAGCAGTGTGGCCCCCCACTTCCAGCCCTAACAGCTCACATCCTGCCCCCCACCTCCATTTTGGAATTTTTCTTCACCAGAAATACCGTTTCCCACCCTGCCTTCTTATTCTCGGAGGCAGAGGCACTTCAGCTTCCTGGACCCTCTGTCACCGAATCGCCCTGGTTTCCATTGGCAGTGCCGCCTCTCCCTCACTCGGATTGTCCTGAAACGGTTTCCGTGCGGCCATGCGGGCTGTGCGTGCATAACCTCAGGGGGCACATCAACCACGTCCTCGGGCTGGCGGTAGAGACGTGGCCTCGGCCTGAGCGTGGCCGTCGGATTCTCCCTGGGACTATGAGCCCTCGGCTGAAGGGGCAGAGGGGCAGCTAGGATCGTGGCCGCAGCTCCCGGAGACGAGCCCCCAGCCACCGGGCTGCCTTCCTGAGCCTGCTCCCCAGGCCGCGCCTTTCCTGACTTCCCTCCAGCTCCTGTTGCCGGCGACCACAGTGCCAGCCCCGGGGCTTTCCTGTCCTTCCTGTCCGGGGTCCTTTCCCAGAGGTGGCAGCTCTGGGCGGTGGGCCTGTCCTGGGGGAGTCACGTAGCTTGTTTAAGGAGAAGATCCCCGTGGCTCCTGTGCACACGTGTGGCCTCTCTCCCCAGGGGCTGCTGTGAGCCTGGGAAGTCCCGGGAGGTGTCTCAGGCCCCAGAGAGCACCTCGCACGCCTCGCACATGCCCTCCTGCGGGTCGGCTGACTTTCTCCTCCGCCTCAGCCAAGTCTGCCACGCAGAGCAGGTGGGAACCAAGTGGAGGCCTTGCAGGATTCTGAGTCCCGGCTCTGACACCCACCTGGCTCAGCACCTGCCTCCTCAGCCTCCAGCTGCACGGGTGGCCGCAGGCGTCAGGGTGTGATGGCAAATGTGGTGGCGAACGTGGCCGGTTCCGTCAGAGGTCTCTGCATCCTCCACACCTCTGGCCAGGTGAGGCCCAGCCTGTGTCCCTCCCAGCTCTACTGACGGATGGCAGGATGCTGAGAGCCTGAGCCCGTGTATCCTCAGTTCTTGGTGCTTTGCAATGCCCCTGGCCCTGGCTGCAGCCGCCCCCTGGCTGGGCCCTGAGCCTGCCCGCCCTACAACACTCACTCTTCGGGAAGAGGGAGTGTCGGCCGAGAGGAGAGCAAATACATGTAAGGGGAGAGGGTGCTTCCTGAGACACTCAGTGGGGCCAGGGCTCCTGTGGTCTCCTGCCTCGGCCATTCCGTCAATCTGTAGGAGGGCCTTGGCCTCTCTGCTTTTGGAGCCAGGTGCTGGGGCTAGGGGATTGCAGCCACAGCCACTCCACTGCACTGGTTGGGAGCTTGGATCACCTGGGTGCAGAGGAAGCTTTGATGGCAAGGGTTGGTGTGGCTCATCTCGCCCACCCCACAGTCATTGCCGCCCCACAGACACCTCCGGATCCCAGCCTGCCGTCCCTCCTCCTGAGCCTATATTAGGCTCCATCCTTCCCCAGGCCCCATGCCACCAGCAAGAACAGCCCAGCCAGTGCAGACTGCACCCCTCGGCCTCAGCTGGGACTGAGCACCCTGCCCTGTACTTGCCCAGTGTGCTCTCCCCGGTCCCTGAGGCAGGTGGCCTGACCCCGTATTCAGAGGGGAAAGCCAACTCTCGGGGAGGCCACACAGCCATGGGGAGTGGGCACAGAAGGAACCCAGCTCCATGCCAGGCTGTGTCAAGCTGACGTTTAGTGCCTGGAAGCAGCTGCGGCCTCTGCAGGGCTTCCCGGCGCAGGTGTGGGCTCTTCCAGCGCAGAACGTGGGCTGCACCAGCTTTGGGATGCACCGCTTATGGGGTAAGGCCATGCCCGTGGTTGCTGGCTGATGCCAGGAGTAAACGCTGACACCAAAATAGCTCAACCCAGACCCAGCTGGGTGGCAGGCGCTGCCGGTGCCTCTCGAGGGGGCAGCAGGGGCAGCTGCAGATGAGGCACGAAGCCTCAGGACTGGCCGCCAGCCCTCAAAGAGCCCCCTGGGTCCCCCCAGCACGCGTCTCTGCGTGAAGCCCCCAGCAGGAGAAGGGCTTGCTGCCCTGAGCCCAACACAGCACGAGACAGAGGCCTCACTGAGTCCAGGCCCCGCACTGGCCCTCCCCTGGATTGTGAGTCCAGGCCCCAAGCCAGCCCCTACCCTGGATCTCCCCAGACCCTCTCTGTGGGAACCCAGGGGCCGGGGCCGCTCGACCACATCTTGGTAGCTGTCATCTGGGACCTCATCTTTAATCTCAGCAACTCAGGGATCAAAGAGAAAAGCAAGGCCGAGGCAGGCGAGGCTGGGGTTTCTTGCTCAAGCATTCGGATCATTAAACAAATGAAAAAAATCAAAGAGAAGGATAGCCAGGCTGCTGCCTGTGGATCTGTCTGCCCTCCCCGGAGGCCAGCGCCACACACCCCTCCCTCCCTCTGCCTCCCTCTCCTCTCTCTGTCTTTCCTGATGGAGGTCCCGGCGTGGGGTCCGTGTTTGGGGAGCGCCTCACTCTGTTTGTGTCGCTGTAACAAACGCCTCGGACTGGGTTGTACATAAGCACGGAGTTTTTCTGGAGGCTGGAAGTCCGGCACTGAGTCTTTAGCAGGGTCGCTGCTTGGCAAGAGCTGCTCTCTGCTTCCAGAGGGCGCCTGATTGCTGCCTCCTCCAGAGGGGTTGAAGGCCGTGGCCTCACATGGTGCCAGGAGGGAGGCAGAGGGGGCTCCCTTCCACCTGGAGCCCGTGCACAGGTGCTGTCCCATTCCCCCAGAGGCCACACGTCTAAGTGCTGTGGGGGGGGACTCTCTTTGAACACAACTTGTGGAGGAGATGTCACTCAAACCAGAGCGGGAAGTGCCAGGAAGGACTCAGGAGTGCCCCACGGCCATGTCCTGGCTTTGGAAGCACAGGAAGCGCCCGGCAGCCTCCCATTTGATTTTGCTTGAGGAGGAAACACCAGTGCCCCCTCCCCAGTCTCTGCCACTCCCTCTTCCTGCCGGAGCCCGGGAGGCACCACCCTGCACTGAGAAGCCCCCACAGCAGCCATAGCAGGGACTTCCTTCCGTCCCTATCATCCTCCCATCACCTCATTTACTTTTACAAGAACCCCCGGAGGAAGCAAACATCCATTCTCCTGTTCTGCAGATGAGACGGGGTGGGGACGCGCTGAATGACCCACAGGAGACAGAGGTGGGGACGCGTTGAGCGACCCACGGGAGATGGGGGTGGGGACGCACTGAGCGACCCACGGGAGATGGGGGTGGGGATCATGATGCACTCCACGGGAGATGGGGTGGGGATCAGCGAGCGACCACGGGAGATGGGGTGGGGATCACAAGGAGCCACTCCACGGGAGATGGGGTGGGACGCAATGAGCCGCACTCCACGGAGATGGGGTGGGACGCTGAGCCACCCACGGGAGATGGGGTGGGACGCTGAGTGACCCACGGAGATGGGGGTGGGATGCGGCCATGGAGTGACCCACGGGAGACAGAGGTGGGGACGCACTGAGTGACCCCACAGCTCAGAAGTGGAAGGACTGAGTTTCACTCCAGGTCCTGGGACTCCCAGTCCCCAGGGCTGGGGCTCTGGCAGCGCCTCCTCACCTCGGTGTGGGAGTGAACGGCACAGGACGCCTGGACTGCAGGCGCAGAGAGAGAGGATGCCAGGACTACAGGTGCAGAGAGGACGCCTGGACTGCGGTATGGAGAGGGCGCACCTGCAGACAGGTGGGGGCCCTCAGCAGGAGACCCCTGTGTGCAGGAAGTAAGCTGCACCTCGTCACTAGTCACCCACGGGGCCACACACAGACCCTCGTGCTCCCCTGAAACCCCCTCCTGCTGGCCCCCAGTCAGTGCTTCCCCCCCAGAAGGAGTGTCAGAGACAAAACAACACCACATTTAGTTTCAAGATCTGAGTTGGGTTTTATTTGCGACTCTAGAATCGGGCAACACCTCTTTCCATAAAACACAACGAACGCTCTAATGAGCTGAGGGGAGGTCGGTTTCACAGACAGAAGAGGCCCAAGGAAAGCAGACAGAAACCAAAGGCGTGCTGGTCACTTCAAAGTTACTTTTCTTGTAAAGGTTAAAGCAGAGGATTAAAGCCCACGCCTGTGATCCCAGCACTTTGGGAGGCCGAGGGGGGCAGATCACTGGAAGTCAGTGGTTCGAGACCAGCCTGGCCAACATGGTGAAACCCTGTTTCTACCAAAAATACAAAAATTAGCCGGGTGTGGTGATGCATACCTGTAATCCCAGCTACTCAGGAGACCGAGGCAGGAGAACTGCCTGAACCTGGGAGGCGGAGGTTGTAGTGAGCTGAGCTTGAACCACTGCACTCTAGCCTGGGTGACAGAGCGAGACTCCATCTCAAAAGAAAACAAAAAAGCCTGGGTGTGGTGGCTCACACCTGTGATCCCAGCACTTTGGGAGGCCAAGGCGGGCAGATCACTGGAAGTCAGTGGTTTGAGACCAACCTGGCCAACATGGTGAAACTCTGTCTCTACTAAAAATACAAAAATTAGCCAGGCGTGGTGGTGCACACCTGTAGTCCCAGCTACTCAGGAGGCTGAAGCAGGAGAATCGCTTGAACCCAGGAGGCGAAGCTTGCAGTGAGCCAAGATCATGCTGCTGTACTCCAGCCTGGGGACAGAGCGAGACTCCGTCTCCAAAAAAAAAAAAAAGGGTTAAAGCAGAGGTGACTTCCTTATCATGTCGGCTTCTTGTTGGCTTCTGGTGGCTGTTTGGGGACTCGGCTGCTATCTCTCCCTGGTTTCTGGGAAGGGTGGGGGCGGTCAGATACAGATCTTAGGAACCACAGCATGAGTGACTCCATTTTGGTTTTGCCTGTTGGGCCTCCTGCAGGAGCTCCGTCCAAACCAACGGCCTCTGCGTTCAGTTTTGACGGGAGCAGTTGTCGGCCCCTGCCCAGCACTGGTGGGTCTCGCCTGTTCTGGGGGGGTCTATGTAAGTGGATGGCTCAGCCCAGACCATGTCCAGTGTGGGTCTCGCCTGTTCTGGGGGGTCTATGTAAGTGGATGGCGCAGCCCAGACCGTGTCCAGTGTGGGTCTCGCCTGTTCTGGGGGGCTCTATGTAAGTGGATGGCGCAGCCCAGACTGTGTCCAGTGTGGCGTGAGACTCGTCTGTGTCCTGGTGGCAGTGGTGTGCTTGTTTGCGTGGCTGTGCGGTCCTTAGCGATGTGGACACGTGGCGTCCGCTTGCCATGCCCCTGTGCATTTTCTGGTTGCTTCGGCTGCTGGCTGTAGTGGGGACGGCAGCTGTGAGCCTCTAGACTGTGCTGCTCGGGGACTTCGGGGCCAGGCACATGCCTAGCTGTCCGTGTCTCCAGCACACGAGCTTGTGGTTTCTTCAGGCTCAGAAACACACCAGCCTTCCTGCTGCTGGGCCTTTGCTTCCGCACTACCCCACAGCACCCGGGCAGGGCCAAGGCCTGCATCGGGGCCGCCCGCCTGCTCTTCGTGGCGCTCACTGCCGTCCGTCTGGTCATCCCTTGAAGGGGGACACTCTGAGTTGTGCCTGCCCCGCAACATGCTACCAGCGCAGAACCTGGAACCCAGCAGATGCTCAGAAATGTCAGTGTTGAGTGAATCAACACGGGCGGTGTTGGATGACTAATTAACAAAGTAATCTCAAAACAGAGGTGTGAGTTGGGGACCCAGTGAGTATTCCTCAAAGTCTCTAAAGAAACAGATCTCGGCCGGGCGCGGTGGCTCAAGCCTGTAATCCCAGCACTTTGGGAGGCCGAGACGGGCGGATCACGAGGTCAGGAGATCGAGACCATCCTGGCTAACACGGTGAAACCCCGTCTCTATTAAGAAATACAAAAAACTAGCCGGGCGAGGTGGCAGGCGCCTGTAGTCCCAGCTACTCGGGAGGCTGAGGCCGGAGAACGGCGTGAACCCGGGAGGCGGAGCTTGCAGTGAGCTGAGATCCGGCCACTGCAGTCCAGCCTGGGTGACAGAGCGAGACTCCGTCTCAAAAAAAAAAAAAAAAAAAAAAAAAAAAAAAAAAAAAAGAAACAGATCTCATTTCTGAGACTTGGCCCAGCCAGAGCCGCCTGCTATAAACTTGGGATTTCACCAAGAGCTCCCATTTCATCCTTAAAATGCACTTGAATTTCACTTTGTAATGTACTTAAGCTTGTTTTAATATTGAAACAATGTTGTTATTATTTTTTTTCTAGATGAAGTCTCGCTCTGTCACCCAGGCATTGGCATTGGTGCGATCTCGGCTCACTGCAACCTCCACCTCCCGGGTTCAAGCGATTCTCCTGCCTCAGCCTCCTGAGTAGCTGGAATTACGGGCGCCCACCACCACACCTGGCTAATTTTTGTATTTCTGGTAGAGACAGGGTCTCACCATGTTAGTCAAGCTGGTCTCGAACTCCTGACCTCAGGTGATCTGCCCACCTCGGCCTCCCAAAGTGCTGGGATTGCAGGTGTGAGCCGCAGCACCCGGCCTGAAACAATATTTTAAACTGCTGGTCAGGTCAAGCGTTTATCTGCCTCTGCACAAGCCCCGCCCCCTTTCCTGGGCAGGGGTTGGATGGGGAGATGTCTCAGTGCCCTCGCAGCCCAGTCCCTTCTCTCCCCCCACTGTCGCTGCCCCCGACCCTCACACTGCCTGGTCCTGCAGAAGAGAAGCAGCCCAGTTTGGGAAGCTGGTAATGCCCACCAGTCGGTCACCAGCATTGGTACAGCTTTGGCTGTTGGAAGCCAGCTGGGCCTGGGAACACATGGGAACAACTCCCATCGCACAGGAAGAGTCTCCTGGTCCCTCGGGAGCATGGAAGCACAGCCACACAGCGCCTGTTTGAGGCAAGGCTCTCAATACCTTGCCCTCTGTGCCCAATACCTTGGTCTTCTGCTAGGGGTCCTCACAGTCTGGGGAAACTGAGTCCACATGGGCCTCAGGGCTGGAGCTTGGAGCCCAGGGCACCCAGTCAGCACATTCTATCCTCCTGGCCGGTGATTGTTTGGACGTGGACACACGACCCCAGCTAGGCCCCTCAGGGTGGAGCATGAGATTTTGGCTGGGATGCTGGTGCAAGGTTACTCTGTCTTGCTGGAGGCGAATCATGAAGCTTGCAGCCTTAGAAGCTGCCAGAAGCATCTTGGGATCTCAGGATGAAGATGGAACTGCACACGCACACAGAGCGCTCAGCAATAGTGTTGAGCTGCTGGATCAAGTCACACCTGAAATTGAACTTTGTTCTAGACTTTTCATCACACAAATCAATACATTCCCTTTGCTAAGCCATTTGGGGTTGAGATTTTTGCCTCTAGCAACTAGAATCTGGAAAGATTCCTGGCTAAGATGCGCATGGGAGGGGCCAAAGCAGGAGGGCCCTGTGGGTCCAGCTGTCACAGCCCTGGGATCTAAGCTGTCAGTTCTGCAATCTGAGGAGCTGGCCCTGTCTCAGCACATTCTTAACTGTGACTCCTTAGCTGCCGTGGCCACGCATAATTCAGCACAGCTGCGAGTTTCTTGGAGCTCAGGACAGAGCAGCTCAGAATTGTCAAGCAACATTTGTACTTCTGGGCGATGCACACACCCTGACATTCCTCCCATTTCCTTCTGTCTTGGGCCCCAGTTCTTCCCGGACACCATGCACAGGCAGCAGCGGGGCGGGGTCAGACAGGGCTGGAACCAGCCACGTGTAGTCCCACCATGCAGCGGGTCAGAAGCCAGGACCAAGGCAGCACCGTCGTGGGCAGCCCCGGGTCAACCCCACGCGCTTCTCTCCAGGACCAAGACGGCATCATCATGGGCAACCCCGGGCCAACCCCACGTACTTCTCTCCAGACACAGGACAAAGCCGTTTCAGAAGGACCTGGTGGTGGAAGGTGATCAACAGGAGACAAAAATGGGCAGAGAAAAACACAGGCATCCACAGGACATGCCATGGCCAGGGTGTGTTTGCTTGGCCTCACCACCATTAAGACGATGAAAATTAAACAGCAATGGTAACGTGTGTGCTTAGAGCCTGGCGGAGACAGCCCCCTTGATAATGGAAGCCCGGGAGGGGATGCAAGGAACAGGCACAGTCCCATCAGCACATCTGGCACGGGGTTTGGAGGACAATTTGGTGGAATCTCCCGGAACTTACCTGGCACTTCCACCTCTAGAGGTCTATGCTGTGGAAATACTCGCACAAACAGAGAGAGGTCACCGTACAAATATGTCCATTGCAACATCGATGGTAAAACAAAGTAATGATGATTGTGACAGGAGAACTCTGTCTTCCAAGCAGAGGCCAGTTAGAGAAGGTAAGAGACGCCAGTGGTTAAGAGGAACGAGCGAGCCTCTGCTATAGAGGAGACACAAGAAAGCCACCAAGCGAGGGGTGAGTGGCAGGGAAGCCCACGCCGTGTGCCTGTTTTAGCAGAAAACAAAATCTGGGCAGGTCCACCCCAAACTGCTGGCCGTGCTCCATCTGGAGGTCCTGCCCAGGACCAGAGGGGCTTTCAAGCCTCCGAGGCCCCCATGGTGCCCTGGGTTTGCAGGCTCCCTCCTTCCTGGAAGCCCCTCCTGCGAGTCAGCTCCCCTGCCTCACTTCTTCCCACCTGTCACCGCTCAAGCTGGCCGTGATCATGGTGGCAATGCAGGACCCAGCAGTTGAGCCACAGGAATTTCCCTGGAGCTGCCTCTGTGTGAGCCCTGGCCGGACACACCAAGAGACAGGGAGGGGGTGAGGGGACGAGCCAGCCCTCCAGCCACTCCCAGACAACGGGGCAGGGCAGGGCCAGGGGAGTGACCAGGATTCTCTCAGGTGGAGGGTGCAGAGGGCGTGGGTGAGTGAGCAGGGGTTGGAGGCCCCCAGCAGCTGCACGAGAGGGCGGGGCAGAGACAAGACCAGAACCCAAGTTCCTGGGAGGCCTGGAATGACGACTTTATTCCTGGGATTTTATTCCTAGGATGACGGTGCTGAGCGAGGTCTGGGCAGAAAGAAGGAACTACTGGACAGGAGAACTTCCGGGGACTGTACCAGGCAGCGTGGAGCTCTGAGCACGGAGCAGCCTGAGGACGGAGCAGCCCAGCGAGGAGGGCTTTGGCTCAAGGTGACCTGACTTGCAGGTTGACGCTGGTGATGGAGAGGGCTGCAGAGAGAAAGGCGACGATCCAGGAGGATTTCCCCTTTGCTATGCTGCTGGCCCCTCCCCTCCACCCCCACTAAGAGATGCTGGCACCCATCACAGCACACGGCAGCCGAAATGCCAGCTGGGAGGGCTGCTGTCGTAGGTCAGGTTCCCTGGAGGC
The DNA here is from genome assembly GCF_008728515.1 of Papio anubis. Taxonomy (NCBI): domain Eukaryota; kingdom Metazoa; phylum Chordata; class Mammalia; order Primates; family Cercopithecidae; genus Papio; species Papio anubis. The sequence goes on from NC_044991.1 coordinate 90,435,560, forward strand.
TGAAGACAGGGATTGCTGTGCCAGTGATTCTTTGGGAGGTGCTTGTTTTAATCTGCTCGGGCTGCTGTAACAAAATCCAGTAGATTGTGTGGCTTATAAACAACAGAAATTCATTTCTCACAGTTCTGGAGGCTGGAAGTTCAAGATCAAGGCATGGGAATATTCTGGGCTGGATGAGGGGCTGCTGCCTAAGAGCTGACACCTCCTCTCTGTGTCCTTGCATGGGAAAAGGGGTTGGGTCTCTCTGGGGTCCCTTTTATGAGGGCACTCATCCCATTCATGAGGGGTCTGCCTTTGAGACCTCATCACCTCCCAAAGGCCTCATCTCCTGAAACCATCACATTGGCGGTTGGGATTTCAACATAGGAATTTAGAGGAACACCGACATTCAGGCGTGCTCCCCGACATTCAGGCGGGCTCCCCGGCATTCAGGCGTGCTCCCCGACATTCAGGCGTGCTCCCTGACATTCAGGCGTGCTCCCTGGAGAAAGGCGGGCGGGACACAGGATGGGAGGAGCTGAGCTGGGAGGGGCTCTCAGCCGGATGCATGGCCATGTCTGCTGGACTGAGCCTCAGTTTTCAAGGTGAGCTCAGAGTCCGGGGGAGACTAAGGGCTCTGGTGACACTAAGGCCAGATGCGCCTCTCATGGGGGCCTGGAGCCCTGGACAGTTGACGAGACCAAAAGTCATTTCGAGACGCCCGTTGGTCCTGCCATGCAGGAGGCTCCCGGCCACTCCTTAGATGCAGACAGCGGGGCTTCCCAAGAGCTGCACAAATTGCTGGAGTGGGAGGTGCTTTGACCGCGCAGGGGCCCCGTGGAGGGCGGATCAGGCAGGAAGGGACATGGTGCCTGGGGCCCCTGACCCTCTGGCTATACTGGAGGCATTCCAGCAAGGCTGCCCGGGGCCTCTGGGGTGGGGGTGGCCTGGGGCCCCATCTGTGTGCTGCTGCCACCCACTGTGGGACTTTGGACATGTCTCTCCATAGCCTGATCCCCAGCCTTGGCAGCTATGCAACGTGTGGATGCAGCGGGACCTGCCTTGCAAGGAAGCCCTAGGAGGGCGGCTGCCCTTGGGGATGCCCCATAACTGACCCAGTATGGTGACCCTAAGCTGATGAGCCTGAAGGCGTGTACCCATACATGCAGTACCCATGCACAGAAATGCACGCACACACACACGTACATGCACATATACACACACTGCACATACGTGTGTGCACACACCCCAGCCTTGGGTAGCTCTAGCTGCTCCCCAGGTTCTGCCACCCCTGCTGGGAGCTGGCTGGACGCTGTGGACAAGGCTGACTGGCTGTGAGGCCCACACAGGGTCACAGAGGACCTGTGCTCAAGGCCCTGCCCACTTTCTCTGTTCCTTGTGTTTAGAACGAAACCTCTGTGGTCCTCACCCCGGAACTGACGCTGTATCTCCCCATCACAGGGCACGCCTGGCCCTGGCCTAGTGGACAGCTGGTTCCACACACCCTTCTCCTTCCAAAAGGGGCATTACAGACTTCTGGGTGCAAAGCTTCACTCCACCACTTACCATCTTTTTCACTTTGGGCAAATTATTGAATTGTACTGTGCCCCGGTTTCCTCGTCTGAACAATGGGTTCATATCAGAGTGCATGGTTGTGTGGTTTAAATGTGCTCTTCTTCATCGAGCCCAGGGCTGCGATTCTGGCAAGTGCTCAGCCAGTGTAGGCTTGAAAGGGAAATTGGAGGCCTTGTTCCACAGATGGGTGACCTGGGTCTAGGGACCTTGTTCCACAGATGGGTGACCTGAGTCCAGGGAAAGGCAGTGCTTTGCCACAGGTCCCACGACTTCACAGGTGACCTGGACTCCTGCCTGGCTCACAGCAGCTTCATTCCTGCTCAACTGCCTGTGGCCCAGGCAGCTCTGCACAGCCATTTACTCAGAAGTTCTCATTTCACTGTTTTTGTATTATTGTTTGATTTTATTCACATCAAGACCTTCAAGAGCCTCAGGGAGAAAAGCACAGAGATGATCACATTACTATAACTGAAAATTAATGGACTGCTGGCAGTTCTAGAAGAAAAACAAATTATCTAAATATTTTAGATGGGAAAATAGAATGTTTTCAATTTGCAGCTGCAGGTTCCGCACCATTCCCCACTCCATTGCCAGATCCCGCCACCGAGTGAGCTTTGGCCCCGCTGTGAGTTGGCCACTGCGAGCCAGGGATTGCAGGGAGAGGCGAGGCTGCTGTGGATGCTGTGAGGCAGGAGCTACCCTGTCCTTGGAAGGGCCATGCCTCTGATCTGAGCTGTAGGAACTGGGGCCTTGCTCTAGGGGTGGAGGTAGCCCCAGACCTCCCAGAGTCTGGGTGGGCCTGGTTGATGAGGCAGCACTCTGACTACTGGCTTTACAATCAGAAAACTGCAAGTTCAGCTTCCACTGGTCACCCAATGCCAGATGTTGGCCCCAACTGTGCCCCTTCCAAGACTGCCTTCCCTTTTCCTCTCCTCCTTCTCAGCTTCTCAACCTTCACAGTCCACCTCTTCCAGGCAGCCCACTGTGACTAATCCAGGACATGGCTCCCACTCTCTGAACTCATGGCACCCACACAGTCCTGACCATGAGATCCGGTGCTGAAATCTACACTGTTCCAACTGCCACTTGTGTTGATGCTGCTGGTAGATGTGCCTGTGCACATCACCTTGGCCCTCTCCTTTCTGTGCACACCAGTGGTTTCTTACTGCAAGAACTGGTGACTCCCTCCTGAGGGCAAATAAACGGCATTGAGACACCATTTTGTACCCACAAGTCCCGCTGCCGTCAAAAGACCAACAATACCCAGTGTTGACAGACACGCAGAGCAGCTGGACCTCACACATCGCTGGCGGAAGCGTGAAATGCTTACCATCTTTTTTGTTGTTGTTGTTGTTTTGAGATGCAGTCGCGCTCTGTCGCCCAGGCTGGAGTGCAGTGGTGCAATCTCAGCTCACTGCAACCTCCACCTCCAGGGTTCAAGCAATTCTGCTTCAGCCTCCTGAGTAGCTGGGATTACAGGTGTGCGCCCCCAAGCCCAGCTAATTTTTGTATTTTTAGTAGAGATGAGGTTTCGCCACGTTGGCCAGGCTGGTCTTGAACTCCTGACCTCTGGTGATCCGCCTTCCCCGGCCTTCCAAAGTGTTGGGATTACAGGCGTGAGTCACTGCGCTCGACCACTTAGCATGTTTTAATAATGTTCCATACCCACCTACCCAGGACCCAGAAATTTCACTTCTAGGTAATCACCTAAGAGGAAGAAAAAATATGCCTACACAAAGACCTTTCAAGATAGTTTTACTCATACTAGCCAAAACTGACACGACCCCAGTGTCCAAAGTGTGAATAAATGAAGGAATGTGGCGTTTTCCATGGCACACTGCTCGGCAATAAAAAGGAACCAGTTATGGATACGTGCAATGTGGCTGAATCTCAGAGACATCACGTTAAAGGAAAGCCATCACGAAGGTATATTTTGCACAACTCTATTTGTGTGATATTCCAGAAGAGATAAAACTAAGATATGGCGATATTGGAATCAGAAGAGTGGCTGCCTCCGATGGAAATGTTCTATAATTGACTATGGTAGACATTACCTGGGGGTATGCATTTGTCAAAACTCATTGAACTGCACGTTTTGCAGTGTGTAGCTTATACCTCAATAAAAATGTTTATTCTCCATCATTTCGAAAGTCACCCAGATCAATGAGGAACACGTGGAATGCACAGAAAAAAACAAAGTAAAAACAAAACAAAAAATTACCTGCAACTAACCTCCCACAGGTGATCGCTTTTTCAGCTGTGTACCTTCCTAGTGCAGACTCGGGTCCCACCATTGCACACCTGCACCCTGGGGCATCTGCGTGGCAGGGGTGGGGGCCTGCGGACCCTCTCAACCCCGCCGCCTCCCACCAGGGCCCAAAGGCTCGGGTGGTGGAAGAGAGACTCAGACCCCAGGGCGGGAGCACAGGCCCCAGGACGCAACCCTCCACCCCCGCGCCGGTCCCCCGCTGCCCGCTGCCCGTGACCCTCGCCTCCCTACCCGCTGCCCCGGTCCTCCTACCCGAGTCCCCCTGCCGGTCCCCAGCTGTCCTGGCCCCTCTGCCCCCGCCCCGTAGACCTCGCCCCTCTGCCCGTCCTCCATGGCCCCCGGTCCTCCTACCCCCGTCCCCCTGCCTGGCGGTTCCAGCCCCGCAGCTCCCGCCCCAGGCCCCCACCCGCCCCGCCCCCGTTGTCGGCCCCCGGTGAACGCGCCGTCCCAGAAGCACCTCAGTTTGGTTCCACGAATGCACGGACGCTTCTCCCGCCCGGCCCCCAAATGCTGCTGTCCTCCGCGGCCACCGCGATCAGGTGCGGTCCGGGGCCTGGGGTGGGAGTTGGACGGCGCGGCTACGCGTCTCCATGGCGACCGGGCGAGTGCGCGCCCGGGGGGGGGGGGGCGCTGGGGCCTGAGGCGGAAGTCCCGCCCCTGCCGGCTCCCATGAGACCTTGCAAAGCGCAACGTAGCCGGAAGCTGGTGGCGGCTGGTGGGCGACCGGGCGCATCCCCGTTGCAGTGCGGCGGTCCGAACCCGGCCCTGGCCTGACCCCAGCGGCCCTGCCCGCCCCTCCCGTCAGGTAAGCGCGCGGCTCGGCGGCCCGGGCTCGGCCTGAGGCCCCGGCTGCCGCGGCGTCGTCCCCGGCCTTCGCGGGCGGACTCCCCGCCGCAGCCTCCCCCGCCCGGACCCCGCTCCACCCCAACGCTGATGCCCCAGAGCTTGGGGGCGCCCAACCCGGCCTCCCCCAGTCCCCTCGGCGCTGGACGGCGGGGCCCTTCTCGCGCGGACGCCCTGCTGCAGCCGCCCCTCCGCCGTGCCGCCCCCCGCCCCTCGCCCCTCGTGCCCCCTTCCCTCCGAAGCTGCCCTCCACCCGCACCCCGGATCTGGACTTTCCCACCGGTTACGGGAGTCCGGAGGGTCCTGCCCACCCACGTCGCTTCCCGGGGTGCGAGCAGGACCCTGCCCCGTCTCCTTCAACACCCTCTTCCCGAGCTCCTTGGGACACAGGACTCGGCCTGGACACATCCCAGTCAGGTGGCCTCTGAAGCCCGGTGGAGCTTCCACCCGCTAAGAAGTGAGGGTCCTGCCCAGCAGGTGTTGGTGAGCCCAGTCTCATCTGAAATGGCAGCCTCAGCTCGCTTGGTTTTCCTCCTTACCCTTTGACGTGGATGACTGTCTTGAGGGAGAAAAAGAAACCAGGAAGGGGCTTTTAAAACTTCTCAGTTTATGTGTGTTTAGAAGACCTGTGCTTCTTGCCTGTTCTTTTAAACAGTTTTAATTACAGCCCACCAATTCTGAGAAGTAATTCTGCTCATTTTTTGCAGGTCTAATATTCCTGTCATGCTCTGCTGATTATAGCACCAAAGTTCGGCTGTAAAGTGGCCCAGGGAATTGAAGCCCTTAGCTTTGTTTTGGCGTCCCTTTCTGGGACCATGTCCTTGTCAAAGTTCAGAAGTAATCCGTGCTTTAGCGAAAGGGCTCTTCTTCTTAGACGTGGGTAGTTGAGGCGCTTCAGACAGTTTCTGGGAACGACTGCTAGTATTTCTGCCGGTCACTGTGTTACAGCCCTAGGGTCTAAACAGTGTTCTTAAATATCCCTTTTGATCTCACGTACTGAGAATGTTCCAACTTATGGATCCTGAGTTTTGAAGTCTCCGGAGCTTACCGAACTAACACAGAGTGTCCTCACTGGGTTTGACGTTTGCTGAAGTCACATCCACTTGCAGAAGGAGGTATATTTTTGCATCTTGGTTTCAAGATTATGGATTTTTGGATTATGGAGTTTTGAATTATTTTTCAAGATAAACCATATTTGTGCTTTGAAGGTTAGGAGGTATTTGCTTTCGTGTTATTAACTTTAACATTTCAGGGAACTAGGGCTCTTGAATATCCACAATGAGTCACCTAGAGGAGTTCCTTTTAAATCCAAGCTGAGTCCTTTCCTTTTTGCACGTTTTCTTCCTCCGGTGGTTCTGCGAGTATCCTGTATGTTTTACAGTTAGAAATTCAAGCCATCTCCTCATGGTTCTGACTTTTGTTTGCTTGTGTCTGTTGACCAAGACATAAGCCCCTGAGGGCAGGCATGGTGCTGTGGAAAGAGTGCAGGACTGAGTGTGGAGACCTGGATTGGTCTCGTCCTGCTTTGGCGGCTCACCTCCTCTCCGTGGCCGTGGCTTCTGCGTGTGCAGTAGTTCTGCCAGGGCCGTCGGCGGCTGCTGTACAAGAATGTGTTCCGAGGACACTGTAAGCTCAGCCTCGCTCCCCGCCTGCCAGGGCCTCTCCCCACACAGGTTCTCCCTCTTCCGTCCTCAGTCGGCCGTACCGGTGGATGCTCAGTTTGGTGACGGTATCCGCCTGAATGAGTCATGCTGGGGTCCGAGTCCTGCGATCAGGAGTGAGCATTCACTGCCTCATGATCTGTGGTTCCTGGACACTCTCACACAAGGCACAGAGAATTATGGAGCAGAAGGGAGCCCAGGGTGAACTTTTGATTTTGTTTTTATGAACTGCAGAAAACAGGTGTTTATTTCCTGACTTTGAAGGGTTTAAAGTGGGCACTGGTCAATATTAGGAGTCATGGGCTTCAGAATTCAGAAACTTTGGCTGTGTGGAGTTGGGACCCCCCCAGTGAATACCTTGTTTCTGGATACTGAAGATTAGAAATGAAATATAGGACAGAGGGGTTTTTTTAAAATTTTTAAATTTTTTTAAAGCTTCACCTCAACATAAAGTTCCACCTACAACGTTAGTGGGAAAGCTGGTCTACACGGTCCTCTTAAACACAGTGAAGGAGGGAAGGGCTGGTGCTGGGAAGGTCCCATGGCTTACAGAGTTCTGCGTGTTCTCCGTGTAGTGAGAGGTGGAGGGAACAGCACATGGCTCCATTCGTATTGAGAGGTGGGTGAGCCTCAGAGAAACAGTGCACTGAGGCGTGGGCTGGTGGGGATCCAGGTCTGCTGCTTCCAGGCTGGACTGTCTTCTACAGTTTGCTCGGTGCTGTTGTGTGCAGGACCGCTGGGTCATTCTCCATTGACGCTGGGGTTGGTACCACCCCTTCCTCCTGCTTAGAATCTTAACTATGTCGATTTTCCTGGTCCTGAATTAGATGGGCCATCAGTTGAAGTTGTACTTTGCTAAAGCTAGGAGAGCTACAGAGACATCAATAGGTTTTCTCTTCACCCTAAACCTTGTTGCTACTGTCCCACTAGGGTCCCTGTGAGTCACCGTGGCGGGGCTGATGGTCTGAAGCCACTCTCCTTGTCCTGCAGCAGCCACACTGTTGCCCCCATGCCTCAGAATGGCCCCAGAAGGCCCTACCTGCAGGTCCCCCAGCAGGCTGGACTTTCCACACACTCCAGGCAGGGTACCATTTCTGCCCCGACACGGGCAGGAGCCTCCCTGCACTGCGTTGGGGATGTGGTGGGGAGGGTGGAGCGCTGAGTCCCTGGGCTCCCTGTCGTTGGCAGTGATCAGCCCAAGTGTGGTGTGTCGCCTTTTAGGTGGAAAATCGAATTTAGCAGCCAGTCTGTGTGTGTTGTTAAAGACTACCCCTTGCTGTGAATTTCACCATTAGAAGACAGGGCTTTCTATAAATGATGCGGTCTTGGTGGTGGATAACCGTAAGCAAAGTGGCACCAGTAATTACGTGGTCTTCCTGGCCATCGCCCTGGCCACAGCCTGGGAGCCTCCTGGGGGTATGGGGAGCAGAGTCCTTCAGTACGTGGTCCTCTCGGCCCCTGCAGCGGGCAGCCCTGTGACCAGGGCTTCCCAGCAGCTCAGCAGATGGCCTCTCAGGTTTTCTGTTGTGTGGGGTTTTTGGACAGACGTTATTTTCTTTTTTGTAGAGTAGCCTGTTTGTACGTTTAAAGTGTTTGTTTTTCTCCTTCGCAGCGTCATGGCCAGCCCAAGAACCAGGAAGGTTCTTAAAGAAGTCAGGGTGCAGGATGAGAACAACGTAAGCCTCTGCCTCCCACCCCTGCCCCAAGCCTTGGTCAGGGTCAGCGAGTCTCGGGAAGTTGTGCTCTGAGCCCGTGGTTCTGAGACCCTCCTGGAGTCGATGGTGGTTGGCGTCCTCTGGACGTGTGTGACTTGTGCTGGCTGGTGGCCTGGGTGGCCGGCTCTTAGAGTGGTGCCATTTCTGGCGCTCATCAGTGCTGGCTGTTGGGGGTGGGGGCTCCTCCACATTCCTGAGGCCACATCGCTCTAAGGACAGGTCCGCCTCATCTTCCCATCTGAACATTTTATTACATGGGAGGCTCTTTCCCCTCACGCCCTGCCCTGACCCACGCCCCCGGCCACCCTGGGCAGCCCTCTGCATTTGCTTCTTGAGGCCACCTGTCGGATCTTTGGGGTCCCTGGGCTTTGCCCTGAGCCACCTGGTGAGTCACTTGTGGCCCCTTTGCAGGTTTGTTTTGAGTGTGGCGCATTCAATCCTCAGTGGGTCAGTGTGACCTATGGCATCTGGATCTGCCTGGAATGTTCGGGGAGACACCGTGGGCTTGGGGTGCACCTCAGGTCAGTGTCCTACCACTCCGGCTCTGCGGAGAGCCTGCGGCCATCCCAGCGTCTGTTTCTGACACTGGAGGTGCTGACGCCGGGGAAGCTTGGAGGCCGTCTCCCATTGAGTTGCCAGTGTCCACTCCAGTGACGCCATGGCACAGGGTTCCAGCTGCTGGCCACTCGGCCTCCCTGCGGCTGCTGCTTGCTGTGTCTAATCCTCAGGACGATGCTGGGTGGAGGGTGTCCCTGGGTGTCCCCGGTGCTGGTTGATTTGCTCAATCCTCTGGTTTCCAGCTTTGTGCGCTCTGTTACTATGGACAAGTGGAAGGACATTGAGCTTGAGAAGATGAAAGCTGGCGGGAATGCTAAGTTCCGAGAGTTCCTGGAGTCTCAGGAGGACTATGATCCCGGCTGGTCCTTGCAGGAGAAGTACAACAGCAGAGCCGCGGCCCTCTTTAGGGATAAGGTAGAGATGGGCCCGACTCACTCTTGCCCATGGTGCGGCGCTGCTCTGCCTTTAGTGGTTCTGGAGTTGGTTTTTTTGCTGGTTCTGACACACCCACTGGGCCACACATAGTCCGGGACGGAAAGGAATGTCATGGTCCTTGCTGCCCTGCCCAGAGGGGAGGCAAATGGCTTGTGGGAGAGATGGACCTTCCCCGCCTCCAGGGGAGAAAGTAGCTGTGACCGTTTACTGCCTCTGTGACATGTTGGGCACAGTGTTTCTAAGAAGTTTGGAGGCCAAATGGGTGGGTCCCCCTGCGTTTGAAGTTGGAGCTGCACCAACTAGGAGCTCCCCAGCTCCGTTGTTCATGTAAAGGGAGCCCTGGCCTCGCGTCCACGCCTGGTCTGTGCACCTGAGCAGGGGCCGTCGAGGGGGGCCAGGAGGAGGCTGCGGGTGGTGGGTGCTCCAGGTGGGCCGAGGGAGCTGCGCTAGAGTCAACGGTGCCCAAGGGTGTCGCCAGGCACCTTTATGCTCTCTGATGCCCCGTGTCTCCTTGTCAGGTGGCCGCTCTGGCCGAAGGTAGAGAGTGGTCTCTGGAGTCATCACCTGCCCAGAACTGGACCCCACCTCAGCCCAGGACCCTGCCGTTCACGGCACACCGGTAGCTGCTCCTCATGGGGCCTCAGTGCAGTTTCCACTGGTCCCCATTCTTAGTCGACTGGGTTACCCCACAGAATTCCCTTCTTTGCTGTTGTGACAGCTCTTTTCCCAGAAGTCAGTGGGAAAAACAGATTTTTTAAATTGCCAAAACAATTCAAGCTTTTCGTAAATTTCAACCCATAAAGCTGTCTCAAAGAGTGCCCCAGGTAAGCTCTGCACGCCTTCCAGATGTGCACACAGCCGTGTGCGCCGTGGCGCTGTGGGATTCACGACTCCGTCTGCCCACAGAGGTGCTGTCTCCCCTTCCCCAGAGTTGCCCATCTACCTGTGGCACTGGCCCTGCCACCCTTGAACTGACCCCTGTCATGGATGCATCCCACGTCCCACTGCAGGGAACGTCCCGGGTGAGGTGACTGGATAGCACGAGGCCTCCCCACCTCACCCGGAGCCCCAGAGCCCCGCCAGCCAGGTGTTTCTGGCAGAAGGCTTTGCACTTCGGGCAACTCCAGCTTGATTCCAGGCCCTCGGTCCTCTTGCCCCACCTCTCGCCTCTGCCTCCTGCTGACGGGGAGAGTGCAGAGCCCACCGCGGAGGCCTCTCGTGTTGCCCATGAGGCTGGCATTGCTGGGTTTCAGCACCTGAGCCTGAACATCCGCTCAGAGCTGAAGGCCACCCTGGCCTTAGGTGCTCTTGGGTGACGTGAAGGCGCTGCCCACGTAGGCCACATGGTTCTGGGGGTGCTGCTGGGGTTCCCTCAGACTTCACCCAGTTTTGACCTCACCAGCCTTTGATTCTTGGTTTCAGAGCTTCTGGCCAGCCGCAGAGTGTGACCGCCTCCTCGGACAAGGCTTTCGAAGACTGGCTGAATGATGACCTTGGCTCCTATCAAGGGTAAGGACTTGAGAGCTGGGGATGCCTGGGGAAGGCCAGACCCACGGGGTTCAGTCTGCTGGGTAGGGCTGCTTCCCTCGGGGCCTCCCGTGTGCAGTGGGTGTGGGACCCGTACGTGCCGGTGCAGGGTCTGACTGCAGTGAGCCCCGGCTGCCCACCCGGGTGTGGATTGGGGGTCTTGGGTGTAGAGAAGAGCTAACACTTAGAAGAAAAGCATAACACATTTTCTGCTTGGAATTTGCTGGACCTATACGTGAATTTTTATCCCTAAAGCTGTCATATTAAGTTGTTTTGATCCTTCTTCCAGTACTTTTGTAACTGGGTTTGGGGACTTGCCAGGGACCCTCTCTGGTGATGTGGCAGGAGGGTCTTTTTAAATGAGCAGGAAGCACGTCTGTCTGCTGCTGGGGAGCTGCCAAGGCTCCTGCTGCTACGGGAGGCAGCGTGCACGTCCTGTGTGTGGGGACGCTGGCACATCCCTCAGAGCCTCAGCCTCACCTCTGTTCAGGGCCCCATACCTTCAGGAGGAGCAGGGTTCACGCCAGTATCTTCAGCCTCTTGTCCGCTTTGTTTTCAGAGCCCAGGGGAATCGCTATGTGGGGTTTGGGAACACGCCACCGCCTCAGAAGAAAGAAGATGACTTCCTCAACAACGCCATGTCCTCCCTGTACTCGGTGAGGACTTGTGGGCCCTGCAGAGCATCTCCCATGGGCAGACCCGGACTGAGGGCACGCCGGGCCGTCGGGGGCAGTGTGGCAGTCCTGGAACACGTGCTCTTTGCCTTGCTGTGATCTAAGGACCCCTCCCTTACCTTCAGTGACGTTTTCTTGCAAAAATGTGGCTTAAATTTTTCAGATCCCAAATTCAGTCACTTCTTTTTTTTTAAAAGACGGAGTCTTGCTTTGTCGCCCAGGCTGCAGACTGGAGTGCAGTGGCGCAGTCTGGCTCACTGCAACCTCTGCCTCCCAGGTTCAAGTGATTCTCCTGCCTCAGCCTCCTGAGTAGCTGGGATTATAGGCACCCACTATCACGTCCAGCTAATTTTTGTATTTTTAGTAGAGATGGGGTTTCACTAGGTTGGCCAGGTTGGTTTCAAATTCCTGACTTCTGATGATCTGTCCACCTCAGCCTCCCAAGGTGCTGGGATGACAGGAGTGAGCCACCGCACCCAACCAACACTTACTTACTTCTGACACAAAATGTGTGTATTTCAAATCTAACAGCGGACGTTCTTCCAAGGAACCCAAGGGCTCTGACGGCAGCCACTTGGCCGTGTTCTCTGCAGAGGGAGTGCTGTGTGCAGTGGGAAGCTGGCTCTGTGCTTGGGGGTCTGGCCGTGCTGGGAAGCCGCTCAGGCGCTACCCGAGGTCACTCAGGGCCACCTCTGGTCTGGGGGTGCCTGGAAGCTCCAGGTCAGATGTTCAGAGTAGGACACCCTGGGCTTGTTGCCATTTTCCTATTAACGGAAATACATGTTGTTTGATTTTCATTTTCCAAGGAAATTTTTACCGTCTTTAAAAAATGATTCTTGCAGGTGTGATGGCTCACGCCTGTAATCCCAGTACTTTGGGAGGTGGAGGCGGGCGGATCACCTGAGGTCAGGAGTTCGAGACCAGCCTGGCCAACATGGCGAAACCCCGTCTCTACTAAAAAATATAAAAATTAGCCAGGCAGGGTGGTATGTGCCTTGTAGCCCCAGCTACTAAGGAAGCTGAGGCAGGAGAATTGCTTGAACCCGGCAGGCAGAGGTTGCAGTGAGCCTAGATAGCACCATTGCACTCCAGCCTGGGCGACAGAGTACGACTCAGTGTCAAAAAAAAAGAAAGATTTTTATTCATCGCAGCATTATTGTCTGTGACACTAGCAACCTGAGACTCTGGCCACAGGGGCCGCGTGAATGGGAGCTTGCGCTGAGAGCCAAGGAAGGACTTGTTTATTTATTTATTTATTTATTTTGAGACGGGTCTTGCTCTGTTGCCAGGGCTGGAGTGCAGTGGCATATTTATAGCTCACTGCAGCCTCGAACCCTGGGTTCAGGCGATCCTCCCACCTGGGCCTCTTGAGTTGCTTAGCTTCCCAAAGTTCCAGTATTACAGGAATGAGCCACCATGCCTGGCCAGAAAGGATTTTTTAATACTAACATGACAAGATCTTCAAAGTATGTTAGCTAAAAATAAGCAGGTTTAAAACGGATGGCTTCATCTGCAAGGAGCCCTGCCATAGAGTCTTGGGAGCCCCCAAGTGTGTGTGGCTTCCAGTTGCTCGGGGTGGCCTGGCTGCACCTCGGGCCACTGACGGCCATGGTTGCTTTCTCTTGCAGTCACTGCTGCATCGTTAGGAAAGAAAAGTGCATTTTCCAGCCTGTGTGTGGCCGTTTTGCTGCCTTTTGCTGGGCATCTGCTTTCTGGGGAAGGCAGTTCAGCTTAGTGATCTCTCAAGTGAGGGTCCCTTTGTGTTTCCTTTAGGAGGAAGAGGATGATTTGTGATTGAAATGAGACATTTATTTTTCTAAATAGCTTTAATTATCTCGGGAGACTCAGGAGGAAACCCTGAGCATAGATGAAGGAGAGCAGGTTACGGCGGTCATGACCCCACACGCCTCACCTCTTTCTGTTCCTCTGGGGAGGCAGGAGGAAGCGCCAGCCGTGGGGAGGAGAGCAGGTTAGAGCAGGTTACAGCGGTTGTGACCCCACATGCCTCACCTCTGCCTGTTCCTCTAGGGAGGCAGGAGGGAGCGCTGGCCCTGGGGAGGGGTCCTGCCCTGCAGTGTGGGCTTGCTTCTTGAGGGTGGTGGGATCCACAGGAGGCTGGATTGCACCGTGTTGGGAGCACTGCAGTTGGCGAGGTTGGGGTAGAGGGCGCGTGTCCGTTGTCCCTGGGTCCAGTTGTACTCCACCAGCAGCCTGGCGAAGCAGGTGCTGTGGGGTCAGGACGGGGCGGGGGCCTGGTCCTCATCCTTGCTGAGATGCTCTGCTCAGCGCCGGGTTCCTGGGTCCCAGTCCTGATGCAGCTGCTCTATGTCGCCTTCCTCAGGGCTGGAGCAGCTTCACCACTGGAGCCAGCCGGTTTGCCTCAGCAGCCAAGGAGGGCGTAAGTCACTGTCCCCACCAGGCCCTCAGGACACCGGCCGCTTGCTGGTCTGTGAGGGCCGCTGCCTCTCAGAGCGTAGGAGGGGGCTGTTCCCGCCACGTTGCTCCCCTCCTCATGCCAGGGTGGCTGCCTCATGTACCCGCTCAGGGCCTGCGGGGCCAAACTCGTTTGCTGTTCACTGGTAACTGGTGCAGGTGTGCAGCCACTGCGCTGGCCACCTCGTTCTGGGAGCTGCAGAAGGGATGTGGGACACAGAGGGTTTCTGGGTGCTCCAACCATGGGCTTTGCCAACGCAGTACCAGCCAGGGTGGTCCCAAGGCCTTGGAGGTTCTGCAGGAACACAGCAGCCCAGGCTGTCAGGAGCCGCTCCTGTGTCAGACCAGCTGCTGGCAAAGGGTTCCCGCCCTGATGAAAGTGAGGGAGATGTGAGCCCCATTGATTCCTAGACTCTACCCTAACCAAGCAGGGCAGGTCTCGGGCGCCCTGTGCCCTAGAGCTTCTGGGGCTCAAGTCATGTTTTGGTATCGTTTTCTCTCTTTTGCCGCTCCTCAGCCTGAAACGGGAGGATTTGGGGCTTTCGTCAGGGTAGACAGTGGAGCATTAGGCAGAGACCCAAGAGCAGGCCTGGCATCAGGATGGGGCGTGGGCCCCCGGGGGCTGGGCTGTGGTGTGAAAGGAGAAGGGGAAGCCCAGAGCAGGGCAGCTGGGTGCCTGCAGCTGCCCAGACAAGCAGCCAAGGCACCCAGTTTAGGGCTCTTATGAGCGGAAGTCACAGTGCGTGCCTGTCAGATGTCCCCATGGTCACCCTGGCCCCGTGGCTTCCCCAGTCACAGTGCGCACCTGTCAGAGGTCCCCGTGGTCACTCTGGCCCCGTCTCTTCCTTGGGAGAGGCAGGCCTGGGAGCGCCCTGGAAGGGGCAGCAGGCCAGGTGTCCAGGCTCCAGCTCTCATGGCCCCGTGACTTTGCCAAGTGTGAGGTTCTGGTTCCCGCCAGGGCCTCCGTTTTCCGTCACCACGGGAGGGCTGCGGCCTGGGGAGGCCCAGGTACCTTCCAGCCAGTGTCACGGCCAGGCCTTTTCTCCTCCCCCAGAGCGTAAAAGTGACCGAGGTGGCTGGACTGTGCTTGGCATGGAGCTGCCCCCGCAGCGGGGTAGATGAGCCTGGGGCAGTGGCGCCACCCATTGAAGACAGTGCTGGTGTGGCTTCCCCAGCCTGTCCTCTGCTCCAGCAGGTCCCCGCCCTGTCCTGAAGTCTGGAGGATGGGGTTGGCCCTGCTGTTCCCTGGCCTCGCACACTGCTCACATGTGCCCTCGCCCCAATAGCTTGCTGGGCTGGCCTCCCTCCAGGGAGAAGCCAGCATTTGTGCCAATCCAGGCCCCACTGCAGCTCTTCTGGGCATCTCAGAGTTATAGTCCGCCCCACCCGAGAGCTGCTGGCAGCCCAGGGGCCGTTGGGAGACAGTCCTGGACCTGAGTCTGTGGGCCCCGAGGAAGGAGGCCTGGCCGTCCGTGTGGAAGGCCGTCAAGCCTTGTCTGTTTTTCATTGTAGGCCACAAAGTTTGGATCCCAAGCAAGTCAGAAGGTAACAGGAGAAGCTTCTGAACCCTGGTGCTTCTAAAACTATCCTGAGTCTCTGACGTCACGTGCAGTGCCTGAAGCTGCCTGGTTCCCTCTTCTCAGGCCACGCGCTCAGAGTGCAGGAGGGGCTGTGCCCACCGTGTTGCTCCCTCCTCGTGCCGGGGTGGCTGCCTCACGTACCCGCTCAGGGCCTGCCGTGCCAAACTCGTTTCCTGTTCACTGGTAGCTGGTGCAGGTGTGCAGCCACCGCGCTGGCCGCCTCGTTGGGAGCAGGACTGCGTGGCTTGGCAGATGACCCACACTGGCGGTGGCCGCTCAGCCGGAAGGGCTGTCGTGGGTGGTGCTGTGCCTGCGGCACGTAGGATGTATCTGCATGCTGAGGCAACGGAGGGTCCCTTTGCCCTGGCCAGGGCATCCCCCAGTTGTAGGCAGTGTGGCCTCAGGCCTTTGCATGTTTTTTTTTCTTTTTTTTTTTGAGATGGAGTCTCGCTCTGTCACCCAGGCTGGAGTGCAGTGGCCGGATCTCGGCTCACTGCAAGCTCCGCCTCCCGGGTTCACGCCATTCTCCTGCCTCAGCCTCCCGAGTAGCTGGGACTACAGGCGCTGCCACCTCGCCTGGCTAGTTTTTTGTATTTTTTAGTAGAGACGGGGTTTCACTGTGTTAGCCAGGATGGTCTCGATCTCCTGACCTCGTGATCCGCCCGTCTCGGCCTCCCAAAGTGCTGGGATTACAGGCTTGAGCCACCGCGCCTGGCCTATGTTTTTATATTTTTTAGGATGTGGGTGGGGGCCCCACAGTCCCCACTTGGTGGTCAGGGCTGTGGTCTGGCTGTCCTTGGATTCAGAATCACACCCAGGAGGCAGTGCCCACGTGAGGCCCACCACGAAAGCTCAGGACTGCAGGCGTGGAGCTGTGCGTGGCTTTTTAGGACACGCCCTTGCCCCCGGGCGAGGGGGTCCGTTCTCACAAGGTGCCCATCAGTCACCCCCGTGGCCCATAGCACCCACTTCCTGTCTGAGGGAGTCTCCCCACGTGCCCACCCCCAGCTGCAGGGACGCCTGCCTGGCTTTGCCGCAGGCCTCCCAGGGTCCTGAGCTGCAGTCGCTCAGCAGTTCCTGCAGGTGGTGGTCAGTTCCCGGGCAGGGAGCGGCTGCTCCAGGGTTGTGTTGCTGAGAGCCTGCCCGGTGCTGCCTTAGTGCCGCAGCGCCCCGTGGCGGGTTCGAAGGCGCTGCTGGTTACTAATGCCGCCCCTCCCCTTGCTCTCTCCTCACCTGTCTCCTTGCTGTCGGGTAAAGTTTTGGGGTCACAAGCAGCAGCCGGAGCCGGTAAAGCCCGTGTCTGCTCGTGCATGCCGCCCGCATCTCTGCCGAGAGTGTGCTTGGCCTCCTCGGTCCCGCCGCTGCTGCTGTCTGGTGTCACCTCACGCGTGCGCACGCTCAGACCCTCTCCCTGGCCTCGGTCCCGCTGCTGCTGCTGCTGTCTGGTGTCACCTCACGCGTGCGCACACTCAGACCCTCTCCCTGGCCTCGGTCCTGCTGCTGCTGCTGCTGTCTGGTGTCACCTCACGCGTGTGCACGCTCAGACCCTCTCCCTGGCCTCGGTCCATGGCTCCTTTAAGATCCAGGATCTGCATCAGGCTTGGTTGTGTGTGCCTGTCGGCCCTGCACAGTACTACTGCGCTCCACCTTGGGCAACTAAATGAGACCCCCATCTCCAGAACACACAGACCCCCGACCCAGGCTTGCTGTTGGGGAGGCTCTGGAGGGAGGGCAGGGGCACTGAGCGCCGAGCTGCTGAGCAGGGTTTCCAGGCTGCCTGCGCTCCCTCAAACACAGTGCAAAGGGGAGGATCTTTGCTCTGTGGTGAGTTCTTCCCTTTCCGGCCTTTGATCCGTGCTGCTCCCTGCCTTTGAGGGAAGAGGAGGCCTCACACCACATCCCCAGGTGGCCTTAACGCCACTGACCCAGGATCAGGAGAGGCTGAGCTCCTTTCTCAGCAGCTTCTTCCTGTGGCCCCGGCCTGCGTGCCCTCTTCCCTCCATGGGGGACTCAGTGCCTGCCTGGGGAGGCGGAGCTGCGTCCTAGGTCAGCACAGGGTGGCTATAGCCGGTGTTGGCGTCAGGCACAGGCTGCACGGGGCATGTTCCCACCAGCCCAGCCCTGCTGGCCGCATGGTGGCCCGTGAGGGAGGACCCCGGAGGGAGCTCCCCCTCGTCCTGAGGGCACTTCCTGCGAGAATAGGGGTGGGAGAGCCACGGTCTCCACCTTCTAGATGTGGCAACCGACTGCGCTTCAGGTGTTGTGTGCGAAGCCTTGTTTCCTGCTCCCTGCATTTGTATCCTGCTGCCTTCCTGCCTTCCTGCTGGTGAAGCTCGCGCTGCCCTTTGCTGGCCTGGACTGCCACTGACGACCCGTGTCTCTTGGTGGAGCTGCCATGGGGCTCACGTGACTTTCCTTCCTGCAGGCGTCCGAGCTGGGCCACAGCCTGAACGAGAACGTCCTCAAGCCTGCGCAGGAGAAGGTAACGGGCAGCTGCGGGTGGTTGATGTGCTGCTTGTGCCTGGAGCTCTTCACTCTGGGGGATGTGGGTGCGTCAGGGACGTTAGGGGATTTTTGTCCAGCAACTGGGACTCAGAGAGGTACCTCTCAGACCCCCCAGCTCATCCCTTTCCCTGGCCTAGGGCCTCCCTTGCAGCCCCCCAGCCCACCTCCATTCCTCTGCCTCACCCCTACAGCTGGCCCCGGAGCCCAGCACCCCCAGCCCACCTCCGTCCTCTGCCTCACCCCCACAGCGGGCCTTGGAGCTGTGCCCAGAGGAGGCTCTGGTACGGGAATGATGCCCACTATCCTCGGGGGTCGAGAGCCCCACCAGCTCCCTGCCTCCTTCGGGGCTTGACTGGGACAAGCAGGGCAGGCACCCCCGGGGCAGCATGGGTGTCCTCAGGTCATGTTGCTATTTGTCAGCAGCGGCTGGCGGGGGCCACGTCTGCAGACACCAGGCCTCGCAATGATGTGGGCTCTTGATGCTGGAATCCGTTTGGGGCCACTGTGGGACTTTCTGGGGCTCAGCCTGACGGGTGTCCCCAGGCCCCTGTTACTTTGGATGCCCTCACCCTGGGGATTCCTGCACTCCTGAAGCTTTAAGCTAATCTCTGCCGCCCCCATTAATGCTGCCGTCTTAATCCGTGTAGGTGAAGGAGGGAAAGATTTTTGATGATGTGTCCAGTGGGGTCTCTCAGTTGGCGTCCAAGGTAGGGAGCCTGTCGCATGTGCGGGCACAGTCAAAGCCAGTCTCCATATTCCACGGCCCTGGGCATGAGAGCAGGGTGTGCCCCGTGCAGCCCCCAGCCCGCCTTGGCAGTGGCCGCTGTCCTCTGAGATGGGAGGAGGGCCGCCCGGCCTGATGGCCCGAGGAATATGGAAACAGCTTGGCCCACCGCGGCCCGGTCAGCCACTAACTGTCACTTCTCCTGCTCTTACCTTGCTGCCATTGGCCTTTTCCTCGGTAAGTGCCAGCGCCGTCTTAGCTGCCATTGGTCTCGCTGCTCTGTGGGCCATTCGGGGCGTGCATTTTGTCCTGTTTCCTGGCATGAGGTGCTCTGCAGACGGGGAGGGAAGAGCAGGTCTTGGTCCTCTCCCACGTGGTGGGAGCTCTCGAGGTCTGTGCCCGAGGCTGTCCTCACTGCCATGTCCCGCATGCACCTGGTGCCACTGAGGCGTGGCTGTGCGTGTCTGTGTCTGTACTCGTGTGTGCGGCACCCCTTGTTTCTGGATGTTTCTGGATTTTACCCGGGTCTTTTCAGCAGGATGGCGTGTGCCAGCTTGCATGTGGGGGCCTCCCAAAGCTGCCTGTGCCGTGACAGAGCCTTCCTAACCTCTCTTCCCATCGCCTTCCAGGTCCAGGGAGTCGGTAGTAAGGGATGGCGGGACGTCACCACCTTTTTTTCGGGGAAGGCAGAGGGCCCCTTGGACAGGTACGCTGTGTCCCCTCCTGGGCCTTGCGTCTCGCTCCCCTGCCTTGGCCACTCCTCCCACAGGCTGTCGGGGAGGTGGTCGGCATCGTTGCTGGGGAGGGGAGGGGGGCGCTGTGGAAGGCTCTCTGAGTGCTCTGCAAGGCCTGTCCTGCCTGTCTCTGCCCTGACTGGGCTCCCCAGGCTAGGGTGGGAGGGAAGGTCTCACCCACACGCCCCCACGTAGGAGGAGCTGGCCCTACTCTGCTGTTCCTCTGTCTTCCAGACTCTGGGTGGGTGGAGCAGGTGGGGGGCCGGGGACAGGAGGGCTGGGGGCCCCAGAGACCTGTCCTGGCCCCCATGTCCAGCTCTGTCCTTAGCGCTGGGCACCCTAGGCATTTCTGCTGGAAGCTGGCTGCTTTTCTCGGCCTCTGACTCCAGCAGGGGAACCACAGGGGATCTCTTAGGGCCTGGCCTTGTGCTGTCTACTGAGAGGCCAGTGCTGGTGGGCACAGATGCGCTGCCCCCTAGGTGGGCCCAAATTTTCCTGAGACGCCCTTCTCTTCCCTCCGTGTGCGTGGTTTTTCAGTGATGTGATTGCAGCTGAGGACAGAGGGCAGG
Source organism: Papio anubis (assembly GCF_008728515.1). Classification (NCBI taxonomy): domain Eukaryota; kingdom Metazoa; phylum Chordata; class Mammalia; order Primates; family Cercopithecidae; genus Papio; species Papio anubis. Next base: position 90,455,341 of record NC_044991.1, read on the forward strand.
GCCTGGTTCGGGGCCGTCGTAGCGGAGGACAGAGGGCAGGGCCTGGTTCGAGGCCGGCGTAGCGGAGGACAGAGGGCAGGGCTCTGGTCTGGGGCCGGGCGTGAGCGAGGACAGAGGGCAGGCCTGGTTCGGGGTCAGCGTGAAGGAGGACAGAGTGGCAGGCCTGGGGCCGGGCGAGCTGAGGACAGAGGGCAGGGTCTGGTTCAAAATGGGCGAGCGGAGGACAGGAGGGCAGGGCCTGTCTGGGTCAAGGAAGGAGGACAGAGGGCAGGGCCTGGTTCGGGGCCGGCGTAGCGGAGGACAGAGGGCAGGGCCTGGTTCGGGGCCATGGAGGACAGAGGGGCCTGTTCGGGGTCGGCGTGAGAAGCTGGAGGACAGAGGGTGGTGGCCTGGTCTGGGGGTCGGGGTGAAGGGAGGGCCAGAGGGCAGGGGCTTGGTTCGGGGTCAAGGAAGGGAGGACAGAGGGCAGGGGTTTGGAGCCCAAATGAAGGAGGACAGAGGGTGGTGGGTTTGGAAATGGAAATGGGTAGTGGAGGGGTAGGGGTTTGGAAACAATGGTGAAGGGAGGGACAGGGTGTCGGAAGGAAGGGAGGGACAGAGGGTGGAAATCGGGGCCGGCATAGCTGAGGACAGGGCAGGCCTGGTTCGGGCCGGCATAGCTGAGGGTGTTGCTCAGGAGAGCCTGTGTCCCAGCTTGAGGGCAGTGCCCCTGCCCCTCCTCACTTGATTAAACCACTGTTTTATCGCAGCAGTTTGGAGCTGGTAGAAAAAGAAGTTTTTAGTAGAACTATCCTGCTGTTTGGGTGATTGATAGAGTGGGCCCTGATTCTCCAGCTCCCCAGCAGTTTCCACTGCTATGAAGTGGGAGAAACAGCTCCCGCCTGGTGGGGCTGCTGTGGACCCCGAGCCCTGGCCTGGGAAGGTGGTCACTGTCCAGGTGCAGAGCTCTCGGGGGCACAGAATTCCCAGTGGTGGGCTAAGTAACAGTCATTCAGAATCCCCCTTCTGTCTCTTTAAAAGCCCCTCGGAGGGCCACAGTTACCAGAACAGCGGTCCGGACCACTTCCAAAACAGCACCATAGACCAGAGTTTCTGGGAGACCTTTGGAAGTGCTGAGCCCACCAAAGCCCGCAAGTCCCCAAGCAGCGACAGCTGGACGTGCGCGGACACCTCCACCGAGAGGAGGAGCTCGGACAGCTGGGAGGTGTGGGGCTCGGCCTCCACCAACAGGAACAGCAACAGCGACGGTGGGGAGGGCGGGGAGGGTGCCAAGAAGGCAGTGCCACTGGCCGTGCCCGCCGACGATGGCTGGGACAACCAGAACTGGTAGGGCCCACCGCGCCCCTGTCCCCAGCACCCCCAGGCGACTTCATGTTTGCACTCTGCCCTCATCGTTCCTCCTCCTTTCATTTGACCCAAGAATCAGCGACTGCAGTGTGAGGACAGCGTCTCGGGAGGCAGGACCCCAGGGAGACTCGGGTTCTCACCGCCTGCCACGTGGGGTTCTCGGTGTGTGGGAGCGGCCTGCTCTCCAGCCTGGGCGGGGGCCATCCCGTCCTACACTCCCCTGGGCATTCTTGGACTCAAGGCAGGGGCTCTTCGTGGTTTGCTGGGAGGTGGGCTGCAGCACAGAGCCCTGTGACTGTTCGGCGGCCGGTTCACTACGCAGTATCTCGGGGCTGGGACCAGCCCCGTGCTGAGCTGTCAGCGACGTGAGGTGTCCCTTCTCCTTGAGATACTTAACTTTGGGTTGGCTCTAGTTCTTTCTTTTTGAAGAGAGTGACTGGAGTGGTAAAGATGGAAACGGTAAAAGCGATACTGGCGCTCACACTGCCGTCCGACCACCCTCGGCTCCCACGTCCACACCTGCCTGGGCCTGTGCGGTCAAACCTGCGTCGGTCGTGACCCTCCGTGGCTTCCCTGCATCCGCACTGTCCAACCACCAAGTTCACCAGACACAGCCCCCACAATAGCCACACCCACACCTGAGCTGTCTCAGTGCTGGGACTTGGCCATCCTGGAACACCCTGGAAGAAAAAGTGCAGGGTGGGCCCTCGGCCCTGACGCAGTAGGGCACGACAGCAGTGTGGCCCGGCAGGAGAGCCCCGGGCTCAGGAGCTGAGCAGGGATGCCTGTGCGCGGTGCCTGGGGCTGCCCTACAGACTGGTGCCCGCCACGTGCCGACCCTCACCTCCCCGAGGACTGGATGATGTGCTGCCGTGTGTGACTCATCTCCGTTGCCCAGCCCGTGTGACCCTGGGCCTTGGCCAGCTGTGCATGCACCCGAAGCTCGTGCAGTTTGTATGTGAGGTGCTCTCTCCCCCGCCACCATGCTCATCACTGTGGCCTTGGCCACGCTCCTTGGTCACCCCACTTCCCGGTCGCCATCTGCAGCGCTCCTGGAGCAACCTGGGCCCTTCAGCCCCTGTGCTCGTCCCACCCTAGGGACTCAGCCACCCGCGAAACAGGATGGGACGAGATTTCAGCGAGCCCTCCTGGCGCCCGGTCCTCCCTGTGGGCACCAGCCCTCTTGGTAGCCGGTGTGGAGGGCCGGTGTCCTTGGCTGCCATGGAGGGACTTGGTCACCGAAACAGCCACCTGCTGTAATTGGACCTGAAGTCAGAGGCCAGGGGTCAGAGGCTCATGGTGCTGAGAAGCCACTGGGCAAAGTGGTCAACACAAAGGTCCCAGGAAGCCATCCCCCGAGAGCTGAGCGTGAGGTCTTTGCGTCTTTCTCCAAGCTGAGACTTGGGTGTGCGGCATGCGCGTGGTGTTTCCCGAGGGCTGCTTGGACCCTGGTGGGCTGAATGCTCCGAGGAGGGGTGGACTCCACTGGACACTGGGATGTGGTGGTCCATGTGCCTGTTTCCACGTCAGCACCTTTTGACTTGGCAGCATGGAGCCAAGCTCTGCCCCCGCCCAGGAGGGTGCCTTTCTTGGGGGTAGGGGGACGGCCCCCTCTGCCTGCCCCAGATCCCCTTTAATGGGAGGTGCAGCCAGCAGTGTGGAGGTGTCTGGGCCACCTTCAGAAGGTGGATGTGGTGGCCGAGACCCTATCCACAGAGGGTGACGGCCTTTCCCTTCTGCAGGTGTGGGCAGGTGGGCCTGGGACAGGTGCTGGGGCCTCTCCTGGCTGTATGTGAGGGCCCATGTGGAAGGCGCGGACCTGACAGCATTCCAATAAAGCATAGGGAACACGCAGAACATCTGGGTGCATCCCAAGGGGCCACTTCAGTGCTGTGTGAGTAGGGTCATGGGACCCCCAGGAAGGCAGGAGTGGGACACTAGGAATCATGCGCAGGCCCCTCACTGCTCCTGGCCCCTCCACCCAGCCCTCCTGGGGAGGCCCTGGCATCACTCCATCTGACGCAGAGCTTCTGGGGAGTAGGGCAGTAGGCAGCTGGGTGACCCAGCCAGGGAAGAGGTCAAGGGGCCCTGACATGTGCCTCTGGCTGGCCAGTGAGACACTGGGGTGGGGTCCAGGGACCCTTGGCCTGGAGAGATAAGCAGCGGCTCCTGTACTGGAGGATGGCACCGGGGCCTGTGTCTAGGAGGGCTCCTGCCCCTCCCAGAGATTCAACACCCCCCACGCTGGGGAGGATCTCAGCCCGTATCCTGGAAACTCAAGGTGCCACCTGATACCGGGGTTGTGGGGCAGGGAGGGTGGCTGTAGGCAGGAGAGGCCCACGGAGGTCCTGGAGTCTGTGTGTCTCAACTGGGTGGCTCCGAAGGGTCGTCCTGCTCTGGGGCAGCACTTTAGGGCAGGTGGGCTGAGGCCAGAACTGCTGGATGGGGAAGACGAAAGTGGCAGGTCCCAGCCCAGGCTTTGTGGGCCTGGAGTTCTTGGCTGAAGCCTGGTCTCGGCCTCTGGCCAGCTTGGTGGGGCGTGGGCAGTGATGCTGCACCGTCCCTGGCCTCCAGCATGCAGTTCCACCCCCAGTGCTCCGGGAGTTCAGGCTGACAACGCTGGGCACCTTCTACCACCTCTCCCTTCCCTTGAGCCAGCCTCTGCTGTCTGTCCCCAGACACTGGCCTGACCCAGTGGACACTCAAGGCCAACTTCTGACCTTCCAGAAACTTCTGAGTGCACTGGGCTTCCCTGGCCACCCACTCATCGTGCCCACTGGCGTTGCTGTCCCCCTGTTGAGCTTCCCGGGGGCAATCCCTGCCCCGTGAGCCTCCATTGCTGGCCGACGGGGCTGGGTGAGGCTGGCGGCCGACAGAGGGGCTGGGTGAGGCTGGCGGCCGTGGGGGCTGGCCCTGCTCTGTTTTGACCCAGCCCACGCAGTCGGGCGGGGATTGGGGGTCAGCCCCCAGAGCACCGAGGCTTCTGCGGGGCTGGAGGCTGCACAGGAGGCCACTGGGGCCATGTCCTCAATTCTGGGACCTCTGGGCCTGGGATCCCCACGTGGAACCAGGTGATATGTGACTAGCCACAAGCATGCAGGGGGTTCCTGTGGGGTTGGGCCTCAGTGAGGCCACAGTACCCTGGAGAGGACAGTGGCTGACTCAGGTTCTGTCCTGTCCCTTTGTCAGTCATGACCTAGGCAGCTCTCCTGCCCTGCCTGAGCTGGATCACTGCCAAGAGGTCTGAGGGGTGCTACGGGGCGGGGCGGGGTGAAAAGGCAGATGGGTCTGCCCTTGTGGAGCTCACGTTTCGTGAGCCAAGAGTGCTGAGTGCCTGACTGCCTGGTCTGTGATGACTCTGACGCTGGCTTGCATGTGTGGGATGAGGGTGCACACACGTGTTCCCAGGAGCCTGTGAGCCGGGGCTGCACTCCTGCCCCCGTGCCTGGTGCCTGTCTGCCAGGCTGGGTGCCTTCCGCTGGCCGCGGCCAGGACTACAGGCACCTCTGGCTCCCTGGGAGCCCATCACTGCGACGACCTGAACCATCTACCAGGCTGCTGCAGGGACAGCTGGTTGATGGATGGGCTGTGCAAGAGGTGGCTATGGGCCGGGCGCAGCGGCTCACGCCTTTTATCCCAGCACTGTGGGAGGCCGAGGCGGGTGGATCACCTGAGGTCAGGAGTTCGAGACCAGCCTGGCCAACGTGGTGAAACCCCATCTCTACTAAAAACAAAAATTAGCTGGGTGTGGTGGTGGGTGTCTGTAATCTCAGCTGCTCGAGAGGCTGAGGCAGGGGAATTGCTGGAACCCGGGAGGCAGAGGTTGCAGTGGGCCGAGATTGCGGCATTGTACTCCAGCCCAGGCAACAACAGTGAGACTCCATCTCAAGGAAAAGGAGGTGCTCATGAAGAGGTGTATCCTGAATCCGAATCTGTGTGGCCGAGGGATCCAGGGAGATGCAGGAGAGGTCGGCCCTCTCCTCTGCAGCATCCAACCCAGGCCTTTCCCTCCAGCAGGTGTCGCCTCTTCCTCTGTGGCTGCTGTGCCAGCGCTGGCCTCCCACCCACCGCGCACCTCCAGCTCCTCTTGCCTCTGGAGGCTGAGCCCTGGCCAGGCCAAGCGGTTTCTCTTCAGCTACTAGAGCAGCAGGCCGGCCGGGAGAGGCAGGCTCATCCTCCCTCAGGCCTCAGGCAACGCAGGGTCGGGAGGCCTCGAGGGGACTGGCCCTCTCACACTCCTGAGTGCAGAGGAGGCATGGGCTTGGGGACTGGGCTCACAAGGCTGACAGCTGCCTCCAGTGGCCCTGAAGCACCCGTGCAACGCGTGGTATTAGGCTGGGGTCCTTAAAGGCAGAGGCGGGGACAGGCATTTTGGTGCACTAAGGGGTCTACTGGGGAGGCAGATGCCTGGGCCGGATCCACCTTGAGCTGTGGACAGAGTTTCTCACGAGGCTGTGCAGTGGGGCCAGGACGCCCACACTTGTGTCATCACCCAGTCATTGGGCAGGGGCCTCCGGGGTGCATCTGTAACCTCCCAGGCAGTCCTGGGGCAGGGACAGCCGTGAGTGGCTGGCAGTGATGCCCCAGCCCCAGGGAATGGGTACTGGGCTCAGAGAAGGGGACTCAGGGGCCCCAGCAGCAGCTCCAGGGAATGTTGACACACCCATGGCCCAGCAGAGCACGGGCTGCCCGCCGGCTGCTGTGGTGTGGTGCTGGGGAGGGAGGTCTGCAGCGGCCAGAGAGGACGGCCCTTTACAGCTGCAGGCGCTGCGGGACTCTGTGCTGCCTGGGTGGGGCCTGTGGTGGGCGGAGCTGCAGCAGGGATGGGGCAGGGGTGGGGCCAGGTCCCAGTTGGGAGCAGCCCGGGGTCCTGTGGGATCAGAGGCTTGTTTTCCAGGCCTGGGTACCTGCTGAAGCTCTGGTTACTGGCAGCAGTCTGCAAAGTGGGTTGGGTGGTGGGAGCCTTCAGGATGGGCTGGGAGGGCATACTGGGGGAGGGGAAGGGTTACCACATGGGTGGGGGGGTCCAGGTGCTGCCGCAGCCTGCTCCCCACAGTGGGTGGCCAGAGCCCCTAGTATCCAGCACCCACACGTGGTGGCCTTGGCATCTGAGTGGCTTTCCCTGTGAGCCCCTCCTTGCAGGATGGAGCCTCTGGGAGTGGGGAGTGAGGAGTAAAGGTGTTGGGCTGTGCAGCCCCTGCCTCCTCACTGGTGGGACCCTGCCCTGCTGTGCAGTGGGGTCCTTCATGCTGGGATCTCTGTGGTCCCCATTCTTGGAGAGATGCCCAGAGCAACAGACAGAAAGGGTGGAGGGCAAAGTGCGGGGAGGAGAGAGAGGCAGGCCGAGGGGTGGGTCGGGGGGTGGGCTGGGGCAGTGACTTCCATGGAGGAGAGGCCTTTCATAAGCTCCAGACTTCCTGTGGCCACAGCAGGACCAGAGTGGACCAGCGCACCCCAGGAGAGAGGACTGGGGTCCTGGGAGGAGGAGAAGGTGAGTGAGTTCCCTGTGGTCCTGAGGCTGGGTGGATAAGGGGCTACCAGGATTTCCACTCAGCCTGTGATCTGAGGATGACTTTGACTTTCAGAAAAGTCGAGATAGAGACCAAGTGCCCATGTGAGCCACAGGACCGGGGTGCCAGGCATGGGGTGTGGCCAGGAGGGGCTGGGGCGGTGGGAGCCTGGGGCTGCCTGAGCTCTCCCCAAGGGCTCCCTTCTGCGGGTCTCAGACAACATCAAGGGCCGTAGGGGAACAAGAAGAGTGGACGTCGAGCAGAGAGCGGCTTGTACTTCAGGCTGGACGCCTGTGGCCCTGGCAGGGGTCCCACTGAGTCAAGCCAGGTTTCTGGGGTGGGAGGGTCCAGGGACTGGGGAGCTCTTGGGCTGCCCACTGGTGCCTCTGTGATCAGATCAGGAGCCCAGCCCACAGGTGCCTCCTACACCAACGCCTGGGTCTTACCTGACTGCCCTTGGCTGGGGCGGGCAGCTTTCCCACCTAGTGAGGTCTTTCCCTTGCAGAGGGGCTAAAGTCCTGATTTAAGCCAGCAGCTTTCCTGCCGGGTGAGGCCTTTGCCTTGCAGAGAACCCGGGTCCCTGAGTGGGATACTGGGGGTCACACACACTAGGAGGGAGGTGGCTGTGCAGTGAGGGGGTGCCTGCTCGGCTGCAGGGAGTGGGAGGGCCTGGGTCACTCAGGACCCTGGAACCCTACTGTGTGGGAGGTTGGTGCTCCTAGACCCAGGGCCTTCACTCAAGTCATGCCCTCAGCTCGTGCCCTCAGCTCAGCACAGGGGGGTAAGGGGCCCGACCGGGAGTACTCTGCCTCCTAAAGGCCAGCACTGGTGCAGGTGAGGGGCTGGGAGTGACAGTCGAGGAAAGGCAGGAGTGCAGGGGAGAGGGAGAGATGGCGGGGGAGGCGGGAGTGCGGTGAGGAGGAGTGCCGAGAGGGGCCGAGGTGCGGGGAGGCAGGAAATCAAATTCCGGATTTCGAAATCAAAAACAAAAGTCAAAATCAGAAATCAAAAAAATCAAGCCTCGATCAAAGTCAAATCAAATCAGAATCAAAAAATCCTAGGGAAACAAGTCAAAGGAAAGAGAAGTCTAGAACGAAGAGTCCTAGAGGAAACAAGGGAAGTCTAGAAAGGGAAAGCAAGGAAGAGAGGAGTCAGAGGGCTCGAGGGGCACAAGAGGAAGTCTTGCAGAGGAGCAGGGGAGAAACGCAGAGGAACAGGAGTGCAGGTGCAGAGGGAGTGCAGAGGTCGGGTCAGGAAGGGCAGCAGACGGGTCCCTAGCCTCTGAAATTACCCCCTCAGCTGCTCCTCAGAGCACCCTAAATCCAACCTCCATTCCCAGCCCCTTTGAGCGGGCCCAGCCTGGTTTTCCCTGGTGCTCCTTGTAGCCCACTCAGCTCTCCAGTGGCCCTGGCTGCCTCCCTGTCTCGGCCTCAGAGCGGCTTGCCCATGGCACACACACCCTGCATCCCCGGCTGGCGTCCCCCAGACCCACCCGCTGCCCACTCCCGCTTGGGCAGCTGTCACTCTCCTCCACAGGTCTCTGATGACCCTTCCGCCTCCAGGGCCAGGCTGGGGCCACAGGGACTCCACTGTTCAACAATCAGACATTGCCTGGAAAGCTCGCGCATGGCCTCAGCCCTCCACAGCCCTGAGGAGCCCCAGGAGCAGGAGGCCCCGTGCCCGTCCCAGCCACCCCTGCACTGGGCTTGGGGACAACTAGGGGCTGGGGGTCCTCCTGTCAGAGCAGCCCCCAGTGGTGTAAATGCCAAGAGGAAGGAGGGAGTGGGAGGCAGACCCAGCTCCAGCCTTGGATCCTTGAGTTTCAGGCAGCTGGGAGGTATCCCCTAGACAGCAGGTTGAAGGCCTCTGGTCCCCACACGTGAGGAGTGGAGCCTGGTGTGGGGACAGCCTGCCTGGCCTTCGAGGATGTGGAGAAGCTCTGGTGTTGTGGTCAGGGAGGGGACAGACCCGGGGACGGCTGAATGGCATGGCCTCTTCCCCTCCACAGCCCGAGCACCATGACCTCCCGAGCCCCTGCACACCTCGGCCTCGGCCTCTGCCTCTGGCTGTGGCTGAGCACTACCCTGGGAAGAGAGCAAGGACAAGGTAAGGACACAGGCAGTGGACCCCTGCTTGCCCCCAGGCCACACCTGCCCCACCAGTGCCCACCAGGGCGGACGAGCCCTCCGCCCCTGCGCCCGGCCTTCCTTATAAGTTGAATGCCTGCTGAATTCCGAGCAGCTCCCACAACAAAGGGAAGAGGATGGGACGGACGGGAGGGAGCGTGTGCTCCCGCCAAACCCTCAGCCTCGCCTTGGGAACGCACCTGTGTGGTTTCGTTCTTTGTTACATCAATGCTTGGCGGAGAGTTACTCCACGAACACCTTTTGGAGCAGTCTCCAGGAAGCAGGAGGCTGGGGTGAAGATGGGGCCGCCTTCCCTCCTGCCTGCTTCCCACCGGCGCCTCCCACTGGTTTTTTGGGCACATAGCCCTCTGGCTTCTTCCAGTGAGGCACCCGCATTTCCACGGAGCACCACCTCCTCCGTGCACATCCCTGGGCGACTGCACCACAAGCACCACGTCCTCAGAAGGCCCCTCCAGTCTGGCTGCTGCCGGTTGGGGCGTTTGGGTAACGGAGGGCACCGCCCATGGCAGCAAAAGGAAATGTCAGAGGTGCTGTGGGCTCACCTGTCTGAGCAGCTTCTTCCTCCCGTTGAGAAATGTGGGTTTAGATTGATTCCAGGAAGGTGAATCTCTGTCTGTGGAGAAGGCTTTGGGCCTCGGCCACGCTATAAACTTGTTCCTGGGCTGGGCCAACGCGGCCCCTCCCGGCACCTGCAAGCTCCTGGGAGGTTTTGGGCTCCCACTGAGTGATGGTTTTATTCCGCTGGGGTGAAAAGCAGGAGGCGGCAGCTCCCCCTTCTAATGTGCATTTAAAGGACCACCACCAGGGCCTGACAGGCCGGGCGAGGGAGCCTCCACGGGTCGCTGCCGTTGCAGAGGGGCGGGTGAGATACGGGAGCCCAGGTCTAACATGCTTCCGGATTTCATGGCTTGTCTCGCGTGCTGAGGTGCCCAGTTTGCCCTGCACGCAGGCAGCAGGCTGTGGCATGAGCAGGTGCCTTGGTCCCCTCAGCTCAGGCAGGGTAACTCTGCCCTGAGGCCAGTGGAGGCCGAGATTTCAGTTTGAGAGAAGCTTCCACTATCAGTTTGAGACAAATCAGTAAGTGGTTCTACAGAAACAACTTGAGTTTAGGCAAATCTAGTTCTGTCTAGTTCAGGATTCAGCACGATGGGGCCGCCCCTCACAACAGCCTTTCAGAGACCATTGAGTCCCCGAGGACAGCCAGGTGGGCTGGGGGCACTGCGTCCAGCCCAGGACGGGTGGGAGCCCACACGCTGGGGCAGCCCTTCCCAGGATGGCCGCAGTGCGGCCACAGTCCAGGGAGGGGAGCGTGGTCCTGGTCCCATCAGCCGCTGTCTGCCCAGCACCCTGCTCAGGCCCCAACGGTACTGTCCCCCAGCAGGGAGCTGGGGAAGGGCTCCCTGACATTCTCAGGCAGAGTGGAGCAACAGAAGGCTCTTCACAAGCAGGGGCTGCAGGAGGGGCCCTGCTCACAGCTGGCCTTCAGAGCCCCCTTCTCATCCCCCACACATTCCTGCCTTTCAGCCCCATCCGGAGACCCGGCCCAGCTGCTGCCCGCTCTGAATGGGTCATTGTGTCTGCCCCAAGTGCCCCCCAGCCCCTGCCCTTCTCCCTGAGCCCCAGCTTTCCGGGGGGCAGCCCAAAGAAGCCCATCTCTGTCCCCATTTTCCAAAAATAGCTGCCCCTACTGCAGAGCCCCGGAAGCTTCCAGGGGCCCCAACCCTCTCCAGAGCTCCAGGAGGTTGGCCAGGCCCCTGCCGCCCCCTCCTCCTCTGAGATGGCCTGGCACCCATCCCCCACCGTGGGAGGCAGCCCTGTCTTGGGGGTGCGGACACACACACGTGCCAACGCGCACGCACTTCCAGTGTGGGATTCTGCACCCACACTCCCCACTGAGGGGGCACGTGCACCTGGCAGTGACCTTGGCAGCGAGGGGTCTGCAGCTTGCATGGTCACTTGTCCCGGGACCCAGCTCAGGGGACTCAGCTTAGGGGCCCCAGCCCAGGGACTCAGCCCAGAGGACCTAGCCCAGGGGACTCAGCTCAGGGGACTCAGCCTGGGACTCAGCCCAGGGGCCCCAGCCCAGGGGACTCAGCCCAGAGGACTCAGCTCAGGGGCCCCAGCCCAGGGGACTCAACCCAGGGGACTCACCTCAGGGGACTCAGGGGACTCAGTTCAGGAGTCCCAGTTCAGGGGTCCCAGCTCAGGGGTCCCAGCTCAGGGGACTCAGCCCAGGGGTTCCAGCTCAGGGGACTCAGCTCAGGGCCGTGGGCGTGTTGCCAGCTGCTGTGTTGGCTCCGGGCCTCCGGTCACCAGTGGGGCAGTTGCTGCCCTCCCAGACGTGGGCCTGAGCCTCTTCCTGGTAGGAGGAACCCCGGAGAGCCAGGCCGGGACCTCCCTGGTGGGACTGGACTCCCTCTCACCAAAGCTACCGGGGTGGCCCTGTCACTGCGGACCCCGGGGAGGGCCGGGTTCTCCTCAGTGCCCGGGCGAGGCCTCGTCTCCCCAAGTGGGGCTGAGTCCCACTCAGACACCCTGGATGGGCTGTGTCTCTTTGGGGTCCCCCGGGATAGGACTGTGTCCCTCCCAAACACTGAGGGCAGGATGCCTGTAACCCCCACAGCTGGTTAGGTGACTGGGGAGGCCGGGTCAGTCCTGACCACTATGTCCTGTTTCTGTAGCAAGTGGCCACCTGAGGCTGACTGTGCTGCCTGAGGACCGGCTGCAGATGAAGTGGAGAGAGTCGGAGGGGAGCGGCCTCGGCTACCTGGTGCAGGTGCAGCCCATGGCAGGTGAGGACCTGCACCCTCCCAGGCCCCCTTCCCCATTAGCACATGCTGAGGTCAGTCAGTGTGGCGGCCGCAGCCACCACTCAGGCCCACGGTGTCCCTCCCACCAGCCCCTTCGTGTGAGCAGCTTTCTGGCCTCAGTGTCTGCTGTCCCCACATTCCTTTCCAAGCCCTGTCGTGTACAACACAGAACAGGGAATGCGGCTCGTCTGTCCCTGGCACGCAGCCCCTGCAGAACGCATTCAGTACATACTTTTCATTTTTTTAATTTTTAATTTTAATTTTTAATTTTTTTAAAGACAGGGTTTTGCTCTGTTACCCAGACTGGAGCGCAGTGGTGCGATCACAGCTCCCTGGAGCCTCAATCTCCCGAGCTTCGATCCTCCCACCTCAGCCTCCCGAGCAGCTGGGAGTACAGATGCACACCGCCACTCCTGGCTGATTTTTGTATTTTTTGTAGAGAAGGGATTTCACCATGTTACCCAGGCTAGTCTTGAACTGGGCTCAGGTGATCTGCCTGCCTCAGCCTCCCACAGTGCTGGGATTACAGGCATGAACCACCACGCGCGGTCTGTATTTTTTAAATAAATGACTCCCTCCTCAGAATGAGTCTCAGCAACTCAGGGGCATTCAGAACAACCTGGATTCTGTACAGCGAACCCCAGAAGCACCTGCTCCCCACGTGTTAATCCTTGTTTACAGGAGCAGGGCCTTGAGGACACCTTTTCAGGGAACCCTGTTCCTAGAGCACGGAACAGCGCTAACCTGATGATGGGTGCTAATTTTAAAGCTTTTCAAAACTCAAGTGGAAAAGCACACAGGCGTAAATGCTAACTGTATGAGTCAGCACAGTGGGGTGGCCAACACAAACCCCTCCTGGGGTGAAAAAAGACCGTCCCGGGTGTCCTTCCCAACGTCCACCCTCCCCTGCTGCCCGGACGGCCGCCTCCGACAGCACAGACTAGTTTGCCTGTTTCAGAACATTCTCTAAGTGGAATCACACTGTGGTGACTCCCTCATGTCCGTGTCTTTGGTGGGCATTTTGTGAGGTTCACCCTGTGGTGTGTAACAGCCATCCGTTTTCTTTGCTGTATAGTATTCCCCTGTGTGGTTTGTTCTGCTGTTGATGGACGTGTGGCTTGTGTCCAGGTTGGCTGTTGTGTAGACGCCGTGTGAGGGATCGTGGTCCATGCGCATGTTGTTCTGGGTGTAAACCCAGGAGAGGAAGCACCACAGCGTGTGCATGTTTTCAGCGTCAGTAGAAAACGTTGAACTATTTTCCAAAGGGGTCGTGCCAGTGTATACTCCCATCAGCAGCGTATGATCGCTTCCGTTACATGACGCCCTTGGCAACCAATGCTTGGCAGCGTAGGACTTGAGCTACTCTGGTGGGTGGGCAGTGGTATCCTGTGTTTCTTTATTGAGCTGTAATTTACATGCAGAAATATTCACCCTTTTGAGAATAGCTCTGTGAGTTTTATTTATCACATGAATTCAATCCTGTAACCACTGTCACAATTGATGTAGAGAACAGTTCTCTTACCCCAAGGTCAGCCCTTAGCCCAGTACCCCATAACCACTGAGCTGTTTTCTGTCGTTCTGCCTTTTCCAGATAGATGTACCTTATCAGATTAAGTCCTGTTCTGTTCCTACTTAGGCTGAGTTTTTACCAAGAGAATGCATTATTTTTTCCAAATTCTTTCTTCAGTGAGGTGGTCATTTTCTCCTTTATTTGATTCATGTAGTAAATTACAGTGGTTGATTTTTTCAATATTAAACGTTATATATATATATATATCTCAAGAGACAGGGTCTCACTCTGTTCCCCAGGCTGGGTTGCACAGTGCAGTGGCACAGTCATAGCTCACTGCAACCTCCATCTCCTAGCCTCAAACCATCTTCTCACCTTGGTCTCCTAAAGTGCTGGGATTATAGGGGTGAGCCACTGTACCTGGCCTATCCCCTTTTATATATTATTAAGTCAATTTGCAAATATTTCATCTAAGATTTTTTTTTTTTTTCTGAGATGGAATCTCACTCTGTTGCCCAGGTTGGAGTGCAGTGGTATGATCTCAGCTCACTGCAAGCTCCGCCTCCCGGGTTCAAGCGATTCTCCTGTCTCAGCCTCCCAAGGGGCTGGGATTACAGGTGCCCACCACTACGCCCGGCTAATTTTTGTATTTTTAGTAGAGACGGGTTTCACCATGTTGGCCAGGCTGGTCTCGAACTCCTGACCTCGTGATCTGCCCACCTCGGCCTCCCAAAGTGCTGAGATTACAGGCGTGAGCCACTGCACCCAGCCCATCTAAGATTTTTATACTTATATTCATGAGGGAATATTGGCCAAAAACTACCCTTTCTTATAAAGTCCTTTTGGTATCAGCTTTATACCTCATAAGATGAGGTGGGGAAGGATTCCTCTTATTCAGTTTTCTGGAAGAGTTTGTGTAATGGTGGTATTTTTTTCCTTAAATGTTTACTAGAATTCGCTGGTGCTGACTTCTGGGCTTGTGTTGTGTGTGTGTGTATGTGAACATTTTACATAATTGATTCATTCTCCTCAATAGACAGGACTACTCAGATTTCCTAACTTTTTTGGTCAGTTTTGGTAAGTTAGTTTTTTAAATAGGAATTTGTATTTTATATAAATTTCCTGATTAATTGGCATAACATTTTTCTTTTTTTTTTTTTTTTTTTTGAGACAGAGTCTCGCGCTGTGTCACCCAGGCTGGAGTGCAGTGGCGCGATCTCGGCTCACTGCAAGCTCCGCCTCCCGGGTTCACGCCATTCTCCTGCCTCAGCCTCCGAGTAGCTGGGACTACAGGCGCCCGCCACCACGCCTGGCTAGTTTTTTTTTTGTATTTTTAGTAGAGACGGGGTTTCACCATGAATTGGCATAACATTTTTCATATTATCCCATAGATTCTGTAGTTATAGCACCCTTTTCATTTCTGTTATTGATTGAATCTTCTCTCTGCTTTCAAAAGGCAATCTAGAAGTTTATCTACTTTATTAGTCTTTTAATAAAACACATTTTGTCTTGGTTGGTCTGTCGTTGATTTCGTTTGTTTTTTATTTTATTTGTTTCTATTTCTTTTACTCTCTTTGTGTTTACTTTTCTGTTCAAACTTAAGATGGATGCTTAAATTCATTGATTTTCTGCCCTTCTTTTATAAGATATGAAGTTAAAACTATTGAATTTTCTTCTAAGTATTAGCTATAGCTGCATTTTGATATGTAGAATTTTCATTGTCATTGAGGTAAAAATATCTAATTTTTGTCATGATATTTTTATTTGACCCATAGGCTACTTAGAAGTGTGTTTCTTAGTTTTAAAACAAGGGGGGATTTTCTTACTTTTTGTTTTGGATTTCTTCCTTAATTGCATTGTTGCCAGACATGTACAATATGCTTTCAGTCATTTGGAAAGTACCTTGCTGGCCGGGCGCGGTGGCTCATGTGTATAATCCCAGCTCTTTGGGAGGCCAAGGTCGGCAGATCACTTAATGACAGGAGTTTGAGACCAGCCTGGCCAACATGGCAAAACCCCGTCTCTACTTAGCTGGGTGTGGTGGCACACACCTTTCATCCCAGCTGCTTAGAAGACTGAGGAAGGACAATCGCTTGAACCCGGGAGGTGGAGGTTGCAGTGAGCCAAGATGGTGCCACTGCACTCCAGTCTGGGCGACAGAGTGAGACTCCGTCTAAAAAAAAAAAAAAAAAAAAAACCTCGCTTTATGGTCCCGCATATGATCCATTTTGGTCAGTGTTCCATGTGACTTTGAAAATATATGTCCCATCCTGGCTAACACAGTGAAACCCCGTCTCTACTAAAAATACAAAAACTTAGCCAGGCGAGGTGACAGGCGCCTGTAGTCCCAGCTACTCGGGAGGCTGAGGCAGGAGAATGGCGTGAACCCGGGAGGCGGAGCTTGCAGTGAGCTGAGATCCGGCCACTGCACTCCAGCCTGGGTGACAGAGCGAGACTCCGTCTCAAAAAAAAAAAAAAAAAAGAAAATATATGCAATTTGCAGTTGTTGGGTAGAGTTTTCTAATGTTCCAGTTAAGTTATTTACCTTATTTTTCAGATTTTTTATATAGTTACTATGTTTGGGGTCTACTTATCCTGCTACTGAAAAAAGTATTTCAAATCTGCATTGTGATTGTAGATACATCTTTCTTGTGGTTGTCTTACTGTTCTTTGCTTTGTGCATGAGGCTCGGTTATTGGGTGCATACAAACTTAGAATGATTGTATCTTCCTGGTAGGTTGACCCTTTTTCATTTTGAAGTGCTCTTCATTATCTCTCTAGTGCTGTTTTGTTTTCCTTGTATCTTACTTGTTGTGATGGTCCTATTGCTTCACCAGGTAGTGTTTGCATTAAATCTCTTTTCTCCTTCTCTTACTGTTAACTGTTCTCCAGCCTTTCATTTTAGATGTGTCTTCTAAGCAGCATATAATTGGGTATGGTTTTCATCCAGTGTGACAGTCTTTGTCTTTTTATTGAAAGATTTTTTCCATTTATATTTAATGAAATTAATGATCTGTTTGAGTTTATATCTATAGTCTTCCCTTTTTATTATACTTGTTATAAATTTTTATTCTCTGCTTTCTTGTCTTTGTTTGAACTGATTTTTTAATGGAAAAATTTAAACACATGCAAAAGAAGAGACCATAGTATAATGAAGCCTCATGTTTTCATGATGTAGCTTTCAGCAATTACCAGTGTGTGGCCAATATTGTTTTATGTCCCTCTCCTCAACCCCCCTCTACATTCTATATTATGTTAAAGCAAATCTCAGACATCATATAATCCTGTCTATAAATATTTCAGTATGTTTCTCTAAAAGAAAAGACTCAAACATAACCCCAATACCATGAACAGCTCCCAAATTTAAAATGTTTCGGTACTATCATTGAATATTTAGTTGTGTTGAGTTTTCTAACTTGATGCATGTCATTTATTTATTTATTTATTTATTTATTTATTGAGATGGAGTCTCGCTCTGTCACCCAGGCTGGAGTGCAGTGGCATGATCTTGGCTCACTGCAGCCTCCTGCTTCCAGGTTCAAGCGATTCTCCTGCCTCAGCCTCCCAAGTAGTTGGGATTACAGGCTCATGACACCATGCCCAGCTAATTTTTGTATTTTTAGTAGAGACAGAGTTTATCCATGTTGGCCAAGCTGGTCTCGAACTCCTGACCTCAGGTGATCCACCCGCCTCGGCCTCCCAAAGTGCTGGGATTCCAGGCGTGAGCCACCACGCCTGGCCTTGACACGTGTCTTTTACAATTGATTTGTCTGAAATGGGATGTGAACAGAGTCTGCACAATATGTTTAGTTCCTGTGTCTTAAGCAATTTTTAATCTAAAACAGTTTTCTCCTCTCCGTTTTCCTTGACATTTATTTGTAAAAGAAGAAACAAGATTGTTCTGTCGAACTTCCCACTTTCTTCTCTTGCCAGTGGCATCTTTGGGGAGCCATTTAGCTCGCTCCTTCCTCTCTCCACCCTGTCTCCACAGACTGGCAGTTAGATCCTGGAAGTTTGGTAGAGGCAAGTTTGATTGTGTTTGTTAAGAATTCTTTATCAGTGGTGCCGTGTAATTCCTACGTCACCACAGCTGGCAGTACATAATGTCTGGTGTGTCTTGTGAAGTTAAGATTGTTCAGTAGGTATGGGGTGATTCTTCCCTGATACCATCAACTTGGTGATTCTATGTTTGTTTACCCTTCAAGTAACCACGCTAGTGACCACAGCATGCAGTCTTGATTTATCAGCATATGATATACATGATGGTTGTCTCGGCTGTCCCCAGGCAATGCTAGGACCTTAGAACATCACAATAACATTTATCCCGTTTTCAAGCACCTTATTTATCGATTTTTGAGATGGGGTCTCACTATACTGCCCAGGCTGGATTCAAACTCCTGGGCTCAAGTGATCCTCCCACCTCAGCCTCCCAAGTAGATGGGATTATGGGCATGCCCCACTTTTAAAATTCTATATTTATATTAAATGACATAAAACTTTTTCATGGTTGTCATTGCTTGTTAATCACATGTTTGTGCAGGAAGCTTGGGAATATGACAGACCTGGTCTGCTATGCCACTTCTCCTGTGGAGTAACTGTGTGATTGATCCTTTGTGCCTCAGTTTTCCTATCTATAAGATGGGTGTAATGGGGCTGTGAAGATTATGAGGCTTGATACCTGTGAAATGCTTAGGATACTGCCAGGCACACAGTGAAAACTCAGTAACAATTAGCTATTGATGGTAATGACAACACCCCTGCCTCCTATTTGCTCAGCCGAGAGCAGAGGGTCCTCCCTGGCTGGTCACTCCCTGGCGCAGCGCTGGGTAGGGCTGTGGGGAGCTGCTCACTGTGCAGGGAGGATGGTGTCAATTTTCTTTCCAGGTGTGCAGGTGCAGGCTCCTCCTTCCTCCTCTCCCCCAGGTGTGCAGGTGCGGGTTCCCCCCTCCTCTTCTCCCCCCAGGTGTGCAGGTGTGGGTTCCTCCCTCCTCTTCTCCCCTCAGGTGTGCAGGTGCGGGTTCCTCCCTCCTTTGCTCCCTCGTCTTAGCATTTGAGACCCAGAGAATCACCCAGTGCCCAAAGTGCCTCTTTAGGTCTGACTGCCACCTCCTGAGTGCTATTTCAAGGCCATTTCTTCTTGCTCTTTCCTCTGAGAATATGACAGTGTCCCCTTTGGAATCATTTGTTTGCTTTTCACACTTGAAATCCAGCCCTAACTTTGGAATCATGGGGTCACACAGCAGAAAATACTGCGGCTGGTCAGTCTGCACGGCCCATAGGGTGGGAGACTGTGGGAGTGGGCAGGGCCCTGGCCCCAGACTCTTCCTTCTTGGACCCGGCCCCTCGGGTCGTCATCCCCGCCCTGGGCAGCCCCATCTTCATACTGGACAGTGTCTCTGAGGATTGATGGGTTCTCACCTCACCATGTGACGGATTCCTCTAGGGGGTTTAGTAAGTGACATCTTTTTTTTACTGCCCCAAGACCCATTCCCTCTCACACTGTTACCCAGGAGCCCATGTCCCTTGCATCAGACCCTCTCCCTTTCTCTCTCCCTGGCCTCAAGGGGAGGAGCTGGGGTGGGGAGGAGGAGCCAAGAGGGTTTCACTTCCCACCATGACAGATGCACACACGTGTGCCCACCTTGGCCTCTAAAGCTCTCCCCACCCCCACCCAGGGGACTCGGAACAGGAGGTGATACTGACCACCAAGACCCCTAAGGCCACAGTGGGGGGCCTGAGCCCCTCCAAGGGCTACACCTTGCAGATCTTCGAGCTCACTGGCTCTGGGCGCTTCCTGCTGGCTCGGAGGGAGTTTGTGAGTAAGTCCACGGGGTACTGCCAGCTGGGTACCCCCTCCTCCAGGCCGGGTCCCACCGTCCTCTGGGCCAGGGTCCCACCGTCCTCCAGCCCAGGTCCCACCGTCCTCCAGCTCAGGTCCCACTGTCCTGGGTACTGCCAGCTGGGTACCCCCTCCTCCAGGCTGGGTCCCACCATCCTCTGGGCCAGGGTTCCGCTGTCCTCCCCCTGAGTCCCACCCTCCTCCAGGCCGGGGTCCCACCCTCCTCCAGGCTGCGTTCCAGCCCCAGGGGTGGGTGTGTGTGAAGCAGCTCTGGGCTGGGCTAGGGCCAGGTTCGAGTCCTGACTCACCAGCGAGGCTGCCTTGCCCCTGACGTCTTCGCATGCCAGCCAGGGTCCTGGGCCCTCAGCACCTGCAGACGCGCCCTTGAGGGAGTGTGTGTGCAGCTGCACCAGCCGGCCAGGCCCTCCGCTCCCACCTGATTGAGGGAGTGTGTGTGCAGCTGCGCCAGCCGGCCAGGCCCTCCGCTCCCACCCGATGGCCCTCGGTGTCTCCCTGCAGTTGAGGATCTGAAGAGTAGCTCCTTGGACAGGGACAACCAGAGACCTCTCAGCAATGGAGCCCCGGAGCCCACCCCCTCCCTCATGGGGAGCCCAGACCCTGAGCAGGCTTCCGAGCCCCGAGTTGCCTTTGTGCCAAGCCGGGATCCGCCCATTCCTGGTGGGTCAGAGTGGAGGGAGAGTAAGTCTCTGGGGAGGGAGTGACCTTTGGTTTCCCACCGTGAGGCCAGGAAGTTCTTCCTCGTGTCTGACCACACACTCTCTAGCTTTAACTTAAGGCTGTCACGTTCCCAGGTTCACTCAAGCCAGGCCGCTGGGAGCAGGTGGTCCCACTACCTCTGACCCCTTTGGGAACCTCCAGCCTGGGTCTAGGGGTGGTGAGAGGGTTGGGTCATGCTCCACCAAGAGTGGGATCAGGAGCAGAGCTGGTCCGGGGGCCCCGGAGGGAGGGCCCTGCCCAGACAGCCGCAGATGTGGAGAGGCAGAATCACACCAGGACAGACGAGAAGCCGGGTAAGGGGTAGGCACAGACAGGGGAGGTGCCCTGTGTCTGCCCACAAGGCCTCTGCAGGTGGGGCCGGGCTTTGTCTCCTCCATCAGATTGGGGTCCTCAGAGGCAGGATTCTACCTCCCCTGTCAGACTTGGAACTGAAGGAAGTGTCCACCTCCTCAGACTTGGACACATCCCTCCAGAGGTCCTCGGGTCTGGTGCTGTCCTCCCCTCAGAGCAGCTGGGCCTCTTCGGTCGCCCCACGGGGGGCTCCACCGTGATGGCTGCTGGCCTCGTTCAGGCATCTCCCCAAGGATCTGGTGCTGGCTCTGTGGCCCGCCCCACCAGGCACTGTCCCTGCCCCACCAGGCACTGTCCCTGCCCCACCAGGCACTGTCCCTGCAAGACTCTGGGGAGCGCTAGGCTGGGGATAGGGGTTTTGTCTCCACAGCACCGCCAGGGCAGTGCTCACGGTGGCTCTGCTGGAGCCATCTGCGATGCCCACCCTCCCCTCCTCATCCGGTTTGCACCCAGTGGGCTTCTGGGCCTGGTGTCTGGGTGGGCAGCGAAGGCTGGCTCCCGTGCAGATAGCCACGTGCAGTCATGGGGGACAGAGGTGCCCGAGCACCAGGCTGCCTCACGTTAGTGGTGGCTGGACTGTGCAGCCGTGCCGGCGTGGGGCTGTCTAGTCTGGTGAGGCCTGAGGGTCTTGGAGTCCTTTCCCTGATACCTGGCCCAGCCTGCCTCACTCTTGTGGCTGGAGCCCCAGGGAAGGTGATCTGGGGGCTGGGGCCAGGCCGGGAGCAGTTTGGGGGTCTTGGACCAGGGATGGGCTTCACCTAACACCTCACCCGCTCCCACCACCCCAGCCAGCCCCCAGTTCCGCTGCCTACCCCCTGTGCCTGCTGACATGGTCTTCCTGGTGGACGGGTCCTGGAGCATTGGCCACAGTCACTTTCAGCAGGTCAAGGACTTCCTGGCCAGCGTCATTGCACCCTTTGAAATTGGGCCGGATAAGGTCCAAGTAGGTGGGTGCTGGCCCAGCCTGCCTCTTGCCCCACCTGGGCGTGGTCCCCACAGCTCTGACTGCCGGCGGAGGCTGTGACCTGTGGGGGTCCCCGCACCAGCCAGGGCTCCCACCTTGTGGGGTGGGACACCTTCTCCACTGGGGTGTTCTGGGGACGCTCTGTGTGGAGGCCCTGGCTCTGCAAGCGTACTCTCTCTGGGGACTGGCTGCTGTGGCCAGGGACACCGCAGGGGCACATGCAGCTCTCAGGTGTGCCTTGCGCCAGCTCCCTGGGCCCCTCAGCATTGGAAACTCAGCCCGTGGCCACGCCCCTGCTCCCCAGGCCTGACTCAGTACAGCGGCGATGCCCAGACTGAGTGGAACCTGAACTCCTTCGGCACCAAGGAGCAGGTGCTGGCAGCTGTGCACCGCCTCCGCTACAAGGGGGGGAACACGTTCACAGGTACGGCCCAGGCTGCCCCTCCCTCCATCCTGAGGGCGGACCTCCTTCTGCCGCCCTCCCAGACCCTGGGAGCGTGTGTGTAAATTGAGCTCTCAGTGGTATGGACCTGAGCCCTGTTCACACCTTTATAAAGGGCAGAGTCACCCCCTTGTTTACCTTGGATGAAAACGAGGGCCCATGTCCAGCATGTGGCTCCTCTGTTCCGTGGCAGCTCTGGCTGGAGCCACACCCAGCCCAGTCGGGGTGCTCACCTTGCAGGTAGGGCCTGGCTGGGGAACTTGGGGTGCCACTTGGGGCCCCTCCACAGGCAGACCCTCCCTGCTCCCTCAGGCTGCCACCTGGCCTCCTGGCACCCTGCAAGGGAAATAGAGGAGCATCTCTGCTGTCTGGTTGCTGCCAGCCGAGCACCAGGAGGGGATGCTGGCAGCTGCCTGTCACTTTATTCTTGCTGCTCCCAAGGCCTCGCCCTGACCCATGTGCTGGGGCAGAACCTGCAGCCGGCGGCCGGCCTCCGTCCAGAGGCGGCCAAGGTGGTGATTCTGGTGACGGACGGCAAGTCCCAGGACGATGTGCACACTGCTGCTCGTGTCCTCAAGGACCTGGGCGTGAACATCTTCACTGTGGGTGAGCACTGTGCAGCCCCCCGGCCCTGGGCTGGAGCCTCACTGTCAGGTGGGCTTTGGGTTGCAGCTGGGAGCTTACATCGGGCACCTGGTCCCTGAGCCCCAGCTTCCACATTCATGACATGGAGCTGCACGCAGAGCTGGGCACTACCTGGCACTCAGAGGCGACTGCTCCTTTTCAGTCGCCTGCTGTTTGGTGCCTTCCGTAGAATCCCCCCCAACCCCACCCCTGTGGCGTGAACCTCCCTGGTGCAATATTCACTGAGCAGCTCCAGCTGCCCCCTCTGGCCACCATCCCTGTGCCTGGCGACTCCCGCCTGCTGTCCCCTGGCGAGGAGCTTCCTGGCACCCTCCAGGGCCTGGGATTCACAGGTGAATCAACTCTGTCCTGTGGGGAGGAAACCCCAGATTTTGAGGCAGGAGTCCTGGGAGCAGAGACCCTTCCTTGATGCCCCCAACCCCTCAGAAGCTCCTGGCCCGGCACGTGGGTGGCAGGTGGGCCGAGTACAGCCTATAGGCCTCTTTGCTCCTGACCCACTCTCCATGGAGACCTCCACTGCAGGTGGCCCTCTCGGGTGACCCCAGTGCAGGCCAACCTCACCTCCCTCCTCTCGAGCAGGTGTGAAGAATGCCGATGAGGCTGAGCTGAGGCTCCTGGCGTCCCCACCGCGGGACATCACCGTCCACAACGTGCTGGACTTCCCGCAGCTTGGCGCACTGGCTGGCCTGCTCAGCCGCCTCATCTGCCAGAGGCTGCAGGATGGGGGCCCGCGGTGGGGCCCAGGTGCGGGGCAGGGTCACCCACCTGGCTGCTTTGGGCAGGGGAGGGGGGGACGCTGTGGCTCCCGGGTGGTACCTGAGGCCGGTTCCTGTGGCTCTGAGGGGGTCTGCAGCCCCCGCTTACATCTGTCCAGAGAGGGGCTGGGGAGCGGCTCTCTTGTCCCTCCTGCGAGTGGCCGCCAGGGGGAGCGTGGACACATGGGCTCGTGTCTCTCCTGCGAGTGGCCACCAGGGGGAGCGTGGACACACGGCTCGTGTTCCCTTGAGTGGCCACCCGGGGAGCATGGACACTGGAGCTCCCTGTCCCTCCTGTGGAGTGATTGTGGCCACCAGGGGCGTGGACACGCGGGCCGTGTCCCTCCTGTGAGTGGCCACCAGGGGGAGCGTGGACACACGGGCCCGTGTCCCTCTGTGAGTGGCCACCAGGGGGGCGTGGACCTGCAGGGCCATGTCCCTCCTGCGAGTGGCCACCAGGGGGAGTGTGGACACACGGCTCGTGTCCCCTTGGTGGCCACAGAGGGAGTGTGGACTGCGGGCTCCTGTCCCTCCCTGCAGTGGCGCCAGAGGCGTGGACACGGGCCTGTGTGTGTCCCTCCCTGGAGAGTGGCGCCAGGGGGCGTGGACCTGGGCCTGTGGCCCTGCAGTGGCCGCCAGAGGCGTGGACACCACCGGGCCCTTGTCCCTCCCTGCAGTTGGCCGCTTGGGAGGCGTGGACCGCGGGGGCTGTGTCCCTCCTGCGGTGGCCACCGGGGGAGGCG
The DNA here is from genome assembly GCF_008728515.1 of Papio anubis. Taxonomy (NCBI): domain Eukaryota; kingdom Metazoa; phylum Chordata; class Mammalia; order Primates; family Cercopithecidae; genus Papio; species Papio anubis. Next base: position 90,479,142 of record NC_044991.1, read on the forward strand.
TGGACACTGCGGGCCTGTGTGCCCTGCTGGTGGCGCCAGGGGTGGACTTGCGGCTTTGGCGCTGACCACCTGTCCCCCACCCCCACCCCTCCAGCAGCAGCGGCTCCAGCCCTGGACACCCTGCCCGCCCCCACCGGCCTGGTCCTGAGCCAGGTGACCTCCTCCAGCATCCACGTGTCCTGGACTCCAGCCCCCCGGCTCCCCCTCAAGTATCTGATTGTTTGGCGAGCCTCCAGAGGTGGCACCCCCAGGGAGGTGAGGGGCCGACATATAGGGCTCCCCGAGCTGGTCTGCAGCCGTTGTGGGTGTGATGAGCCAAAGGGAGGGCGGGAATAAAGGCCCACAAATGACTGGATCCAGGCTGAGAAGGGGGCGGTGAGGGGCTGGCAGCCCAGGGACTCACCATGGAGCTGCATCTGGGAGGTGGCCTGGGGTGAGTGCGTTTTGGTGGCCGAGGAGGGCAGAGCAGGGGACGTTCCGAGGGTGCTGGGGATAGGTTCAGACTCAGAGCGCCTTCTCCCTTTGAAGGATCGATCAATTGATCGATTGTGGTGGGCCTGCCCACACCGTGCCTGGCACCGCTCTGTTGTAGGTACCGGGAGCCCAGGCCTGTGGGAAGTGGGGTACCCGGCGGGCCCCAGCTGAGTTCACACGCCAGATGACAAGCTCCCCGTCCCCCAGCAACCCCCTTCCTGGCTCCGTCCTTGCCCACTCTGTTCCAGGTGGTGGTGGAGGGGCCTGCCGCCTCCGCAGAGCTGCACAACCTGATTTCCCGCACGGAGTACCTGGTCTCCGTGTTCCCCATCTACGAGGGCGGGGTTGGCGAGGGCCTGCGGGGCCTGGTGACCACAGGTGGGTGGGGCAGAGGCAGTGGCCAGGTTCTGGGTGGGAGGCCCCACTTGTGACCGTCCCTCGGAGCCTGGCACCCCAGGGTAGCATAGCCCTGGATCTTAACCACCCACAGTTGGCACCATGCCCAGCTTGCTGTGTGACCGAGGCCGAGCCACTAGGCCCCTCTGACCTTTGGTGTTCTCTTCTGAACACCAGCTGTACTATTGGTATCATCACCCCAACCATAATCACAACCCATTATACTCCCTGTCCACAGTGTTCATGGAGTTCCCCACTGCTTGGCCCCCAGCACGTGGCTTAGCTTGCTGGGTTCTTGGACCCCCAGGGACTGCCATGAGCTCATCTGTAATAGCTTTGCTGAGATGAAATTTACACACCATATAATCTGACCATTTAAAGTGTACAACTTCAGTGGCTTTGGTATATTCAGAGCTGTCACCCATGGCTACAGTCCATGTTAGATCATTTTCAACCCCCCCCCCCGGGAACCCCCCCCCCCCCAAAACCCCCCCCCCCCCCCCCCACCCCAGCCACCTTCTGTCTCAGATGTTTCCTGCAGGTGGAGTCACACCATGTGGCCTTTTGTGTCTGGCTGTTTCCCAAGGCCCCTTTCACCCTGGAGGCCACATTCCTCCCATGACCTCAAGGCAGATGGCCTTAAACAAAACCTGTGGGGTGGCCTTGTGTCCCCAGAGCTGGAGCCACAAACCTTGGCCCAAGGTGAAGCCTGGGAAGTGCCACTTTGAATCCTGTGCATCTGCCGGGCAGTGGCCGTGCCCACCCACTCTGGTGTGAGGGTCCTCCCATGCGTGGGTGTGATCTCTGTGTGGGCTCCCTTCCTAAAGTGCCCCCCATGGCCCCCCAGCACCTCTGTCTCCGCCCCGGGCGCTGACCCTGGCCACAGTGACTCCCAGAACCGTCCACCTCACCTGGCAGCCCTCGGCCGGGGCCACCCACTACCTGGTGCGATGCTCACCTGCTTCCTCCAAGGGTGAGGAGGAGGAGCGAGAGGTGAGCTGGGCCGGGGGGTGACGGGAGGCAGAGGAGTGGGGCAGAGCGAGTGGGGGCTGACCTGGGACGTCATGTCTCTGCAGGTGCAGGTGAGGCGGCCCGAGGTGCTGCTGGATGGCCTGGAACCAGGCAGGGACTATGAGATCTCGGTGCAGAGCCTGCGAGGCCCTGAGAGCAGCGAGGCCCGGGGCATCCGTGCCAGGACCCGTGAGTGTCCCAACCCTGGCTGCCCTGCAGGACAAGTGCCCCTTCTTGTTTCTCAGTCTTCCATGGCGTGGGGGACCTCAGGCCCCCTTGGTCCCAGCCCGTGCCCTACCCCACCCCTGCTGTGGAGGCCTCGTGCTGGCCTTGAGGCTCTGCTGTGCTCTGCAGCCGTCCTGGCCCCCCTGAAACACCTGGGCTTCTCAGATGTGAGCCACGACACAGCGCGAGTGATCTGGGAGGGCGCCCCAAGGCCTGTGCGCCTGGTCAGGGTCACCTACGTCTCCAGTGAGGGTGGACACTCGGGGCAGGTGAGAGCAGAGCCTGCCAGGGGCCCGAGTGTCTCGAGGGACCACAGGGCCCTAAGGCAGGCCTGGGGTAGAGCCAACCATCAAATAACACACATAAAACCACAGCTGCCACGAGGCGCACTGGGGGCACCTGGTGTGGGGGCACCTGGTGTGGGGGCAGATGCGGGTGTAGGGGCTGTGGGGGACCAGGCTGGGGAGGCCCCACCCCAGCCGTCCTGCAGTTCTGTTGCCCTCCCATCTCTCAGGACAAGCCCATTTTCCCAATTTTTGGGGGGTCATGGGGTAGTCCTGGCTGCAGGTGCTGGACCTGGGTCTCCGCCTCAGCAAGGGCTCCAGGCACCGGCTGGCTGGGCCTGCCATGTCAGCCTCCCACCTATTGCAGACAGAGGCTCCTGGGAATGCCACCTCGGCCATGCTGGGGCCCCTCTCTTCCTCCACCACCTACACTGTCCGTGTCACCTGCCTCTACCCTGGGGGTGGCTCCTCTACACTGACCGGCCAGGTCACCACCAGTGAGTGGGGAGAGGTTGGGACTGGGGGCCTGGCGAGGGTTCTGCGTCCTGCCCCACTAGACAGTTCACATCAAGTGTTGTGGGTGCCTGCCCTGGGCTGGTGCTGAGCCAGGTGGGGATGGGCACCCGATGGGTGTGATGGATGGGGGTATAGGGTGCTCCTGGGTGTGGCTGCCCCTCCTCTGAGGCGCCCAGACTCAGGGGCTGCACCCCCAGCCTGTGTCTCCACTTCCTTCAGAGAAAGTTCCCAGCCCAAGCCAGCTGTCCGTGACGGAGCTGCCAGGGGACACAGTCCAGCTGGCATGGGTGGCCGCAGCCCCGTCTGGGGTGCTTGTCTACCAGATCAAGTGGACGCCCCTGGGAGAGGGGAAGGCTCACGAGGTGGGCAGGGATGGACTTGTCCTTCAGAGGGGCCCCCCCTGGGCTCCCAGTCCTGAGGCCCAAGTCCAGGGCTCAGAGCCCTGTGTGCACCCACCCTGTCTCCCAGGGATGCCTCACTGCCCATGGCCTGTGCACCGGACCCCCAGTCTGAGGACTCCACTGTACCTGGTGACCCCTGGGGCTCTCCTCTCCCTAGATCTCTGTCCCAGGGAACCTCGGCACGGCCGTCCTGCCTGGCCTAGGGAGGCACACGGAGTATGACATCACCATCCTGGCCTACTACAGGGATGGCGCCCGCAGTGACCCTGTGTCCCTCCGCTATACCCCATGTAGGTGTCCCTCCACTATACCCCCTGTAGGTGTCCCTCCACTTTCCCTCTGCTGAGTGTTGGACAGGGATGGCCCAAGGGGACCCCTGACTCACCCGCTCCACAGGCCCAGGACCCTAGACTCCCAGAACCGCTGGCAGGCCGGCTCCCGGAGCCCCTGACCACTGGCCTGGTCACTGGAGTCTGCACGGGGATAGGTGTTCCCCCAGTGGCCGAGTGCACAAACCACGTCATGTAGTGTCTTGCAGGGTGGGTGCATAAACCACGTAGTGTCTCACAGGGCAGCCCAGGCAGCAGCCCAGGTTGGGGGTATGGTGGGGGCCCTGGCAGGTGGCATGATGTGGGTGTGGCAGGGGCCTGGCGTGGGCTGTGGCAGGGATGCAGTGTCAGCTGTGGCGGGGTGCAGTGTGGGCTGTGGCAGGGGTGTGTTGTGGCGTGGCAGCACGGTGTGGGCCGTGGCAGGTGGCGCAGTGTGGGCCATGGCAGGTGGTGTTATGTGGGCCATGGCAGGGGCACAAGTGTGGATGTGCCGGGGTGTGGTATGGGCTGTGGCAGGGGCGTGGTGTGGGCTGTGGCAGGGGTGCGGTGTGGCATGGCCGGTGGCGCAGTGTGGGCTGTGGCAGGGGCGCGGTGTGGGTGTGCCAGGGGTGTGGTGTGGGCTGTGGCAGGGGTGTGGCTTGGTGTGGTGGGGGCATTACACAGAGCAGGGTAGGGGCTGGGCGGCTGGTCCTCTGGCCACTGGGTGCCTCCTTTCTGGAGGGGCCTGAGCCCCAAACAGCCCGTGCTCTCTGCCAGCCACAGTGAATAGGAGCCCCCCCTCCAACCTGGCCCTGGCCTCGGAGACCCCTGACAGCCTGCAGGTCAGCTGGACACCCCCACGTGGCCGCGTGCTCCACTACCGGCTCACCTACGCGCCCGCGTCTGGTTCAGGACCCGAGAAATCCGTGAGTCTTGGTAGAGCCTGAGACTGCCCCACCTCATGGGGCCTCCTGTAAGGGGTATGGTCATGCTGTCTGCAGAGGGCGGCAGCTCTGCCGTGGCGGGACACGGGGAGGCAGCTGAGCCATGTGGACAAACAAAGTTGCCCAGGAAGTGGGGACCAGGTACCCTCCCTTCCCCTAGGTCTCCGTGCCAGGACCCAGGAGCCACGTGACACTCCCCAACCTGCAGGCAGCCACCAAGTACAGGGTCCTGGTCTCAGCTGTCTACGCAGCAGGCAGGAGTGAGGCTCTGTCTGCCACGGGCCAGACAGGTGAGTGGGCACCAAGACCCCAGACCCAGGTAGACCCAGACTCTGGCAGGCCCTAGCTCCCAGCCCCAGCCAGGCCCTAGACCGCAGACCCTGCCAGCTCCAGACTCATCCGACCCCAGACCCAGCCAACCCCAGACCCAGTTGACCCCAGGGGTCACAGGCAGGCAGGGGTCCCAGGGGGCTGGAGATGCCTGGTCCCAGGCTAGCCCTGCCTGGATTCTCCAGGGACGAGGACATGGTCACAGTTGCCTGCGATCTTCCACGGTGGGAGCCGCTGTTGCTGGTTTTTTGTCTCTCGCTGGTTTCCTGGAGAACCACAGGTGCAGGGCGGGGGCTGTCAGAGGCGTCCAGCTCGACCTACCGGCTTCCCTCTGGGGGAACCTCCCCATTGTGGGGTCTTCCAGTCTTGGCTTGCACGCCCTTGGGGTCGCGGTCCTCACTGCCTGGACGGCTACCCTGGCGAGGCGGCCTTCCCATGGGAGGGGAGAGCGGCTTCTCCTGTCAGGGGCGCGCCTTCCTGCCTTCTCTGCCCATGAAGGGTTCTGAGCACCTGCCATAGGGCAAGCCCATGTCCCGAGGCCCCCAGGACACGCGTGCCCCCAGCCTGCCCGCACGCCAGGCATCTCCCTGCCCCCAGGACACGCGTGCCCCCAGCCTGCCCTCACGCCAGGCATCTCCCTGCCCCCAGGACACGCGTGCCCCCAGCCTCCCCGCACGCCAGGCATCTCCCTGGCCCTGCCAGCTCAGGGCACACCTGGGTGACCAGTATCCTCGAAGGGTACCACACCCAGTGGGATGGCTGGGACGACCCTGGCCCCACCGGGCTGTCTTCTGTGGGGACAGTGGGGGCACCTGCTTCACTCAGTGAGATCCAGAGGGGCAGGGACCATCCCCGTTCCCTTGCTCTTCTGGGAGGCGTGGGGACCACTGGTCTTGCGGGTGGCAGATGGGACACAGCACAGTCCCACCTGTACAGATGGAGCTCAGGCTGGGGCATCATCCATGAAGCGGCCGCTCCCCAGTGGTCCGTCAGGCATGGGGGCCGGGCCGCTTCCACTCACACTGACCCCGTCTCCTCCCAGCAGCCTGCCCAGCCCTCCGCCCGGACAGCTCCCTCCCAGGTGGGTCCTGCGCGCCCTCCCCTGCCCGCCCGCCCTCCCCTGCCCGCGCGCCCTCCCCTGCCTGCGTGCCCTGCAGTCTCTCAGGCTCTTCCTGGGCTTGGGGGCCAAGGGTGTCGTGACCTGGGACCTGGGGGTGGTGCAGTTGGAGGATGTTTGGGTGGGTTTGCACCTCCACAGACGTCCCTGTGGCTGGCTGGGCGGTGATTATTCCTGCTTCTCACTGAGGGAGCCAAAACTTGTGCAAGGTCAGGGCCAGGACCTGGCAGAGCCCAGGCAGCGCTGGGGGCCCTGGGTCCTTTCCAGGCCCATTCCAGGGTCTCGGCTGACCAGAGCCTGGGGTCCTCATTCCAGTTGCCTGAGAGTGAGGCCCTCCCCAGAGAGGGGCTGAGAGGTGGACGACTCGAGGGCAGGGGACGGTGCCCCGAGGGTGCAGGGAGGCCTGCGGGTGGTGAGAGCTGAGTCTCACCTAGGGCTTCAGCGAGTGAACCTCCGTGGGGCTGTGACTGCTCTGAGCCTGCAGCAGGGACAAGACAGGACGGGGGGGGCAGGCGGGGATGGTGGGAAGGCAGGGACGGCCGACCTGAAACAGGCCTCGGAAGGGGCTGCGGCCTCTGCCGCCTCCTGCCCAGACCTGCTGGCAGCGCCAATAAGCAGCAGTGTGAATGGGGTTTCGCCCTTCACTTTGTACCAGTTAGTGCCGGAAAGGAGCTGGGGCTTCAAGGATGGCGTTGGCCCCTACGGCTCTGTGCGGGTGGGTCTCGCCAGGGAATGGGGTCATTGCGGGCCCCCAGGCAGGGTGGATGGAGCGAGCCGGCCACGCTGTGTGCCAGCAAAGGGGAGCTCACTGGCAGAGGCTTCCTCCGAGGGAGAAGGACCCTGGGTGGGCTGGGATGCTGTGCAGTGGGCTTGCTGGGGGGCAGGGGTGAGAGGTGGGAGTTGGGACTCATGGTCGGGGGCTGGGCTTCCACCCTGTCCATCTCTGGGTGTCTGAAGCTAGGCGTGTGGCCCAGTGATTTCCCAGGGAGGCCTGGGGGGCCCCTCCCAGTGTGTTGGATTCCCCTGGGGAGGGGCGGGGGGCGATGCCCAGCCCAGGGCCTGAAGCAGACCCCTGCCCAGCCCCCAGCCCCTGTGCTGACTTCCCACCCACCCCACTGTGTCAGCCCCTCCCTCCCACCGTGCTGCAGCCACTGGGTCCCTCTTGAGTCCCTGCTCCTGCCCCTCCCTCCCTCCCCCCCCCCCCGCCATCTCTGATGGTCCCTTGGTGCCCCCTCCCCCTCCACGTCCCCCAGGGTTTGACCTGATGGTGGCCTTCGGCCTGGTGGAAAAGGCTTACGCTTCCATCCGGGGCGTGGCCATGGAGCCCTCTGCCTTCGGTGGGACCCCAACCTTCACGCTTTTCAAGGACGCCCAGCTGACAAGACGGGTCAGGTGTGAGGGTGAGGGCTGGGGTGGAGCTGGAAGCCCATGCTGGGGCCGCTGAAGGTTAAGAGGACATGGAGCCGGGGCACAGGCAGGAGACCTCCTGGAGGCTGTGGGACGTGGCAGCGCTGCCACAGCAGCAAAGGGTTGACTCACCCCAGTACTCACACTTCGGAAATTCACATTTTACAAATTAATAAAATCTCCATGGGCGGAGTGAGGCCAGCCCCTTGGCATGTTTTTGCACCCAAGTATGGGTCTGTTTGCCATGATCAAACATGCAGGAGCCCCAGGCTGACCTCCTGTGAGAGCCTTTCTCCCACCTGAGGCGATGGGATGAATCTGCCAATAGCTGGATTTAGAGGAAGCGATGACGCTCAAATAGCTTCTCATGAGATTTGGGACGACTCCTGGTATCTCATGACGCCCCTACCTTATCTACAGAGATGTTGTTAATTGTGACCCTGAATTGTGATGTATGCTGCTGATATTTTAAGTTAAAATGTTTGATTATAAAGGTGGAAGTCAGGTGTGTTGGTGCACATCTGCAGTCCCAGCTACTGGGGAGGCTGAGCCCAGGAGGTTGAAACTAGCCTGGGCAATGCAGCAAGACCCAACCTCTACCAATAAACAAACTTAGCCGGGTGCAGTGGCAGGCACCTGTGTTCTCAGCTGCTCGGGAGGCTGAGGTGGGAGCATGTCTGTCTCAGGAGATGGAGGCTGCAGTGAGCCAGGATTGTGCCACTGTAGTCCAGCCTGGGCAACAGAACAAGACTCCGTCTCTTAAAAAAAAAAAAAAAGTTACAAAGGTGAGTTCCATTCTGTAACAGAGATTTTAAAATTACAGAAATATATATATTTAAAAACTCATCTAGCACTGCTGGGGCTTAGGATTGTCTTTCCCAGCCTGTTTTCTCCCCACACAGCCGCCAGCCCCTGTGCTGTGCTCGGCCGTGGCCCCCTGGTCACCACGGCATCTTCGTGGCTGAACTCGATGACCGTTCCCCAGCTTCCCTCACCATCCTCTCCCTCCCCCAGTCTTGCTGCGCACACCCCCTGCGCTCCGCCCCCATGGCAGTTTCTCTTCAGGGTGATGTAGACACCCCGCCCTCCTCTCTGGGCAGCGGGCTGCAGAGCCCTCTTACTTGGTGGTCTCAGGTGGTGTAGTCGCCCCCTGCCCTCCTCTCTTCTTCCTCAGTGGTCTCAGGTGCACGTGCTGAGCCGGGTGTTCTTATGGGTGGGCGAAGTGGGAGCTCTGATCGCCTGCAGCCCGAGGCGGCTCCAGGGCCTCCTGGGTGCCTCCCCAAGCTCTCTGCTTTCAAGCAAACCCTCCTGGGACCAGACAGCCAAAGTTGTTCACCACGGGGCCACTGTTTCCATGAGTCCCTGTTCTCAAAGGAGGGCTCCTCCTGGCCTCGCAGCCTGAGCGGGCGCTTCCCATGCCTGTTTGCCCTTCCGGAGCTCGCGGCCCGAGAGGTGGAGGCGGATGGTTCTCTAGGTGCAGCCACCCAGGGTGGAGCCCCGTGAGGGCTGCCACGCCGAGAGTGGAGGGCTCCTGCTGTGTGGGGCCAGGAGGCTCCTGAGGGGGCACCGCGGTGCCCAGGCCCCGGGTCGGTCTGCTCTCGGGACTGCAGGAAGGTGGCTGGGCAGGGTCTTTCTTGGGCTGTTGGTTTTCATCCTAAGAGTGAGTGGAAGCCAGATAGGAGGCTGCGGCCATTGGGACCCCAATTATGTCAGGGGCTAGAGACCCTGCTCCCTGAAACATGAGGGGACCAAGACCCTGGTCCCGGCCCTCAGGGCGTCTGGCTGGGCACTGGCGAGGACCCGCTGGGCACTGCCAATGAGTGTGAGTCAGGGGAGCTGCTCCCGAGAGCAGAGCCGCCTTTCAGGAGTGACCCTGAGACCCTCCTGTGGGGTGTCCTGGCCCGGCACCCCTCACCCTCACGGGGGCCCCCAGGAGCACGGGTCTTGGTGAGCCCTTGCTGGGGTCATCTGAGATGTGACCTGAGATGACCTTGGGCCTGGTGCCTCCGAGTACTTCTGTTGAATCCTTCTCATTCCATGGGAGGGGATTCTGTCCTTTATGTACCCCATGTTACTCATGGGAAACCGAGGCAGGGAAGCCCCATGTGGCCTCATAGACCCTCAGCTCTGTGGACCCACCAGTCTGGGCTCTAATGGAGCCAACAGCCTCCACGCTGAGTCTACAGCTGGGAAGGGCGTACGGGTGCAGGGGTCCACCATGACCCTCAGAGCAGCTTCAGGGACTGGGGCTGGGGCTGGGGCTGGGGCTGGGTGAGCGGATCGTCCTGCCAGGCTTGGCCGCCCTCGGGTCTGCTCATGTGCCTCCACCTCCCCCAACCCCACAGTGACGTCCACCCAGCCCCGCTCCCTCCAGAGCACACCATCGTCTTCCTTGTGCGCGTGCTTCCTGAGACGCCCCGTGAGGCCTTTGCGCTGTGGCAGATGACAGCCGAGGACTTCCAGCCCGTCCTCGGGGTTCTGCTGGACGGTGATGTGGGCCCCGCGTCGCCCCCAGCAGTCAGGAGGAGTGGGGGCAGGGAGGCCCCAGAGCCCTGGGAGGCCGTCGGAGGAAGTCCAGCCTCCAGGCCAGGCCCTCAGCACCCCCAGGCAGCAGGGGTGTGGGCGCCCACCCTGGGTGGGAGGCAGGTGTCCCGGTCAGGGGGCCGTGGGCCACATTGAGGGTCACCTTCAGTTTGGCACCCTCAGGGCTGCTCCTGGCCTGTCGTGAGGGCCGCGCTGCTCAGGGTGTAGGCTCGGCTGGCTGCAGCCCGTTCTCACCTGCTCCACCCCTTCCCTGGCAGCCGGGAGGAAGTCCCTGACCTACTTCCACCGCGACCCCAGGGCTGCCTTGCAGGAGGCCACCTTCGACCCGCAGGAAGTGAGGAAGATTTTCTTCGGGAGCTTCCACAAGGTCCTGGAAGGCTGCAGTTCACACCACTCTCCCCCGTTCCCCCAGCTCTGGGGCAGCCCAGCCCCAGAGGGCCCTGCTGGATCCCTACTCCTCTCTCTAGAAGAGCAGGACCTTCCTTGGGAGGGAAGGTTGACCTAGGGCTCTGTCCCTCTACCCAGCTCTTCCATCTTAACTGGAGTCGAAGAGCTTCCCAGCCCGTCTCTTTGGGACCCACAGATCCCGGAGGCTCCTGCAGCAGGTGCCGTTTGGTCCATTTTACAGGGGGGAAGCCGAGGCACAGTAAGGGGGAGCTCTCCCAGGGTCCCCTGAAACCTGAGGGGAGATCAGGCTCCTGACCCCAGGCCCCGGTGATGGGTGTTACTCCCCAGCTCTGGCCTGGCCTTGGGGGCTCAGGTGGGCACTGGCCCTGCCTGGGCTGTGGGGAACCTCCCGTGCTGTCTCGCAGGTGCACGTGGCTGTGGGCCGCTCCAAGGTCAGGCTCTATGTGGACTGCCAAAAGGTGGCTGAGCGGCCCCTCGGGGAGGTGGGCAGCGCACCCTCTGCCGGCTTCATCACGCTGGGGAGGCTGGCCAAGGCTAGGGGCCCCCGGAGCAGCTCGGCCGCGGTGAGTTGTCCTGCTGGGCTGCGCTGGTTGGGGCTGGCCGCCTCTCTGAGCCCCTGGGGCTGAGCCGGCTCCCCTGCCTTGCAGTTTCAGCTCCAGACACTGCAGATCGTGTGCAGTGACACCTGGGCCGACGAGGACCGGTGCTGTGAGCTCCCTGCCTCGGTGTGCCCCGTCTCTTGCCCCTGTTCCACGAAGCAAGTTAGGGCTGGTGCCCACTGAGGGTCAGAGTGCCTGGGGTCTTGGCCTGTCCAGATTGCCACTGTGCTGGGAGAGATCAGGGAAGGCTTTCAGAGGAGGTGGCCTCAGGGCCAGAGGGTGAACCCAGGGGGGCTGGACGGAGAGTCCTGGAGGCCCTGGGAACCCCTGGGCTGGGAACCCCTGGCCCCACTCAGGGCCACGCCCACCTCTGTGGGCCCAGCCACATGCAGATGAGTCAGGAAGGGTCCCACAGCCAGGCCAGAGAGCCCCTCCCAGCCTCGGTGACTCCTCTGTGTACTCTGTGCTGGGCTTGGCTCTACTGGGGGCCCAGATGGGGGAGAGAGGGAGGGAGAAGGCACCACTCTGTCCTGGGCTCATGCGGACAGCCTGGCAGGGTGGGTACCCAGGGCTGGCTGCACACGCAGGGGCTTAGTGGCCTGAGCCCGGGACCTGCCCACTGTGCACTTGTGCCCCGACCTTCACCCCTGCCTCCCAGGTGCAGGCCTGGAAGTCTCCCTGGAGCCCAGGTGTGCTTGGCTGAGCTCAGCTCTCGGGTCAGGCGAGAGCCGGGGAGAGGGTCTCTCTGATGAGCAGGTGTCTTTTCTTCCAGAGGGATGTAGAGACCTGCCCGGCCTTCGTGTCTGCCTGCTCCTGTTCCTCAGAGACCCCTGGGCCCCCAGGGCCCCAGGGACCCCCAGTGAGTCCAGTGGTGTCTCCCTGGGGTGACCGGGGAACCCTGGCCAACGTATTGCTGCCACTGGTGGATGTGGAACCCAGGCCCTCCCACCCCAGCCCATCCCCCCCGTCCTGCCGCAGAGCTGGGATGTACTTCATGAGCCTCCGCCCTGAGGCCTGGCCCAGCGCCTTCCTTCCCCCAGGCTGGGCTTCCCCAGCAAGCCCTCCTCTGGTGTGCAATCCAGTGTTTCTCAATGTCAGGGTTGGGCAGGGAGTCCAGGCGCAGCTCCTTCCTTCCCCCAGGCTGCCCCTGCCCCCACGAGCCCTCCCCTGGTGCAGAATCCAGTGTCAGGCTTGGGACAGGTCCAGGTGCAGCTGGGATCCAGAACTGTGCTGTGGCTGCAGGGTGTGACGCGGGCCGGCTGTGAGTCACAGCCACTCGGACGGCCGCTGTCCTGGGTGCTGGCAGCCCAGCTCACCTGCAGCAGGAGCTGTAGAGTCCCTCTGCCCAGGCCTGGACCCCTGCTATGGGGACCTGAGAGGTCATTGGACCTGCCATGGCCGCAGCTGCCTCTGCTCACCCCAAGGTTCCAGCACCCCGCAGGTGATGGCTGGGGCTTCCAGAGCTGGCTCCCTGGGACCGGTCAAGCGCACTCACTCTGAGCGCAGTGTCCACAGCCCTGTCTGCTCAGGGGGCTGGGGTCTGAACCTGGAATGCCTGACTGAGAGAGGGAAGGACGGGCTCGTGTGTCCTTGCCCTGGAAGCCCCTTTCCTTCCCCCTGACAGCAGTGGACAGACCAGGGCTGGGTGGGGTTAGGTGCTCAGGGTGGACCCGGCATGGGGCTGAGCGGCTGGTCTGTGCCCCTGTGCCTCGGTTGGGGTGGTTCTGGGGGCTTAGCCCTGTTTGTGCCTCTGCAGGGCCTCCCTGGGAGGAACGGCACTCCGGGAGAGCAGGGCTTCCCCGGGCCCAGGGTAAGTTTTTGGTGAGTCCTGGGAGGTGGGGGGCCTGGATCTGGCCTGCTAGAAGAGGACGCCCCTCCCAGGGCGCTCTTGAGAGTGCAGGGAGCTGCATGGAGCCTCCCTAGGCAGGGCGGGGCCTCCCCAAGCTGCAGACAGGCAGGGACCCCAGCACCCCAGGGGTCCAGGGGGTTTGGACTGGCCTCTCCCGTGTGCCTGCTGGGCGCCTGGCCTGGGCCTGGTTACGGTGGAAGTCCCCTTTTCACCCAGAGAGAGAGGATGAACCCCATGGCCCGACAGGGGAATCTGAGGCTTGGGGAGGTGAGGCCACCTGTCCTGTCAGCCCTGAAGGCCGCCCTTGATTTCTACGGGGCAGGCACGAGCCAGATGCCTTCTGTGTGCTGGGCTGGGCCCAGGAGCTTAGGCCCACAAAGTATTTTCAGATGTAGCAGCATATGCGCAGTGTGCGGGGAGGTGTTTCGGGGGTGGGGGTTCTGGTTCTGCAGAGACGGATGTTGAAGACAGTGCACCCAGCAATGACAGCAGCGCCCACCCCAGACGTGAGAGGGCCACCCTCCGGGCTCGATTCTAAGCATTTACCTAAACCACGGTACTGCACAAGCATGACACAGATGCCAAAAGTGTGGTCGGCGTGCAGCGAGGCCGTCCTCCTTCCGACCCCGACACCCGCCTCTCTCCCGGCAGCCTTCCGGAGAGTTCCACATCCCCGTGAGCACAGACGTGAGCCTGGCTCTGGCGGGGCTGTCCTGTTGCACCTGCACTGCCTTTGTTGGTGGTTGTGCTGGAGCCTGAGCGTGCATCCCAGGCTCAGATTCCCTAGGAGAGTTGCTGGGTGGAAGGGCACACGCGGGCCCCTGTGCTTTGGGGTGGATGTCCCCACACTGGCCCTGCAGAGCCGTGCAAGGTGCTCCCCCGCGACAAGCCAGCACTGGCTTCCCACCCCCATCTTGTGTAACTGGCTGCTTCGGGAGCCATCTGATAGATGAAAATGCATTTCTCTTCCAAGCAGCGTGAACGCCCTTTGAAAGTGTCCCATGTTTTCTTGCTGGAGATGTCCTCTGACTTCTCCACTGTTACTTTTCTTAATAATTGGTGGGCACGCTTTTTACTTGCTGGAACCAGCCCTGTGTCTGTGATGTGAGTTTTGACTGCGTTTGGCATTTTCTTGTCTTTTGACCTTGTTGGCGATGTGCGTTTCCATACAGAGTTTAAAATAACTTTTACGTAGTCCGTGTTAGTGCTCTGTGCTATGGCTTCTGTATCTTGTGTTAAAGGGTCTTCCTTACTCCGAGAGTAGAGAGCGCCTCCTCCTGGTTCCTCCTGGTGCTTGCAGGCCCTTTTCAGTACTCCAGGTGGATTCCTCTAGAGCTGATTTTGTTACAACGCTGGGGAGGACGGAGGACGGGGAGGACTCCAGCTTCACCTCTTCACAGACCACCCGTGGTCGCCTGAGTCTTTCCTTACACAGCCCGCCCCTCGTGGAAGTTAAACGCTGTTGCTCTCGTGATGTCCCAAGGCCCCTGTGTATTTTGGGGGTTTTCAGGCGCTCCAAATCCGTCCCGTTGATTTGTCTGCTGTTCACATGCGAGGGCAGTGCTTCTTAAATTACTACAGATTTCTTTAAAATTTTAATGCCAGGCGGGCTGGTCCTCTTCTGTATTCCCCAAAATTTTTTTCCTGGCTCTCTTTGCTTATTTCATTGTTCAGTGAACTGTAGAATTGACTTATCCATTTAACCTCAACAATTGAGTTGGTGTTTTTATTGGGACGCATTCGCTTTATAGACATAGTTGGGAACAGATGACGCTTTTATGGTATTGAATCTTCTCGTCCAAAACACGGCCATCCTGCCGTTGGTTCACAGGGCCTTTTGTGGCCTTCAGTACAGCGCGGGGACAGTCTCTTCCTACAGACCCGCTCGGTTCTCCTTCGTCCCTACGTAGTTCCTCTTTTTTGTTGCTATTATAAGTTAGGTCTTTTCTCTCATTACAGCTTCTACCTCATTATTTTCACACAGGTTTCTTTCTCAATTATCTTCTTCTTTTTTTTTTTTTTTTTTTTTTTTTTTGAGACAGAGTCACCAGCTCACAATGCCCAGGCTACAAAGTGCTGTGACACAATCTCCAGCTCACTGCAATGTTTGCTCACCGGTTGCACACCATTCTATACACCTCAGCGCCGGTACTGGGACTCTGGCGCGTCCCTCGCCCGGCCTTTAATGTTTTGTACTTTTTTTTTAGTAGAGATGGGGTTTTCACAGTGTTAGCCAGGATGGTCTTGATCTCACCACGGCCTCGTGATCCGCCACCTGCGACTCCCAAAGAGATGCTGGGATTACGGCGTGAGCCACTCGCCGGCCTCCAGTTATCTGCGCGATTTTCTTGGGTGTTTGCGGGTTTATGGTGGCGTCACTTTTGCAAAACACTTCACCTTCGGCTTTTCAGTCTGGGATGGTCAGGTTTGCTTTTTCTTACGTAGGGTGTTGGTGAATACTCCAGAATTTTGTCAGAAAGCCGTGGTGGTAGCAGATATTCTCATTTTCTTCTTGGCTTAACAAACGTGCTTCTAGCATCTGACCGTTAAAGTGCTGTCCTGGAAGCAGAGACAGGCGCAGTTTGTCGTGTGGTGGTGAAGCCCGTCCACTCTCATTTTATTAGATTTAAAACATCAAGAATGAGCATTAAACAAGCTCTAGTGCCGTTATGGACATAATGAAATGACTGTGCCTTTGGAGCTATTAATTGTAGGATATCCCTCAATACTGGATGATTCGTGCACCCGTCGAAAATCTGACACGGTCGCTGAATTCTCGTTATCCGTGTCATGTGCTGCAGAGTTCAGCTTCTGACATTTTGTTTTGGATTTTGCATTGATGCTTATAAATAAGACTGTCGCAGTTTTCTTTATAGTGTTTGAAACCTCGATTTGCTTTGTTCAAAAGATAATTTGAGTTTAAATAGCAGCAGTGTGCGTCCCACAGGGCTGGATTTCCCGTAAAACCTGAGTCCAGTGTTTTGGGGTCCAGGGCTTAAAAAAGTCTTCTATCTCTTCCTTACAGTTGGCCCGTGGGGGTCTCTGGCTTTTCCTCAGTGATTTCTGCAACGCCCCCCACACCCCCGTTGGAACCCAGAGTTGGGCAGGGGAGGGCTGGGGGTGGAGTTGGTTGGAACTGGCTTCACAGGCTTGGCTTGGCCGTTCTCTGGCGCTGCAGACCCCGACTGTGGGTGCTCCCAGACCCTCCCAGGGTGGGCAGTGAGGGTGCTGGGGCTGCCCCTGCCTCTTTAATGGAGATGTCTCCATGTGGGCCTGGGCCTGAATGCCCAGAGGGCCAGGAGGGCTGGCTGTGACCCAGAGGGGCCACAGGAGGGGCAGCCAGAGTGGCCTTTTCAGGCCCTCCCCACTGCCTGTGTCTCCAGGGAGAGCCCGGGCCTCCCGGACAGATGGGACCAGAAGGTCCTGGAGGCCAGCAGGGGTCACCGGGGACCCAAGGACGTGCAGTCCCGGGGCCTGTGGTAAGTGTCACCCATTCCCCGCCCTCCTGCCCTGTGCCCCCTCCGCTTCACTGTCCAGCCCATCACCCCCCTCCAGGGTCCACCAGGGGTCAAAGGAGAGAAAGGAGACCATGGGCTCCCAGGCTTGCAGGTAGTGTGGCTGGGGCTGGGGGCCACAGGGGTTGGTGGCAGCGGGGGAGGGGGGAAGTACAGGGATGGAGATGGGGAGTGCATGGGGGACACAGGGGTCGGGGGGTGAGGCCTCACAGACAGGGCCACCTCTTCTGGATGTGACCTTGGCCCCTGCCTGGCTGGCCCCTCTGTTCTCTCCCAGGGCCACCCCGGCCACCAGGGCATCCCCGGGAGAGTTGGCCTCCAGGGACCAAAGGTGCTGACTCTGGGCTTGGAGGGTTCTGTCAGGGTGGTAGAGACTGGCCTGTGGTGGTGGGGGGACTTGGAGGTGGAGGCTGTGGGATAGGGAGGGGGAGGTGCTTCCTCCTGGGCTCATGCCTCACCCACTGCACCACCCCCTTCAGCCTGTGGCCTGGCCAGAAGGCAGGAGAGCTCCAGCCCACCCCAGGCAGGAGTTGTCACTGAGGTGGGGTCAGGTGGGGGGTGGCTAAGTAGGAGCTTGGCAGCCTCAGCTGCCTCACCTTTGCTGCTTGGGTTACAGGGTGTATTGGGTGCTGCTGGGGGCTGTCACCATGGGAGGGCTGGGTACAGGTAAAAACCCCACCCAGCTTGCGCCTTCCTATGCCATCAGGGAATGAGAGGCCTGGAGGGAACTGCTGGCCTGCCTGGACCCCCTGGCCCCAGGGTAGGCACCAACCTCCCATGACCCCCACCCCCACCCAGGGCTCCTGTGTTCCAGGGGCCAGGCAGAGGCTAGTCTGAACACCAGCTGTTACCCCTAGGTCACCCCAGGAAGTGAGCTGGGAGGGCCTCACTTCTGCTGGAACTTTCTGCAGGGCCCTGTGGGTGGGTGAGCGTCTGCCCAAGAGCACTACATGCCCCCAAGTGAGAGCTCTGTGCTGAGGACTCAGTTCCTGGGAGACCTTGATGGGGGGTCTCCTGGCGTTGGCCTCGGGCTGAGTGCTGCAGGCTAAGTTGCCTCCCCGTAAGCACCACTTTGGGGGAAGCCTAACTTGCAGTCACACTGGGGCAGCTGGAACAGCTAGGGACATTTAGAGCAGCGTGGGTGCTGACAGCACTGGAGGAGGAGCACAGGGCATGGAGAGCCAGGGCCTGGAGGCAGGGGAGGCACCGCCTGCCAGAGGAATGGCCTGAGGGAGGCTGGGGCCAGCTGGGGGTCCACTGCCCTTGTCAGGTCAGGGGGGCCCTGGGACGTCCAGGAACCAGGGCTGAAGTGGGAACAGATTTGCTGGGGGCCTAAACCAAACGCTGACTTCCGTGTCTCTGCAGGGGTTCCAGGGCATGGCAGGGGCCAGGGGCACTAGTGGAGAGAAAGGACCCCCAGGGGCCGTGGGGCCCACAGTAAGTTCACTTCCAACACCCACCAGCCAGTCAAAGGTGGGGGAGAGAAGGGTGCAAGCCCCATATTCTCAGGGACTTCCTGCTGACCACCCAGGGACTTCCTGTTGACCTCCCAAGGACTTCCTGTTGACTGCCAGGGACTTCCTGTTTACCACTCAGGGACTTCCTATTGGTGGCCCAGGGACTTCCTGTTGACCACTTAGAGACTTCCTGTTGACCACCTAGGGACTTCCTATTGACAGCCCAGAGACTTCCTGTTGACCACTCAGAGACTTCCTGTTGACCACCCAGGGACTTCCTATTGACAGCCCAGGGACTTCCTGTTGACCACTCAAAGACTTCCTGTTGATCACTCAGGGACTTCCCATTTGTTATTGGAGGCCTGTTCTGAGCTGGGAGCTTGTTGGTGCTAGTGCAAGAGAGTAGAGGCGGGGCTGGTTCTGCACCTCCCCCAACCCCACCCGGGACAGACCTGGTGGAGGGGAGGTGGTGGGGCGGCAGGCTCTGTGGAGGCACCACCATCCCCCATAGGGGGACAGACGTGGGAGATGGGGGTGTAGTATCCCCTGGGGGATGCCTTGACTTTCAGCAGCTCCATGGGCCCCCGCTTACGTGGGCTCCAGGTTCCCCAAGGAGCTGGAGAGGTGGAAGAAGACAGAAGTTGGCAAGGAAGCACTGGCACAGGCCTGGCCTGGGCCCGGGAAGGGTCTGTTCTCTGGGCAGTGTCCCACACCCGCCATCTCCCCTAGCACAAAAATCTACAGCCAGAGGCAAGTCCTTTGTGGCACAAGTTCCAGCCCCACTCAGGACTCTGCTGCAGAACCAAGCTTCTCACATGCCTGCTCTGGGGTGCCGGCAAGGATCACAAGCTCCTAGGATCTGGGAATTTGGGATTGGGCTTTGGCTCTGCCTGCCCTGTGGGGTCACACTGCCACTGTGGCTATCAGGCTGCCCAAGCCATGATCCACCCCAGGGCCATCTCGCACTTCTCGTGTGTGGTCTCAGGCCATCCCTGCTGACTTTTTTTCTCTTCTCCTCATCAGGGGCTGCCGGGGCCCAAAGGGGAACGAGGAGAGAAGGTGAGTGAGACTGAGAGTCTTTGGCTCAGCTCGGGATCACCTGGGAAGGCACCAGCCACACGGGTCCCAAAGCTGCACCACCTTCCCTTCCAGGGCGAGCCGCAGTCCCTCGCCACCCTCTACCAGCTTGTGAGCCAGGCCTGTGAGTCCGCCATCCAGAGTGAGTGAAGCCAGTAGCCCTGCACCTGTGCCCAGCACACCTGTCTGTCCTCACAGTGGCCAGGCTGAGGGAGGCCGCCTTTACCCACCGTTAGCACACCTGGGTATCCTGGCATGGCCTGCCCAGGCCTCGCATCCCCTGGCTCCCACTGCATCCCGCTGCCACCCTTCCTTCCCACAGCACACGTGTCAAAGTTTGACTCCTTCCACGAGAACACCAGGCCCCCAATGCCCATCTTGGAGCAGAAGCTGGAGCCGGGCACTGAGCCCCTGGGGTCCCCTGGCACCCACAGCAAGGCCCTGCTTCCTGGAGAATGGAGGCATGGTAGCCGCCACCTAGAGGGCAGAGGTACTGGGCTCCTGGCTCTTGGGGAGGGAGTTGTGGCCAGCGGGGAGCCGGTTGTCCCCTGGTCCTGGGGCTGGAGCATCGATCTGTGTCAGCACAGCAGCCCCTGCTGGAGACACCACTGTCCAGCCTCTGGGGTGCTGTGGCGAGGACACGGGGCTTCCCTAAGCCCAGACAAAGCCAGTCATGACGCAGAGCTCAGCCTTGGCCTGGCCTTCCGAGGCCCTCAAGGTGACCCCTTCCCCAATCTTCAGGAAACACGAGCTGCCTGCTTAGGGCCACCCAGGAGGGCCCAGCCTACCTCCCATCCTCCCTCCCTCCCTCCTGCCCTCGCGTCCTCCCCATCCCCGCTCTCCCGCCCTCTCATCCTCCTGGCTACTGCTTCCCCCGCCTCTCCCCACCCAGCGCAGAGCCACAGGCTCCCGTGACCTTGGTGCTCCTCCTCCTCTGAGGCGGCAGCGGTGGGTCATGACTTGGATGCTGAGATGGAGGAAAGGCTGATTTGGGAGCTGGAGCTGGAGAGGGGCGTCCATGGGGAGGACAGACAGGGAGATGACCCAGCCAGACGAGGACTGAGTTCTGCACTGGCCGAGGCAGCCGCAGCTAGACAAGGGTGACAGGCACTGTCACAGGGCCCCCACCTGACACCTCCCCACCTGGCCATGCCCCCCCAAACCTGTCATGGAGCTCAAGGGGCACCTGTGTGGGGCACAGGGACCTGGCACGCTGCTGTCCCCCAGATCTCAGCCTCCATCTGAGGACCAGACCTGCTGCCTGCACCCAGGGAGGGGCCCTGACACCCTCTGTCCCCGTCAGAACAGGGCCCCAAGCCACTGCATTGCTCCGTCCTCATATGCCCTCCCTTTCCTCGCAGGAGAACCTGGAGCTGTTGGTCAGACGGGCAGCCCTGGGCAGCAGGGGGGCTAGCACCCAGGGCCTCTGGGAGCGACAGGTGAGCCCCTGCTGCCTGCACCTGCCAGGGCTGAGGGCATCCAGGAAGGAGGAGCTCCTGAGGGGCTGATGGGTGGGGCCTTGTGCTATCCAGGGTGGGGTGCTGCGAGCACAAGGCCCAGCACAGGCAGGTGAGGTGGCCCTGGGGAAAGTAGGGTCAACTGTGGACCCCGTAGGGGCAACAGGAATGTGGGATCACAGGCCGTGGGGCCATAGGGCGTGGGGTCTCAGGGCGTGGGGCCGCAGGGTGTGGGGTCCTGGAGACGGATTGGCATGCCAGGAGCCTGCTCGACCTCGTGGGCTGCAGAGTTGCATGCTGGGATGGAGGATGCCCTGACCAGGGTATAGTGCAGCGGGGAGAGTGGAGCTCAGGTGTTTGCTCAGTGGGCACCTGGTCCAGTTGTGGGGAAGCTCACAGGAGTCCCAGGAGGGGCCTGTGAGGCCCCGGGTGTGTCGATGAGAGAGGCAGGGTGGGGGCTGTGGTAGCCCCAGGTAACCTCTCCCTTCCTCAGGAAGTGCTGGGCAGGTGGCCCCTGTGTGCAAACTTAGCTGAGGGGCTGGTCCCAGGAGCAGGTGTGGGGACAGGGTGCAGGTGGGTACAGCACAACTCCGGCCTCAAGTAGCTTCAGGGGCCAGAGTGTGGCACGGGTGTGTGACCTGGGCCCGTGAGGGGCCGGTGCCTTTGAGCGAGGGGACTCGGCAGGGGCTAGGAGGGCCAAGGAGCACAGGCAGGAGACTCAGGGGCTCCTGGCCAAGCTGGGGCAAGAGGGCAGCTGCCCGAGATGCCTGAGAGTCAGGACAGAGCCCAGGGCTAAGGACAAGCAACCTTGCTTCTCCTCCACAGACCCATCAGAGAATGACCCTACCCACAGCCCTGCCCACAATCCTGCCCACCCACGGCCCTGCTGGACGCAGCGTGTGGAAACCCAGGCACTGGCCCTGAGCCTGTGTCCAACTGTCTTCAGCCTTTCAGATCTGTCTGCCCTTCTCTCCTGCCAGGACATTTTCTGCACTGTCCCGAGGAACCCTGCGCCTTCCTCCCTGGTTTGTCTGGACACCAAGAGCGACCACATCCTGGAAAAGCCAGGAGAAAAGCTCAGGAAGCACCTGCAGGTGGAAGGAGAGGGAAGGAGCAACCTTGGCCAAGGCCCACCCCACACCCTTGGCTCTGTAGCATTTCCAAGTTCAGATAAACCACTGAGTGCTCACCCACCCAAACGAGGCGGGAGTCATTTCCCTGGAGGGTGTCCCCCACCCTGGCTCTGTGCACCCCACCTTGAGGTCCTGCAGCTCCAGCTGCAGTGGAGAAGGGGAGGGGCTGGGCTGATGGTAAATCGGGTCCAGGAGGGCAGTGGTGCCCCATGGCCATCTCACTAGCTGTCACACAGGCTCACCAGCATGCCCTGCCCCTTTCTCTGGGCCTCATCAAAGCCTGGCCGGGGCCCTGCAGACCCTCCTCACTCTGCGCCTCACGCAGGGAACAGACGGCTCCACTGCTGTCCTACTGGTCACCTGCACGGTGGCTCCTGCCTCAGAACAGCACTCCCACCCTGACCCCAGCACCTTTGCATCTGGAAACAGGCAGGGTCCTGCCTGCCTCATCGTCCCCTCTGTCTCCAGCCCAAGAAGGAGTTGAGATCCTGTGTGTGAGTGGCCACCCCTCATATACCCAGCCCTGTGCTGAGTTCCTTGTGCAGGGCCATTGCTTTGAGACTTGGCACCATCAGCCCTGGTCCTTAGGGTCTCAGAGCAAGGTCATCCCTCAGCAGGCTTCTGACCTGCGTGCTCCTCTGCACTTCTGCCCAGGTCTCTCCCAACCATCACAGACACTATGAGCTGGACTTCCTGCCTTATCTCCACTCTGTCCCAAACAGCATGGGGGCAAGCTCAGAACACACACCTGGGCTTCTGGGCCTTGTGGCCTGTGGAGGTGATGTGGGAACTTCTACTTCCTTTCCAAACAAATATTCAGTAACTAGTCCACTATTACCACTTAGGCAGCTAAGCAAGATAGGTGCCAGAAATGAAGAAGGAACCCATATCATTGAGGAGAGAATGAAAAGTATTAAAAAGGAACAGAGAGAGACCCTTGATATTGACAGAAGGAAAACCCACCAAGATCCCTAGTGCAGCACTGCATGCACCAAAGCATACCTCAAAGAGGTGAGTGCAAAACAGCTTCAGGGCAAACACTTTGTCTGTGATTCAACCGTTCCAGGAACTGACCAGACCTGGAGACCAAATGGAGAGTGATAGGCAGGGTCAGCAGGATGGGAGAGAGTGCCTGCGCCCACAGGAGCTGCAGCCCTGACTGAGGCCAGGAAGTACCCCCAAATGCCAGCTCCCACTGCAGCATGAGGACAGAAACAGACCACTGAGAATTCCCAAGGTTTGTGGACAAGTCAGAGGTCAAAGAAGTCAGGTGGCATCAATACAGATTTTGCCCTGAGGGACAAGGAGAGCATATGGCCAAAGTAGGTGCAGGTAAGGCAGCATCTGGGGAAGAGTCATAGCCTTCAGTGCAGGTATCAGACACAGTTGTTGAGAGCAGCAGCCCAAGCCAGCCCCTCCGTCCTGCAGGGAGGACACCTAGGTCACTTGACTTCTGCTGGGGAGCTGAGTTGCTTCAGATCGTGTGACCAGTGACACAGCTTGGTTGCACTCACTTGGTTTCTCTAGGGCTGGGAATTAAATGTCTCCTGCTGAACTGAGAAGGCTCTTTGAGCAGTGGAGTGAGCAGGCTTTGTCATGAGGCAGGAGTGGGGCTAGAATCAAGCCCAGAGCCCACAGGGCATCCAGAGCCTTCCAAAGGGGCCCCTCTCCTGGGCTCTCCAATTTGAAGGGACTGGGCACTGGGTGGCTCATGGAGACCACACTGGCAGCCGGGAGGAGGCAGCCTGGCGGGGAGGAACCAGGGTCACTCCAATCTCCACCAACCTCTCAGCTGCCCTACCCTCACCACCCTGCTGACGCCAGTGACAAGGCTCAGCCTCAAAATGGGAGTCCGGGTGCCTTCAGGAAACTGAGTTCATGCTGGAGGCCAATTAAAATGGCACAGCAAAGGCAGCGGCCAGCTGGTGCCCAGGCAGCTTAGGGACTGGTTCCTGAGGCCCCACCCACCCCAGCCTGTGCAGTGAAGCTGAGTACGAATCAAAGGTGAGGACGGGCAAGGGAGCTGAGAGCAGCCCCCGAATGCAACACACCGGCCTGGCTCCTCTGTTTACAGGAAGGCAGCCTCCCCGAGACCCAGCCGACCTGCGCGTCTCCCATCAGCCCCGACTCCACCGCATCCCTCCGGGTTTTTAGGAGCCCCTGGGGACTGAGCTGAGGCTCACGCTCCTGGCCAGAGCTCTGGGTTCCTGGCAGTGTCTCCCCGGCTCCCTTCACGGCCACAGCTCTCCCCTCCAGAGGCCCTTCTGTAGTGGGCCTCAGTTGCCTCTCCACCCCCAGAGGCAGCATAGCTTCAGCCCTATGCAGTGTGGGGGTTCGGTCTTGGCCTGGA
Organism: Papio anubis; assembly: GCF_008728515.1. NCBI lineage: Eukaryota > Metazoa > Chordata > Mammalia > Primates > Cercopithecidae > Papio > Papio anubis. The sequence continues at coordinate 90,502,944 of NC_044991.1, forward strand.
ACTCATGACCTTAGGCGCTGCCCCTGTGTCACCCCCATGCCCGTGCAGTCCAGGATGTTCAGCTGAGGCCACGAAGGTGGTGTGATGCGAGGCTGATCTGATGCTAAGCTCAGGCCCCTGAGGTCATGGGGGTTGTGGGGAGGTCTTGGAATCTCGGGGCTCATGCTGGCGTCACAGGGTGGTGTGGTTGTGTGGACTGTAAGGGGCCCTGCAGCCATGCATATCTGACTTGCCCTGCCCAGGTCTGCAGGCAGTGCCAAGTGACTCTGCCTGAGGCCCCAAGAGCAACCCTGGAAGCTCCAGGCCTTCACGGCCCCCCCGAGAGCCACTTGCAAGGTGGGGAGCTGGGAAGAACGGCTCAGTGATGAGCTCGGAGGGAGGGATGGGCACAGTCCCCAGGAAGGCAGGTGGGTGCAGGCCTGGGAGGAATGTGTAGCAGGAGGCAGGGGGTGCTGTGACCACAGGACCACCAGGTGAGGCATGTCCACCCGCAGAGGATGGCTCTGGCCCAGGCAGTGTCAGAAACGGGAGCTGAGGAAACCCAACCCCAATTGTAGAGGAGGCTGCCCTGATGCCATCTGCACCTGGGGGGTGATGTATGGCTGCCAGCCCCTTCATCTACCAAGGACCAGGGCAATGGCAACGGGAGAGCAGGGACACGTGGACCCACACATGCACACACACCAGGGCAGACGGTGGGGGAAGCCAGTGTCTGAAGATTCAGTGCATTTCTTGGGGAAGGGCGTGGAACATTTGAACTTGAGCCAGAGCCCAGAGATGATTTCCTAATACAGCCCACCATCATGATCTGATGGTGGGCACAGAACTCCATGCCCAGTGGAGAAACAGTGCCCTCTCACATGTGTGGAATATCCGCACACTAACCATGAACTCGGCCACAGAGAAACCTTACATTCCCAAGGACCATGCTGTTGAGAACTCACTGACTGATGAAACTGGAAAAGCAACCAACGATAACAAGCTAAACAATGCCTCTAGAAGCTAAAAGACACACCCATGACTCCACAATAATTCATGGGTTAAAGAAAAAAAAGGAAACGTGAAGATACTTGTAACCACATAAAGATGGATGCAGCACCATGTCAGAGTCTCTGTGCTGCAGCTAAAGGGGTACCTAGAGGGCAATTTATAGCCATAAATACAGTGCTTTGTTTTGTGTTTTGTTTTTTTGAGACAAGGTCTTGCTCTGTCACCCAGGCTAGAGTACACTGGCATGATCTCGGCTCACTGCAACCTCTGTGCCACCCTGGGCTCAAGTGTAAAGTCCTGTGGGCAGGAATGGACACTGAGAGAATCCCAGGCTGTTTGGCCATCCTTGGCATGTAGCTGGTCGTCTTCAGAAGATGGCTGCTGCTGCTCCAGGAGTTACACCTCACTGCGGGGAAGGGGCGGGGGTCATACTGGGTGAAGAGCAACAGCGTTAACAGGAGTCCCACTTGGAGACGTCTGCTTGTACCTGATGACAAAGACTGCAACTCTCCTTGTCCAGAAAACAGAGGTTTTAGCTGAACACACGACCACCTCCCACAAAGTGAGTAAATGCATCATGTAGGGCTCGATGTGGCTTCAAGTAACAACAACAGGATAAGAGTGACTCTCACAGCGTGGAAGTGACCCTGTCAGAGGCACGGGGAGGCCCTTTCCCTCGGCTGGCTCTACATCCTCCACACAGGACACTGCCCTGGTCTCCGCTGCTGGGTCACCTTCCAACAACAGGGAGAAGAGAAGGGAGAAGGGCTGGCCTGGAATCGGGTCGTATTCCAACAACAGGGAGAAGAGAAGGGAGGAGAAGGGCTGGCCTGGAATCGGGTCACCTTCCAACAACAGGGAGAAGAGAAGGGAGGAGAAGGGCTGGCCTGGAATCGGGTCGTATTCCAACAACAGGAAGAAGAGAAGGGAGAAGCTCGGAACCTTGAAGGGCACATTCCAAAGGTGTCCTTGCCACTGTCAGCTACATCCCCGTGGCCAGACGTCGTCCCACGGCCAAGCGGAGCTGCAAGAGTAGAGCCTTTTCTGGCTCCTCTCTGAGGCAGGAGGGGAAAGGGAGGGTGGGGCCAGCCGTGGGCCAGCCACGGGGAGGAAGGCGGCCCCCATGTCCCCCAGGGCTCAGTGAAGTGCACCTGGCCTGAGAAACGAGAGGGCCACCACAGCGCTGGGGCAAAGAGGACAAAACCACAGATGAAGAGGCTGAAAACCAGAGCCCTCTGACCCATTTTATGCCAACAGATCTGCAGGCCCAGGTGAAATGGGCGTTCAGGCATCCACATTTCCAGAAGAGTCACCACAAAGACTCCTGGAAACAAGATGGCCACTAACAGAGGCTCCTGCCCAGCGAGACGCCAGGACTGGGGAGGGAGCCCAGCAAATCCAGGATCTGAATACAGAAGCTGAGAAACCCTGAGGATGACTCAGGCCACCCTGTGTGTGCACATGTGTGCGTGTGTCCGCGTGCACGCGTGTCTGCATGCCCATGTGTGTGACAGTAGCCCACAAGAAACCATTACATGACAATGGACTGTCTCCTCCCCAAATGCGTACACACACACACGAGGCATGCATTTGCACACACACACCCGTACACACACGTACTCACACATTCGTGCACGCACAGCGCTGTTACCCATGTTGAGGGGACGTATTCACAAGGGAAAGTGAGGTATCCGAGATCAAAAGCATTGGGAGAGACAAAACAGAGAATCTGTACCAGGCAGAGAAGAATTCATGTTTGTTCTCTTTGGTCTATTAATTTTTTAAAATTGTAATCTCTTTAAGAGGCAAGGAGGGATATCAGTAACATGACACCAGAATTACAGGTATAAAGGAAAACCAACTAGGAATATGATGTGTATAAAACAAACGAGAAATTTTAAAAGCGGAGCTGTAAGATCAGGTCTGAGACGCCTCCTGGGAGGCTTTGGGGAAAGATAAAAAGGAAACAGAACATGTGTTAGCACCCACACAACGGGGGCTCTACGAGGAAAGAAACAGCAAGAAGTGGGGAATGGTGAACATAACTGGGTTTTCTGAAGATTTGTGCATTAGAGAAAGATTTAAGAGCTCAGATTTAAAGGGCTCAGAATGTCAAATGGAGTGAGTTTTTAAATGTACCCTTAGGTTCCTCAATGCCATATATAATGCAATACATAATGATGACGGAGAAAAAAATTCTTTAAAAAATCTTTAGTACAAATACTAAAATTGGAACAATACAGAGAAGATTAACATGGCCCCTGTGCTGGGATGACACACAGTCAAAAGAAAAAAAAAAAATAGAAAGATCTTTCCAGGGAAAACCTGCAGCCCAGACTACGGAAGAACCAGGGGCCAGCAGAGGAGACGCTGGGACGGTGGCTCCACAGGGTTCAAGAAAACATGCTCACGTTTCATGTCCAGAGAATTATCACTTAAATGAAGGAGACAAAAATACCTTCTGCATCCCAGAGCGTCAGAAGGAGTCAAACACAAGATCTTCTCTGAAAATACCACTGGAGGAAGTATTCTGCAAAAAAGGGAGAATGATCAGAAATTATACCAGACACCTGGGAAAATCCCACAGTCAGTGTAAAACTTAGTAAAGTTCACTATGGACCAAATAATGAAGCCCTTCATCCCAGACAAATCATGTCTGTGGCAATCCAGAGCTGAAATTCTAGGTTATTCCCGTGTGGCTGGCGTGGGGGAGGCCACAATTCCTGAAGGCACGCTGGGGTACTTGTCTTCCTTGGAGGTGGGAGGCATTCTTCAGATCAATATACTGAGCTCTTGAAAAACATAAATGCGCCGGGCACGGTGGCTCAAGCCTGTAATCCCAGCACTTTGGGAGGCCGAGACGGGCGGATCACAAGGTCAGGAGATGGAGACCATCCTGGCTAACCCGGTGAAACCCCGTCTCTACTAAAAAATACAAAAAAAAACTAGCCGGGCGAGGTGGCGGCGCCTGTAGTCCCAGCTACTCGGGAGGCTGAGGCAGGAGAATGGCGTGAACCCGGGAGGCGGAGCTTGCAGTGAGCTGAGATCCGGCCACTGCACTCCAGCTTGGGCGACAGAGCGAGACTCCGTCTCAAAAAAAATAAATAAAAATAAATAAATAAATGCTTGTTTTGAGTTACGAGCAGTCACCAGGGAATGTGTAGCTTCCAGAGCAACTGACTATACCAGTTTCTCCCACAGAAGGGATGGAACGTATTTCCACAACAACAACAAACCACAGAGACGGCCTAAATATATCCCGCTGTAGTAGAAATTGCAATACCTCTCGCTGATCGAAGGATGAATTCTCCAGATGGCATTTAAAGACGACATGCAGCTTTCTGCTTCCAGCCATGGTAGAGCCGTCCTGGGCCAGTAACAGCCGCAGAGCTGGGCAACACGCTCGCGACACTGTCTCCAGCCACTTCCACGGGAACGGAGACCAGACAATGGGCCTCCACCCTTATCTCACGCCAGACACAACAGTTAGTTCAAAGACTCTCACCTAAACACCAAAGCCAAAACTACACTTTCCAGAAGGAAAAAGCGGAAGATCACGTTTACAGCCTTGGAGTGGGCAAAGGCTTCTCAAACAGGACACACGAAGCACTAACCGTTAAAAGAAACAGAAGGAAAAAATTTTTGTCAAAATTCAAAGCTTTTCTTCAAAAGGCAGCATTAAGAAAATGAGGGCTGTCGGCCGGGCGCGGTGGCTCACGCCTGTAATCCCAGCACTTTGGGAAGCCGAGGCGGGCGGATCACGAGGTCAGGAGATTGAGACCATCCTGGCTAACACGGTGAAACCCCGTCTCTACTAAAAAATACAAAAAACTAGCCAGGCGTGGTGGTGGCGGCGCCTGTAGTCCCAGCTACTCGGGAGGCTGAGGCAGGAGAATGGCGTGAACCCAGGAGGCGGAGCTGGCAGTGAGCTGAGATCCGGCCACTGCACTCCAGCCTGGGTGACAGAGCGAGACTCTGTCAAAAAAAAAAAAAAAAAAGAAAAAGAAAATGAGGGCTGTCAGAGGCAGAGAGGACCTACTCTGACCACGAGTCCTGGACGGAGGTTTTATAGCCAGAATGTACACAAAACTCGTACAACTCACTAAAAGCAGACAATCTGATAAAACAATGGGCAAAGTATTTCAACAGATCCTTCACAAAAAGAAGACATACGAGTGGCTTGTGAGCACCTAAAATGATCAACATCACCATCATCAGGGAGGCACATATGAAAATCACACTCACTGCAACAGCTAAGACACTGGGTGCTGGTGAGCACGTCGGGGCGTGTGGATGCTCCAGCCACCCTGGAAAACAACGTGGGGGCCCCTTACAAAGAGCGAGTACAGGCCGGGCGCGGCGGCTCACGCCTGTAATCCTGGCACTTTGGGAGGCCAAGGCGGGTGGATCACCTGAGGTCAAGAGATAGAGACCATCCTGGCTAACATGTTGAAACCCCGTCTCTACTAAAAATACAAAAAATTAGCTGGGCATGGTGGCATGCACCTGTAGTCTCAGCTACTCGGGAGGCTGAGGCAGGAAAATCGCTTGAACCCAGGAGGCGGAGGTTGCAGTGAGCTGAGATCGCACCATTGCACTCCAGCCTGGCATCAGAGCGAGACTCCATCTAAAAACAAACAAACAAAATCAGAAAAGTACAACTATCCTATGCCCCCAGCAATTCTACTAGGTATTCGCCCCAAAGAAATGAAAGCAGGTGTCTGCACGAAGCCTGCACTTGAATGTTCACAGTCACTTTAATCAGAGCAGGTCCAGACTGGAAACAATCCACATGTCCATCGATTATTCAACTAATTGCAGCAAATCCATAAAGACGAGTGAATTATGTCATATCCACACAGATGAATGAATTATATCATATCCACAAAGACAAGTGAATTACATCATATCCACAGATGAATGAATTACGTCATATCCACAAAGATGAGTGAGTTACATCATATCCACACAGATGAATGAATTACGTCATATCCACACAGATGAATGAATTACGTCATATCCACAGATGAATGAATTACGTCATACCCACAAAGATGAGTGAATTACGTCATATCCACACAGATGAATGAATTACGTCATATCCACAAAGTTGAGCGAATTACGTCATATCCACGCAGATGAATGAATTACGTCATATCCACGCAGATGAGTGAATTATGTCATATCCACAAAGATGAGTGAATTACGTCATATCCACACAGATGAATGAATTACGTCATATCCACAAAGACGAGTAAATTACATCATATCCATAAAGACGAGTGAATTACATCATATCCACACAGATGAATGAGTTACATCATATTCATAAAAATGAGTGAATTACGTCCATTCAACAACTTGGGTGAATACCCCAAGGACTAAGCTCTGATTTCTTATCTTGCCCAAATTCCTATCAAAGGGGTCTGGGGAGTCATGCCCTACAAACCATCCATTCTCACCAGATGTGCTTTATTTGACCCTATATATCATGACTTACTTTCCAGTCTCACTCTGGTGTAATATTATGAGACAAGGAAAAAAAAAACATTTTACGCCAAAATATATTTCCTTGCCATACCTTGAAATTGCCCTGCGAAGTCTCTTGTGGGAGAAACCCACATTCTATAGAGAATCCCCTTCCCCTTTGTTTTCCTTCCTTTCCAGATCCAGGAGATAATCAACTAAGTGCCAGGCACCCTTTTAGGTTCAATAAGAAACATTTCACAATCTGCTGTCTCTGAAGTCTGCTGTCTCAGAGCTTCCTCTGCACCAATCAAACTTGGTCTCCACAATCCTTTATCTCAACCTGAACATTCCTTTCCATTGATCCCAGGTCTTCAGATACACTCAACCAGTTGTCAACCAGAAAATGTTTGAATTCGCTGTGAATTATCCCACCTTTCTGAACCAAACCAATGTATTTCTTAAATGTATTGATTGATGTCTCCTGCCTCCCAAAAATGGATAAAACCAAGCCGTGCCCGACCACCTTGGGCACGTGTCCTCAGGACCTCCCGAGGGCTGTGTCACGGGCCATGGTCACTCATATTTGGCTCAGAATAAGTCTCTTCAAATATTTTACAGAGTTTGACTGTTCGTCTACAACCCCGAACGCCATGCTGTGTGACACAGGCTGTCCACAAACGCACCTGTTCCACCTACATGAAGTTCTAGAACATAACAGAAGTGATCCACAGAGCTGGGAATCATGTCAGCGGTTTCCTGGAGCGCAGAGGGTTTTAGCTACACAGGGACATGAAGGAGCTTTCCGGGTGACAGAAGCGTTCTGTGTCTGACTAGGATGGTAGTTACCTGTTGTCTGCAAGAAACCCTCCTTATATGTAATGAAATGGAACAGTAAGGTTAAAAGGAGAGACTAGAAAAGGATCTACCAACAACTCTCGAAAGACGGCTGGAGTGTCAATGTGATGATGAGAAAAGGAGACTTGAGAGTGTGGAATGGTACGAGGGATAGAGAGGCCGTTCCATAGCGAGCAGGTGCCCCCACCATGAGAACACAGTAGCCCTGAACACGACAGAACAGAGCTTCCAAATACGCGAAGCAAACGCCAGCACGCCTGCGAGAAGGGGTAAAGCCACGATTCTCCTTGGTGACCTCAGCTCCCCTCTGAAGCCTCCTACACCATATAGACAGAACACTGGCCTGGGTGTAGAAGGCTTGAAGGATGCCTCAGCAGGCGGGACCTGGCTGGCATTTCTAGAACATTCCCTGAAGCAGAGCAGAAGATGTGTTCTTTTCAAGGCTGCGTGGAACCCTGACGTGGACAGACCATATGCTGGACCCGATAACAAGCGTGACAGATTTGAAAGCACTGAGATGAAATGGAATACTTCCCTGACTCCAGAGGAATTAAATTAGAAATAAAAAATAGAGATTCAAAACCCTGACAAAAGATAATAGGCACATCATAGAAGAAACTTGAACAGTCGACAAACATGTGAGAAGGTGCCCCAGCTCTAGTAACTAGAGAAATGTAATTTAAAACAGAGAGAGAACTGCATTCCCACCGGACTGGTAAAAATTAAGAACCCTTGGTACAGCGGAGAGAATCGGAACCCTGAGAGGAGGTGATGTCAATGCAGTCGCGTTGGCAAACCCTTCGTCAGCAGCTCCTTGAGCTGACCACGCGCCCTTCCTTCCCGCCACTGAGCCGGAGCTGCTGGGTCTGCCTCCCACGGAGACACGTAGGTGCCAAGATCTGTTCACAGCAGCCACGAGCTGGCCATGGATAAAGAAGGTGGTGCCACATGGCAGAGCCCGCAGCACAGCGAGTAACGACCCGGAATCGGGAGCCGACAGACGGGCACACCTGGCGCAGCCATGCACAGAACCCAGGGCTAGCAACACCAGGCAGAGGTGTTGGGTGACCTCGGGGGGGTCGTGGCTGGCCGGGCTGAGCAGGGGATTCCCGGGCGCTGGCTCTATGCACACATTCAGTCTGTGAAAGAAAATGCCTTGTCATGCTGCCGAGGATTCATATGCACGCCGTGTATGTTACCCCGCAAGGCAGGCAAATGCCAGGAAATGTCAGCTCGGATTAGCGCAACGGGAGCACCTGTCTGCAGATGGGGAGTGTAAACGGCACAGTCACATGGAAAGCACGTTGGCGTTATCTCCTAAAACCCAGTGCAAACCCCTAACAATTCCACTGCCAGGTATTCTGTCCTAAGCAGCGAGCTTCCAACCGTGGGTCAAGAAATCAATTCTGTGGGTCACACCCAGCCTTTCCTACAGATTGAAATAGAAGAAACTTGAATAGAAAATGCAGGGCACAGCACACGTGGTGAAGGGGCATTTTACTCACTGAAGTCTATGCACACGCTGAGAGCACGTTCCAGGGCTTGGCAGACGTTTCCTGCAGAAGCCGGGAGCCGCACCTGGGCTCGGCAGGCCACACGGTTGGCGGAACTTGGTCTGTGGGGCTGGCTGGGCTTGCGTCCCCAGGTGCTATGTGTGCTGCCTGATCCAGCATTTCTAGTGCAAAGTGAAAGGACTCAGCCACTTTAGAAACCCGAAGCCACCTCTGCTCCGGGGGCACCTGCTAACCCAGCAGTCCCACAGCAGCTGCGTGCCCTGGAGTGTCCTGGGCCCAGCCATAACTTACAAGGGAGCCTGAGTGACAACTCTGGAGGCCGATGCCATTGAGAGAGTACCACGCTTCCTGAGAGGAGGGCCACGTCACCCCAGGCCAGGCCACACGGGAAACACCCAGGCTGTCCAGAGGCAGAAGGGGCTGGGAAGCCCTGGCCGGGGCCTTCGTTGGGGCCTCCCCTGGGAAGGACCGGGCAGGGTGGCATGAGCAGTTGCTGAGGGGCCGGCGCCCCACAGGCTTTGAGCTGCAGCGGTGTCTCCCGCTGCCTGGTGCCCGACTCGCGCAGGGCGGGGAAACACTGGCTTAGTGTAAGACTTTGATAGGGAGTCGGGGGACACAGCCCTGGCAAGGCGGGCTCTAGGCAAGCTGTCCACCCCTGGGAAATAAGTGGCCCTAGGAGGAGCAGTCCTGGGTCTGAAAGATGCTAAAACATGAACAGATACAGAAAATCAACATACACAATGGATAGAGCGCGAGACCATCCGTGTCCCTGTGCACACACCGGCACCTCCGTTCCTAACCACTGACAGCTGCAAACAAAGTCCACTAACAGGTGATGGACAAACTATGTCTTAGTTTATTCGGACAGAAGAACACTGCTCACAATTAAAAACGAAGGAACAAATAGCAATGAGCTACAGACACACACAACAGCACGGATGAAGCTCTAAGTCACATGATCAAGAAGCCACACATCAAAGGCTCCAACTGCAGCATTCTGACTCCTTGAAGGTCATGAGCCGGAGAGGTCAATCCACCGTGCTTAAGTCAGAGCCACAAATGGGGAAGGGACGCCAACAGGAAGGGCTGGAGGGACCTTCTAGGGGCTGGGGTCCCCGCTGAAGAGCATGCATCTCACCATACGTAAATTTTACCTTAATTAATAAAAACAACAGTGGACGCAAATACGCCAACATTGTTGTCCAGGTTAATTTGGCGTGGTGGGAATATGGTGCTTTATTTGGACTTTTTTTTTTTTGAGCCTCAAAAAATATATATATAAAGAAGAAGAAGAAAGGGAAAGGGGTATTCCCCCAGGCAAGCGGCCACCCCCAGCAGGAGGGTCCCCCAGCAGGAGCGTCCCAGCCACTCCGCAGTCACTCCTGACCCAGAAAAGAACAACCACAGCTGGGCCCAGCACCCCGGGCCGCTCCCTGCAGCTGCCCACACATCTGGCAGCTGGATCTGCTTATGCAGTGCGGATCCGGCTTCTTATATCTGAAATCTGCGTCTCTCTCCCTCCTCTGAGACCAGTGTCTCCTGCCAGCTTCCATGGCCCCAGGATGACCTCACTCGCCCAGGGTCTCCCTGCATCCTGGGTTCTCTGGCCGTCTGGGGTCTCTCTGCATCCTGGGAGCTCTGGCCGAGGGGCAGCAGGGGCTGATGACGGAGCAGGGACAGGTCAGAGTTCAGCAGATGGAGTCCTGAATACACAGGGGATGTGGAGGGGCCGGGGGGCTGGGGATGCCCAGGATTTGGCACGAGGGTCTCTGCGTCCCACCCACTCCTGGCACAACAGCCCCAGCCTCAGGACCCCAGTCACAGGCACCTGGGGGTGGGGGTGACCAGCAGCAGTTCAGAGGCAGGTGTGGGCAATGTGAGCCTGAGTCTCCTCCCCACTCATGTCACTGCCCGCGGGGACACAGTGGCATTTCCTGGGCACTCAGCGTGCTGCGTTCCAAACTTCAATTATTCATTCTGCTCTCAGACACCTTCTGAGGAGACCCTGGCCCAGGAGAGCTTGGCTCAGGGACAGACGGATGAGACACAGTGGGACACAGGGCCCGACCCCAGCCCCGCCCCGGGCTGGATGGGGTCTGGGGGTGGCAGAATGTGGACCACTCAGTGGGTGGTTTCCTGACTGCCTTCCTGAACCAACGTCACTCTCAGGCAAGGGACACGCCGTCCTGGCCCCGCCCCTCTGAGCCCTTAGAATCATGGAGGGGTGGGGCAGCCTGTGCCCACCCCCTGGGGGAAGTGTGCCCCTGGGGACGCTGGGGGCCTGCCAGGTGCGCCGTCTTTAGGGGGTGCACTGCCGGGCTCCAGGGTCATGCCTGGAGACACTTCAGGCCTCCCCCACCTCTGGGTACCGCCTGCAGGGGTGAGGCCCTGCTTAGCCCTGCTTGCCCTGCCAGGATGGAGGGCACAGGCCTGTGTGGAAACCCCAGGGCTCCCTGACCCCCACGAGGTTTCTCGGGAGCTTCCTGCCCCGAGGGTCCCAGCATCTCCCGGGTGGAGGTTCTCAGGGATGCCCCCACCAGCTCCCCAAGGCTACTGTGACGGGAAATCCTTCTTCCCAAACCCAGAGCCCTGGGCGGATCTCCCGGGCTGTGCACCAAGGTAGAAACCCTCAGGGTCCTGGGGGAACCAGGGCCCGGGTCTGGGCTCCATTCGGGACCCTCCCAGCCCTGGGAAATCACAACACAGAAGTAATCCCGGGGCCAGAGCCACTAGGCCCCCGTGGAGCCCTGGCCACCTGCCACAGAGCCCTGGCCCCACACCGGGAAGGCAGAGCCCTGGTCTCGGGACTCTGGGGCTGGGTGCTCCTGTCCCCCGTGGAGGGCCTGCCACCCGATTCTCCCCACGCGGGACCAGCTCCACAAAGCTCTGTTCTCCAAGGGTCCTCGGGCACAAGACTTGAGTTCTAACTTACCCAAAACACAGCCGAACACAATCCCTGCCTGGACCCACTCCTAGCGAAGGAGATTGGAGCGCCGCTGGCTCACGCTTATGGGGCCAGGGAGGCCCGAGGACCGTGGGGGAGAAGCTGAGGCCCACACAGGACGCGGTGGGTGGGAGAGGCGGTCAGGCCTCCAGAAGACGGGACACTTAGGGCAGAAGGAGCATGAAGTCCCTTCAAGGGCCCCTCGGGGCAGTCGGGACCATCGCCGGGTCTGCTGAGGGACCGGGAGGAGGGAGTCCCACCTGCAGGGGGGCTCAGGAGACTCTTGCACTGGACCTAACCCGAGTCCTGCAGGTAGAAGCCGCTGCTCCAAGCCGCTGCCTCCTGGGGCCTCAGCCCAGCTGGAAGCAGCTCCGCACTCAGTCTCCCCAGAGGCTGTGTCCCTGTCCAAGGCCGTCTTACAGCAGACACAGAACAGGAAGGATAATGTGGCAAACGTGTGGCCCTGCAGAGTCCAGGGAGGAGCCAGCCCGGCCCCAGGCCGGCCGCATGGACGCCGACCCCGTGTGCTGCAGCCGCAGGCCACGCAGGCTCCTGGTCCCTTCCTAGATCATGCCAGCCAGCCAGGGCGGCAGGAAGAGGCCCACGGTCCCCAGCAGGCAAACGATGATGAACATCCAGAGGAAGATGCGGTCGATCACCATGGCCACGTACTTCCAGTCCTCCTTCACCTGCAAGCACAGACGCCGTCACTCCAACAGGCCCGGCCGCCCACGGGAGAGCCCTCAGGACCCTGGCACCGCCGGCGGCAGCTTCTCCACCTCCCACCTCCCACCTTCCACCCGAGGCAGCCACGGCTGCCGGTGCATCCCGCACACACCTGCACCAAGAGGAGGAATCGGGGTGCACGGGAGAGCCAGTGCTCTGCAGGGGGCGGCATCACCACGGTGCAGGGCAGGAGGACCTGGGAACCCTGGGAATTCCGGCTGGGCAGACCCCTGTGTGAAGACAGGCTCTGCACTGTGCCCTGAGCGCCCCCACCTCTCAGCAGGCAGTCTGCGCTTCAGGAAGGGGGCACGGGGGAGGGGGGTTCAGGCGCCCCGTGGGGGGTCTGCTCTCAGTTCACCAGCGCTGGGAGGCGCACCATGGAGGCCCATCCCCCTCCCCGTTTTGCAGATGGGAAAATGAGGCCCGGTGGGGGCACAGCCTCACTGAGCAGGGTGAGACAGGGAGCCTGCTGGGTTTGGGATAACAGGGCCTAACCCCACACACTGGTCGTGGGCAGCACTGCCAGCTGATGCTCCACAGGGAGGACCCGGGGCCAGAGGGCGGACGAGAGCAGCACACACGGAACCCGCACAGCCACCGCCGTCTGCGATCTCTCGCTCGAGCTTCCCCTGGCCTGTCCCGTTTTCACACTGAGGTGCACAGCTATCGGGGGTGGCTGCGGTTACACATCTAAACAGGGACAGTGGGTGCCAGCTCCCGGTCCGGCTTCTAACCCCACACTCCTGGGGCTGATGCAGGGCGGACCCCACCCTGGGTGACCCCTAGGAGCAGAGGCCTAGGGACGGCAAAGGCAGTGGCCCGGTCAGGCCTGGAGTCGGGAAGCCATTCTCAAGACAGCTGCTGTGTGCAGCTAAAGGTACTCATGCAGCTGGCCACTTCCCTGGCCCCGGCTCCCCTGTCCCACATCTCTGGCTCCCCCAACCCGCGTCTCTGGCTCCCCCGTCCTGCGTCCCCGGCTCCCCCGTCCTGTGTCTCTAGCTCCACTGTCCTGTGTGTCTCTGGCTCCCCCGTCCTGCGTCTCTGGCTCTCCCATCCTGCGTCCCCGGCTCCCCCGTCCCGTGTCCCCGGCTCCCCCGTCCTGTGTCTCTGGCTCCACTGTCCTGTGTGTCTCTGGCTTCCCCGTCCCGTGTCTGTGGCTCTGCTGTATAGAAGGACCTGAGACGACCCCAAGCTGACGAGCTGCCTCTGGGCCAGGCCATGAGGGTGTCCTGGGTCCCGGGCCTGTGGATGATGAGGGATGGGAGGGGACAGTGCTGTCTCCTGCTCTGATTTTTTGCAGCAATCCCGGCTGTCCTGATCGTGTTAAACTGAACCAAAATGGCCATATTTATTTACGGGAAGCCTGAAGGCAAACGGGGTCACTTATAAATAAAGTCCTGCTCAGGCCTCGGCTCTGGGGGAGGGACGCGGCCACCCTCTCGCCCTTTCCCATGTGCCTGTAGTTCCCTGGATTCTGTGTGCCGCGTTCCATCCGCCCTGAAGATGAAACGCGGCGACAGACCAAAGCCTTCCCTCTGTCCCCGAGGCACCTCCTGTGAAGTCAGCTCTGCTCCCCACAAGCCCAGAACCAGGTCAGGCAGCGGCAGCGATCGGCCCGCAAGGCTGCTGGAGGGGGCCCAGGCTGCGCTGGCCGCCGAGCTCAGACCCACTGCCGGCTTCAGGGCCGTTTTGATCAAACACCTAAAAGCATCGGACCCCACAGTGGCACGGCCTGGGCACAGCTGCCTCTGGCTTCAAGAGCTGGCAGCAAAGCAGGGTCCTGACACTTCTCCAGGCTGCTCTCGTGACCCCAGAACATTCTGGAACGTGCAGGTGGCTTTGCAGCTTCTTGGGATTCAGTGGGGGTGGCTGTGTGGGGCAAGCGACTCCCTCACTTCTCAGGGGTGTGGAGCACGCGCCCCTTGCTTTGGGGCTCACTCAGTTAGTGGGGGCAGGCACCAGATGCATCCTAATAAACCATCGAGGATGGCGCTCTGGGATCCTGGCAGAGGCGGCCCCTTCAGATGGAGGCGGCCCACTGAGGGCGCCAGGCCCTGGCACTGGGACGAGAGCCGGGAGGTGCCGGCGACAGCAGGCGGATGGCAGGACAGATGCCAAGTTGTCGCTGTGGACGTCACGGGCTGCACGGCTGAGGCTGAGACCCTCGGCCGCCTGCGTGCCCCACCCATCCGGCCCCATTGTCCCGTCTGTGGACCCTGGCCCCTGCGCCTCCCCACCTGCGACAGACAGCAAATGTCTGCAGAAGGAAACAGGGAGGCCACCTGGTGCTAGGGTCAGGCAAAGCTGGCTCTGCCCCAGGGCCTCTCCTGCAGGGAACGGGTAGGAGACCGCAGAGCCGCGGGTAACACAGACGTGGCTGCCACTTAGCAGAAAGCACGGCTCTGGAGGCCGCTGTGCGGCCGGTGCCTGGTGCGTGAGGGTGAGGGCAGGTGGGCTGGCCCAGGGCCCCGGGGGGCCTTAGCAGTGCGCCCTGTGTTTTCTGCCCCCAGCCCATGAATCTCCCACCCCTGTCCCCAGCGTGGCCGCGTGGGGCTGACGGTCTTGGGGCTGTGTTCCTGTCCCAGATCCTTCTCTCCTGCCACCAGCCCATCCCATCCCATCCCATCTTCTCCAAGCCCCCTACCTCCAGGCCCCAGGTACGGAGGGGCCCTAGGGAGGCCCACGGGGCAGGCACAGGCACGCCCTGGGGAAAGGGACTTGGCAGTGCCTTGTTGCGTTCTGGAGACTTGGGCATCGCTGGGCAGGAGTTCCCAGAGCGCCCCCGTGCTGTGCTGGAAGGACACCGCCTGTGGCCCCTCACCCTGCCATCTGCGAGGCCCAGTGTGTCCCAGAGCCGGAGGCGGCACCAGGATCCACCCTGTGCCAGCCCCTCGGGGCCACCTGCCCCTCTCAGCCTGGGACCTGCAGCCACGTAGCAGCTCGGGGCAAGGCTGCTGCAGCAGGGGCCACGCCCTGCACCCCAAAGCAAAGCAGCCTGAGGCCTGGGCCCAGCTCCTGGATGACGCACCAGGAATGGAGGGTGTCCACCGACTCCATCTGGGCCAGAGGCGCCCAGCACGGCCATGGGCGGGACTTACCGAGAAGTCTGCATCTTCGGCCTTCAGGTGGTCCGCGATGTACTGGACACCCTCCACCGCCCGGGTCAGGGCCGGCGACAGGGGCAGGTGCCGGGGCGGTGCTTTGGTGCTGCGGGCCTTGAGCGTGGCGCTCGGGGACACGGAAGGGGGCTCCTTCCCGCAGGTGCATTTGCGCGGAGAGGGCTGGTCTGGGGGCGGGAGCTCAGCCGAGTGGGTCTTGCGAGAGGCCAGGGCGCCGGCAGCCTGGCCGTCCGCCTCGGGGGCGGCATTGTCTCGGGGAACACAGTACTGGATGCTCCGAGACCGGCACCGGACACCACCTTCCACCGCTTCTCCAGGGCTGGACATGTGCTGGACGCTGAGGGACCTGGCTTTGGCCAGCCCTGGTGCCTGGGTGCTGTGGGGTGGGCGGTAGGGTCCAGGCGAGGGGTGGGGACTGGCTTTCTCAGCTTCCGGGGGCTGCAGAGTGGGGAGCTGGTCGGAGGGCGACTTGCAGGCAGGCCCAGACTCAGCCGGCACATCCAGGGGGACACAGGACGGCGAGGGCGGGTGCCGGCTCTGGGTGCCGCTTGTGGTGGCGGGCTCCCCCTCCGGCTCGGGCCAGAAGCGCGGGGCACTGGCCATCTTGTGCATGGACTCAATGAGTCGCCGGCAATTGTCCTTGACCACGGACGGCCGCTTCATGAGGAGCAGGCGCGGCACGATGTCCAGAAAGACCCTGCGTACCCAGGCGGGCATGGTGTGCGTGCGCGGCGAGCGGTGGTGTACGTTGAGCACGAAGACCGTGATGACGATGGACAGGGTGACGAAGATCATGGTGAACAGCAGGTACTCGCCGATGAGCGGGATGACCAGCGAGGTGGACGGGATGATCTCGGTGATGAGCAGCAGGAAGACGGTGAGCGACAGCAGCACCGAGATGCACAGCGTGATCTTCTCGCCGCACTCGGAGGGCAGGTAGAAGACCAGCACGGTGAGGCAGGAGATGAGCAGGCAGGGAATGATGAGGTTGATGGTGTAGAAGAGCGGCAGCCGCCGGATGACGAAGGCGTAGGTGATGTCTGGGTAGATCTCAGCACAGCACTCGTACTTCCTGGTGTTGTAGGTGCCCACGGCGTCCACGATGACCCACTCACCACTCTCCCAGAAGTCCAGCTGGTCCACACGGCTGTGCATATTCACCAGGTCAATCTTGGCCTTGTCGTAGGTCCAGGAGCCGAATTTCATGGTGCAGTTCTGCTGGTCGAAGGGGAAGAAGGTGACATCGATGCTGCAGGAGCTCTTGTAGATGGCCGGGGGCGTCCACTGCACCCGCCCGTCATGGAACAGGTGGGCCTTGGTCAGGTGGGTGACTGCGAAGTCCCCATCAGCACTGGGCAGGAAGATCGAAGGGAGTGAGACCCCCACGTCCATGCCCACGTCCACATCCACACCCATGCCCACATCCATGTCCACGCCCACATCCATATCCACATCCTCGTCCACATCCACATCCATGCCCACGCCCACACACAGAGGCATTCTCACATCACAGGAGCATAGAAAGGCTGGCGGCCTTGCCCAGGTACACTGCTCGTCTCTTCACTTACTCGCGCACCTCAGTTTATCATCCCTGAGCTGGGGGTAGCACGTGGTTCAGAGAACAGGAAGGGACCTACAGGTGTCTGACACACATAGTCACTGCTGCTGCTGATTCTTCTTACCCGTGAGTGGCACAGGGATGGGGCTAGTCTTCCAGTGACACCTCCTGGGACACACAGCATCCCCACGTCCCTGCCCCTCCAAGCAGCACCCCGGGCCACCACAGGAATTCCTCACCCAGCTTCTGCCCTTAACCCCAAGGACTTGGAGGCCACCTGCCGGTGTGTGAGCATGAGGACACCAGGGGCCACAGAGGCAAGGACAGGTGCTCTGGCCACCCAGGGACAATGCAGTGAGGCTGCATATGCACTGCCCAATTCCAGGGCCACATCCGAGCCACTGGCTCTGGACTCTCTTTTGCCTTGAGGACATGGGTCTTCTGTCCACAGGCCCAGGTGGGCAACAGAGCAATGGAGCGAGGGGCTGATGTCCCTTGAACTCCTCCTGGTAGGCAGAGCTCCCAGACCCAGCCCCTAGTTCCATGGACAGTGGCTGGCTGGGTAGGACACACTGCAGGAGCACGTTCCGGCCTGAAGCAGCTGACCCCCCACCCCCCACCCACAGAAGTCCCCACCGATGGGAAGCCTGAGGCTCCATTAAATCCACAGCGTTGGTGGGTGTGGGGCCAGGCTCAGCTCTGTGGAGGACGGTGGGGCACGACGTGTCCCGGGGAGCGGCTGCCCAGCCACACACCTTCTGCCCACCTCTGCCAAGTTGCCTGGACCCCTGCCCATCCCTCCTCTGTCTCATTCCCTGAGAGCCTGCTCAAAGGCCAGAGCCTCCCCAGGTACTTGGGCAGAGCTGGCCACTGTTCCCTGAGCTTCCTCTGTGCCTGCCCAGGAGTCCCAGGGCCGGGCCTGCACCTCAACCTCCCTCCCAATCCTCAGGGACCCTCCCTTTGTGGAGCTGCCGCTGCTGGAGCTCTGCCCTCCAGGTCATGGAGCCCTGGCCCCCCACGGTCTCGGTCGGTGCTGAGGCTCTGCCCCGCTGAACTGGTCCTGAGCCAACACCGCCGGCTGGGCTGCCGCTCGGCTGCCCTGCAGAGGGAGGGAGACCCGGGAAGAGCCACCAGCTGCATCTCCACACACCTCCGGCCCAGCACAGCCTGGCCCCCGATTTCAGTCTGGGTGGAATCAGGCTCAAGTTTGCTCCTTCCCCCCAGCCCATCTCTCCAAAAACCAACGCTCTCCACCTTCTGAGGCACAAACGGAAACCTTCTCATACGGGAAACGGGTGACTACTCCATTCAGCACGCACGCTGCAGGGGCTCAGGGCAGTGCTTGGGAACAGTGCAGGTCACTCTGGGCAGGGCCCCCCTCCCAGGGTCCTCCACCCGCGCCACAGGAAACGGGACAAGGTCAGGGCCAGGTCCCCCAGCCCCCAGGTCCCACAGCATCCCTGGGCCACGTCACTGCTGCTCCCTGCCCTGCCCTGCCCACCCCTGGCTCCGGCCGCCCTCTGGGGAGCCTTTGAGGAGAACCCTGTTTGGGCTGAACCACCGAGCTGTGAGCCGGTTCTGGAACGCTGCACCCTAGGAGCAGGCAGGGTCTGAGGAGCCGCCCAGTCTGGCAGGTCCAGGTTCCTGCTCCAGGGCCCACAGGGTGGCATGAGACCCTCTGTCCCCTCCACCCCGATCCCCAGGTCAGGGATTTCTGGGCTCCTGCCCCAAAGGGCCAATCTTAGAGAAGCCCCAAGTGGACAGCAGGGCCCCCAACTGGGGGTGGCCAAAGCCCAGAGAAGGGCTGAGGCCTCCCACCCTGCAGCCTGGCCGGCCACCAGCCACGGTCACCTGCTGCCCCAGAAACAGGCCTCAGTGGGAGCAGACCCCAGCCCCAGCACCAGCACCGACTCCAAGAACCCCAGGTCCTGTCCAGAGAAAGCCTCGGTGACAACCCCAGCCCTGAAGAGAAAACTGGGGTCACCCGACTGTATCCCACAGGTTACCCCACTACCTCCCACAGGCTGTGGTGAGGAGGAGACACAGGAGGACATGGGGTGGCAGCACACCCTCCTCTCCTGAGCTGTGGTCCTAGGCGGGGCTGCGGTCCTGGGGGGGCTGCGGTCCTGGGGGGGCTGTGGTCAGGCGAGAACTGTGATCCTTGCGGGCACTGCGGTTCTGCGGGAGGCGCTGTAGCCCTAGGCAGGGAATGTGGTCCTGGGGGAGCTGTGAACCTGGTGGAGGCTGCAGTCTTTGGAGGGCTATGGTCCTGGTAAGGGTGTGGAAGCTGCAGTACTCAGGGGCTGTGGTCCTGGGGGTTTGAGGTCACAGTGGGGGCTATGGTCCTCAGAGGCTTTGTTCCTGGGGGCTGCATTCCTGGAGGGCTGTGTACAGGCACCCAGAGCTGCTTCTCTGCCCGGCCCATCCTGGGCATTTCCACTTCTCCCTCAAATATGTCCCTGTGAGTCACACAGGCGGATTCGGTGCACGGTCCTGGTGGCGGGGAGCTAGGTGGCTGGGCAGCTTGCAGGGGGCAGGGAGCCTGTCCTAAGGGAAGACCACTCGCCACCCACTCACCACTGACCACCTCCCCTAATGCACCCTGGAAGAGCGTCCGGCCCCCTTTCACCCCCCTTCCCACTGCCATTACTGGAATCAATTGAGTTGGAAGAGGAGCCCGATGGTTCTTAATCATACAGCAGCGTTTGTAGGTCAGGCAGGCGCCCTGGGGCCTGGAAGGGGCTGTGGGCAGATGGCTGGGACAGGAGAGGAGGAAGAGCTTCCATTTGCTTTGTTTGTGGGAGCTTCGACCCTGCCGCGCCCAGGCCCTGAGCCTGTCGTGAGAGATAGTCCCTGGAGGACTCAGCTCAGAGACTGCTGGCTGCCGGGCGCAGGGCCCTCGGCACAGATCTGTGGGAAGGACAAGTTGGAGGACAGCAGCCTCTGGAGACCACCGTCTGCCACGGCCAATCCCTGGCAACGCTGCCCTGGCTTCCAGGCACAGGAAACCCGTTTCCATGACCAGACTTCATCTTGGCCTCCCAGAAGCCTGACACGGGCTTGGCCCAGCCTGAGGCTTTGTTTGCTGGGGACCTGGTGTGATGTTTGTCCTGGGCAGGGCCTGAGTGTGCAGAGCAAGCAGAGGCCTTGCTGGTGTGGGAGCCGTCTGGGGCTTCCTCACCCCTCTCCATGGCACCCTGCAGCCCACACTATTCTCCCAGAAATCCCAGGATGGGGTCTGACCGTGAAAAGCACTCCAGCCCAAAAGGGCTCTCCTGCAGCCATCAAGGGTGGGGCAAAGACGTCCGGGGTCAGGAGCCAGCCCCCAGGCCTCAGGACTGGTCCAGGCAGGGATGTTGTGCCCAGGTGCCACAGCCACTCTCAGGCCCCTCTGGCTCTGAAGCTCCAGTGCTGACACCCAGGGATGCCCTCAGCCTCTTTGCTGGCCTGGAGGGACCCTTCCCTCCTCAACCCCCACCAGTTTCTCCATTGCTCCTGCTGCTT
The DNA here is from genome assembly GCF_008728515.1 of Papio anubis. Lineage (NCBI taxonomy): Eukaryota > Metazoa > Chordata > Mammalia > Primates > Cercopithecidae > Papio > Papio anubis. Next base: position 90,523,623 of record NC_044991.1, read on the forward strand.
CCTTCCTGGACCTGGGCTGGCATGGATGGGGCTGGCATAGGCCCTGCTGGGCCAGGCTGGGCCTTGGCAGAGCTCCCCAGGGGACTCACTTGTTGTAGAGGACGATGTCCGGCCGCTCACCCCAGACCCCTTCCAGCCACAGCCCCATGTCACCTCACTTCCACATCCCCATAGACCACATCCCCACAGGACCACATCTCCACAGACCATGTCCCCACAGAACCATGTCCCTACAGGACTACATCCCACAGGACCATGTCTCTACGGACCATGTTCCCCACAGGACCACATCCCCACAGGACCACATCCCACAGGACCACATCTCCACAGACCACGTCCCCACACAACCATGTCCCCACAGGACCACATCCCCACAGGACCACATCCCACATGGACCACGTCTCCACAGGGCCACATCTCCCCACAGGACCTCATCCCCTCAGGACCTCATCCTGTGTATCCGAGGAAGCTCCAGGGTCCTCAGAACCAGCTTCATGTGGCCAGGCCTGGCCCTCCTGCCCAGTGTCCTGCCCTGCTCCCTTGCAGCCATCACTCTCAGGTGCCCTTGAAGCTGGAGGGCAGGTCAACACCGTACATTTCACCACCACTCAGCATTGGCCTGGGCTGGTTAGAAAAGCACTGGGTCTTCCAGACCCTCCTGTGCAGCCAGCCCTGGGGCCTGAGCTTACATATGCAGCTCACATCCCCTCCAGGACAGACCCTGGTGATGGCATCTATAACAAGTATATGAGCTCGCAAAGGGGGCACATGTGAGTCCCCAGCCCCTGGTGGGACAGACAGAGTGGGCCAGACACAAGACAGCCCCTTCCGCATACACGTGACCCTCGGACTTAGGCCGGCACCCAGGAGCATCAGCACCCACGTATGGACACAAGGCAGCCCCTTCCGCACATACGTGGCCCTCCGCCTTAGGCCAGCACCCAGGAGTGTCAGGCAGCCCCTTCCGCACACACGTGGCCCTCAGCCTTGGGCACCCAGGAGCATCAGCACCCATGTGTGCATGCTCCTGTAAGTCCTTAGCTGGCTGCAGGGTGGAGAGAGGGGTGGGCAGCTCTGGGAGTCTTGGTGCTGGGTGTGCTCCTGGCCTCAACATCTCCTGAGCAAACTGGGGGCTCTGTGGTGGTGTAGGGAGCCACGGACTGAGCCCTGAGAAGCTCAGGTAGGCAGCCAGGTGGGGGGTGGCAGACCTAGAGCCTTGGGCAGCCGCCAGTGGCCGCCTCTGCCAGCCACCACTTTGCAGCCGTGTTTGCAAACCTCAGCAGGCTTGCCAAGCCTGTGCAACCCGCATTGTCTTCTGCCTGGGCCTCCGCCAGAGACACTCCACAGGAGCCACTCAGGGGCAGTTCCAGGACACTGAGGGTGAAGGTCTGGTGGCCGACCCTGGACGGGGCTGGCTGACTGGAGTCTCCATGTGCAGCCCTGCGCAGGCAAGTGCCACCACTGACCAGCCTGTCCGTGGGAATGTGGCTGCAGCTCCCTACACCTCTCAAAGCCCCTGGGGTGTGGTCCACTCACCCTGGGATAGTGAAGCAGCTCTCACCCCGTTCCACAGGCCCCAGGCCCAGGGTTACCCAACACACGCCAGCCTCCCAAAGAGAGGAAATACTCCTGCAACCTGGCAGCTCCTCCCACAGCGGCAGACCCAGGCTTGGCATCCTGGCAAGGTATGGGCTGGGCCTCTGCAGCGTACAAATGCCTCCCCGTGTGGGGGTGCCCTTCCTGGACCAGCAAGCTGGGATTTGGCAGCAGGGCTGGAGCTGGCGGACTCCAGTGTGGAAGACACAAGCCCCTGCAGCCCAGCTGGCCATCAGCTGCCCGCTCGCAAGCAGGCCAGCTCCCAGCGGCCACGGCCTGCCCAGCCTGCCCTCTTCCATGGCAGGAGCCCCCAGGTTATGCACCCCCACCCAGCCCGGTACCCTGAGGGATGGTCTCACCCTATCTGGAGTGGCTGAGCCTGGCTAGGAAACGTGGAACTGTCTCTGCTGCCCCTCCCCCGGCCCCTCTAGGGCCGCCGAGACCCCCAGACGGTCTGGCCCAGGCCTGGGTAGGTAACCAAGCATCTCAACCGAGCACAAGGCCGAGCCCCCCACAGCTCAGTTCTCTCAGCCTCGAAGCCTCCTGGTTCCTATCCCCACCTCGGGGCTCCGTGTGCACTGGCCCACGCTGCAGGGGCCTTGCTGGACCCCTAGGCATCCTCCCAGCAGCTTCCCGGGCCCCCCACCAGAAAGGAAACACACTTCAGACAAACAGAACTCGCCCAAGACTCGCCCAAACCCCACATTCCAGACCTGTGGGTGAGGGGCTCTGGGGCCAGCCGAGGTTGGGGTGCTACCAGGACACCACAGTGCCTGCCCCTGCCCCGGTCAGTTGTCCTTGTTGTTCCCAGGTCACAGCGTGCCCCGCCACCCCCAAGCAAGGCCTTTGCTGTTCTTCCGAAGGTGCCTGGGCTCTGTACTGAGAACCTGGCCACGTGGAGTGTTCCCACATCGAGGGGGAGGAAAGGGCAGGGCCTGGCTGGGATGCTCTGAACCAACCCTTGGCCGGGGCTCCGGCAGGACGGAGCTGGTGGCTGCTGTTCTGGCATACTAGCCCAGGCCGGACACTCACAGCCATGGCGAGTGTTGATGGCTGTGTCCCCTCTGCCCACCCAGACCCCGGCGCTCCTTGCAGGGTAACCTCAGTCACAGCACATGATGGCCACGCCCCCACCTACCACGTCAATAAGCTGAGCAATGGACAAGCCGAAGCGGACAAGGACCACGTCCGAGATGTTGGCCACGGGTCGGGACCACTTGTTGTAACCCGAGAAGAGTTTCTTCAGGAGCCGCTCCTCGGCGTGGGCCCGGGTCTCCACATGGCTGCTGGCTGCGGAGAGAGGCAGGTCAGTGCTCAGGTGCAGGTGGGACAGGAGCCAGGAGCTGTCCTGGCTGCCCCAGTCCCCTGCCCAGCACGCTCAGCCACGTCCGCTTCCTTTCAGCTCCTCACAAGAGCACCACCCACCCCAGGACCTCTGCGTGTGCGGGGCGTGGCATGCGCTGCCCTCCTTTGGCTTCCGTCTCTCTCGCACCCCTGGGTGTAACTGTGATTTCCTCCGGGAAGCTTCCCAGGCCCCTCAGCCCACAGAGGCCTTTCCAGCACCTTGCACCGCACCACAAAACCAGGCAATGGATGGGCTGAGAACTGCTTTGGGTCCCCTGACTGACTTCTAGGGAAGGGCTGTGCCTCCAGCGGCCGGCGAGTCAGAGGACACTTGGGGGTAACAGCAGCACGGGATGGGGCACAGGGCAGCGGGGCCAGCCCAGGCAGGGAGAGGGAGGAAAAGGAAGGAGGATCGGCTCCCAAAAGCGCCCGCTTCCTAGAGAATCTCCTGTGGTTCATCAATCCCCTGATGCTGGAGGAGTGTTTCAGATGCAGGTGCCCAGCCCCCTCCGCACCCCAGCCCTCCACACCCCAGCCTGCCGGAGCTCTTGGTCAGACCCAGAACGCCCTTGATGAGTCGCTCTGGAGGAGCACAGCCCCAGGTCGAGCACAGCCCCAGGTCCATCTGTGCTCCAGGTCTGGGCCCCGGGGTCTGAGGCGTTCCCCGCCTGTCCTGGGCGCTGCCACATGGGGCGGGTCTGGATGGAGGGGGACCTTCCACCTCCCTGCTGGGCCCCGCTGGCCTGAGAGCGCAGACAGGACTGGGGACGGGGAGGGGTCAGTTCTACACCCCTGGGAGCCTTGACTCCAAGCCCAGAGTCCCTACTCCCGACTTCGTTCTTCCTGGAGAAAAGGTGGGTGGGGGCCGCCAAGGGCAGAGGCCACCCCTCTGATCCCCTAAACCGGAGGAAGCAGGCATGGGAGTCTTCAGGGAAATTTAGCCTGATGGATGGGGGAAGGGCGAAGGGGGCCCCACCTCTGTTCAAGTTCGAGCTTTTGGGTCCAGCCCTGAAACAGCAGCGGAACCCCCACCCCCCGCGGAAGCCCCCTTTCCCAGCCCTCCGCATTCGCCGGCGGTTACCTCCCTCCTCGCCTGGCTCAGCCCGGGTGCGAGCGCAGCCTGTGCGGCTGGGCATGGGGAGCCTCTCTGCCGCCCCGTTGCGCGCACCCGCGGCTTGGGACCGCAGTCAGGAGCCTCCCTCCCTCTGGCTCCGGGGGTCCCAGGCCACCCGAACGCGGGCGAAAGGGGGCCCATCCCGCGCCCCGAAACTTACCGCGCAGGAGGCCGATCCCCAGAAGCAGCAGCAGCGGGGGCAGCAGCCGCGGTGCCCCGGGGCCCCCGAGCTCCATGGCGCACGCACCTCGCGGGCTCTAGATGCGGGCGGCTCCCGGCTCCCCCCGGCTCCGAGGCCCGTGCGCGCCCAACTTCATGCCTCCCGCGCCTCGCGGGCCGCTTCGGCCGCTGGGCCCGGTTCCGCTTCTCCTGCGGGGCGCGGTGCGGCGGCGGCGGGGCCGGGAGCGCCGGGCTGTGGGCTCCGTGGCGCGGCCCCGCCCGGCCCTGCCCGCCTCAGCCGGCTGGGAGGGGGAGCAGGGGAGGGGAGAGGAGGGGGAGCAGAGGAGGGGGGAGAAGGGGAGGGGGAAGTATGGGGGGAGGGGACGGAGGGAGGGAAGGGAGGAGGGAGCAAGGGCCGGGGAGAAGGAGCGGTGACGGACCGCGCGCCCAGGGGGACGGGGAGGCTGCGCTGGGCCCCGGGCAGGGGTAAAGTTTCCTTGTCCGCCCGGGGTTCCAGACGTGCCTGAGTCAGGGATGGGGACCTCGGGGTCACTGCGTGCGACTGGGGGGTCCCGGAGCGGGTCTGACCTCCCTCCCCACATCTCCAGCCTGGGCGCCCGCTGCCTGCCTGGAGGGGTGGGGGCGCGTCTAGGGGATCCGGCGCAAGGAGAGGCGCCCCTAGCACATCTGGGTTACTCCATCGCGCCAGCCGGTGTCTGCAGCCTGAAAATCTCTGGTCTTGTTCTCCCGCTAGCCGTTCAGGACTCTCTCCGCCTGCAGCCCCCGCCTCCCCCCGTACCTCCGCCAGGACCCAAGAGGCGTCCAGAGGGGAGCCCAGGCCCTGCGCCCGCCTTCTGGTGAGGAAGATCCCCTCCCCCTCAAGGTCCAGCCTGGGGTCAGGGTCTGTCGGCCCCCACCCCTTGCGTGGCCTGCGTGCCCCGTGGACTGCGTGGCATGAAGTCACGCCCCCATCCCCCCTGCAGTGGGTGAGGGCGTGTAACAGAGCGTCTCCCCGGCCGGGTGCTTGGAGAGCAGACCCGAGGCGCCCCTGGCCTGGCATTGAACAATACGGGTCGCCCCCGGAGGTGGCGCACGGTCCCCAGGGAAGGGCCCCGCCCTCAGGTGGGTGGCGAGGTGGCCGCCCACAGAGTAGCAGGTGCGTTGGAGGAGGGGCGCCTTGTGCGGCTGAACTTCGCGTGCAGGAGGAGAGGGCACTGGCTCTGCAGAAACATGAGACCCGGCATCCCTGCAGCCGCGCCCCTGGCCCAGCCTCAGGCTCTGCCGCTGGGACACAGCCCCCGAAAACGGAGACTTCCGTCGTCGGTAATGGAGGGCAGAGCAGAAGGGGCTGGAGAGGTCCCGAGGCCCTCCGCTTTCACGCCCCTCCCTCCAAGGCTGCAGGTCGGGCGACGGAGCTGTCAGGAGTCCCCTGGAGCAACCCCCACTCCAGTACAGGCCTCTGGAGCCTTACAGCTCCCTTCATATCGACTCTCCCATCTCCTCTGTCCCCACCCCCCACCTTCCTTCTCCTCCTCCCCCCAGCTTCTCTGAGCAGCCACTGCTCCTGCCCACCTGCCTCTCCCCTCTCTGCCCACCTCTCCTACACTCCTGATTCCAGGTTGAGCTCATGGCTCCTCATACACCTGCTCTGGGACGGGCAGGAGCTCCTCCTCACTGGCCGGAGCTGTCTGTCCGCTCTGTGGGCAGTGCCTGCAATTAGAGCTTTCAGAATGCACAGCTGCTGCGCAGTGGCCGGTTCCGCGACAACACCTGGCCTGCTTCTGTGGCCCTCCCAGTGCTGCTGGCCCAAGCAAGCTGGATGCAGGGACCCCCTGCACTTCCACGGCCCCCTCAAGGTGGGCTCTTAAGAGATAATGCAAGTGCAGAGAGGTTAAGCAGCTTGCTGAAGCTCACACAGCAGTACTGGGATTCCAACCCAAGCCATCTGGCTTTAGGGTCTGCACCTTGGCCTCCTGCTGGCCTCAGGTGTAGTTTTGGGCTGAGGTGCCCTTACTGGGACAGATCCCAGGTCTGCTTTCCTGCAGTCTTTCCTGGAGCCACCAGTCTCCACCATCCACCCTGCTGACGGCTCTCCCTCAGACCACCCTGCAGATCCAACCCTCAATGGTTTCAAGGTCCTGTTTCCCTAGGCAGACTGAAGTCCCCCAAGGAAGGATTCCCTCTCTTCCTCCTCCTCTCCTTGCTCTCCCCAAGCCCCTGGGCAGTGCAAGACCCTGGTCCTTCTGGTCTACATGAAGCCCCTCCATGGGCAAGTTCTGTGCCAGGAACTAGAAGGTTCCAAGCTGGATGGAGATTTGGGCTGAGCAAGCAGCTGGTAAACACAGGGAGGGGAGAAGAGCAAAGTCCCCCTGAGGCCCCGTGAGGGCAGCCTGCTGACGTCTGACCCACTCACAAAACCCCACCCCCGCTCCCTGCGGCACAGCCCACGAGGCTCCCTGCTCAGGAAGGGGATGGAGAGGTGGCAAGGCCGGTGGCTCCCGCACAGGATAGAGCAGCCTGTGCCCTTTGGTTCAGGCCCCACCTTGGTGAGAAACCCCTGCCTGTGGTGTCGCAGAGCAAATGCCATTGGCAGAGCTGATTCCACATTCTTTTGTTGGTGGAGAGGCCAGCCACGCTGCGGTCCCGGCTGGAGTCCCTGTGAAACGGGGTTTTCGTTTCTCTGACTTGGCAGCTGGTCGAAACGGGGCTCATCTGCTGCTGATAAAGTGATGTCTGCCTCGTGGGTTCCACGCCCACACCCTGTGCCCCACCCTCCCGTGGCAAACCAAAGACCCCTTTGGGAAGACGACGCCCCTGCTCCTGCGCTTGGGCTCATGGTTTCACCCTGGACTTGCTAAAATTGAGGCCTCCTGCGGAGGTTATCTGGGGTCAGAGCAGGGGAAGGGGTGTGTGGTGAGCTGGGTGAATCCCTGAAGGGCAGCCTGAGGGCCACGGGCGTCCACTCAGCTGGGCACAGAGGAGTTTGTTTAACTCCAGATTCTGGAGCCCCACCCTCAGACACGGTTCAGTCTGGGGTGAGGCCTCCACATCTGTGGCTTCTACCAGCCATTGCTGGGCAGCTCTGATGCAGGCAGCCTCGAAGTGCCCCGAGAAATGTCGGCTTAGAGCCACTTGACGCAGGGCTGATGCAGAGGGTCAGTGTCCCCCATCCCAGCCAGGGCTCAGCCCGAGCCTGGTGTCCTGGCCTGGGGCAGGGGCTGGAATTTGCCCCGCGTTGATGCAGGGGAAGAGGCCATGGGCCTCTTGGCAGGAACCTGGCAGAGGCTGGGAGGCTAAGCCAGCTTTGCCTTTTCTGTCTCCTGCTCACTTTTCTAACAAAACAGGCCCAGGCTTCCACAGGGTCTATAGCGGTCTCAAGCCTGCGGCTCTCCCTGGTGGATTCCCACAGGTGAGTTCACTCTGAGAGCTCAGCCAGGGCCAGCAGGCCTGTCCTTCCCGGAGCCAGGGGCCAGGCCAGGTCAGCTGGATGTCCAGGGCTCTGGCGACACAGCCCTGCGGCCAAGTGCGCACGCTCACACGCATCTGTCCAACCTCGCCGGCTTCCCCTTTGGATTTGCTAATGCAGCAAGATTAATCAGGTCTAACTCATTAATTTGCACAGCCCCTCCCTTCCACCTGCGCCCGCTGGAGAGCGCTGGTTGTGGGAACCCAGTAATCACCAAGGCTGAATTAGATTCCGACTCTGCGTCCTGGCCCTAGCCTCTGTTGCTCCTGAAATTTCTGCTGCAAGGGAAACAAAAGCTCTGGGTTCAAAGTCCAGTGAGACCAGATTTGGGGGCACAGTTCTTCCTTGGCCTGAGTCGCCCTAGGGGGCTTGCGGGTGGGTTTGGGGACACAGCCAGGCCCTTGCAGACACCAGCCCCCCACCCCCACCCATGTCACCACCAACTCCAGGCTGTCACTGGCTACGGTGCAAAGCAGCTGCCCCGGGAGGACGGCTCTGGGGGTGGTTTTCCTCCTTCCCTCACTGCCCTCCACCTGCCCATGGTAACCAAGGGTTTGTAGTAAAGGTGAGAGCATTGGGGGGCACCAGCTGAGCCTGAGCTGCACCCGAGGAGATGGCTGCGGGAGGCAGAAGGCACCACGCTGTGGGCTCAGCCCGTGGACGGGGGGCCCTGCCTGTGCTCCCATCACCCCCGAGGACTCAGGACCTGGGCTCAGGACTAAAACCCTCTGTGGGGCCAAGTCACTCGCACCCCGTCTGTGAGGCCTGAGCACGACGCCATGCTTCGCTGCTCACCTGAGTCTGGCCTGCGTCCCTCCCACCCTGTTCCTCTGAGGCAGGAAAACCACGAGGCCACACTAGTGAGCAGCCACGTCAGCCCCCAGGCCACCTGCCCCTTCACAGACATGAGTAACCCGTAAATGAGAGTGGCCTCCTGGAGCCTCACCAGAGCCCAGGTGCTCCCGCAGGCTTGGCTCCCTGCCCCCGGCTGTGCTCCCAGCTCCCTGCCCTCTCCTGGTGCTCCCTGCCCTCCCTGCCCTCTCCTGGTGCTCCCTGCACTCCCTACCCTCTCCTGGTGCTCCCTGCCCTCCCTACCCTCTCCTGGTGCTCCCTGCCCTCCTTACCCTCTCCTGGTGCTCTGCCCTGCAGGGAACAGACAGTGCTTTTCCTCCGGCTGAGAGGAGATCTTGGAGCCTTGTCTGTCCATTTTACTCAGCCCAGGTTTTGAAGACCGTTAAGTGTAGGAGAAACATGGGAACTGGGCCCAGATTGCCAAAGGGGCAACGCGTTCTCCTCACGCCCCCTCTTTCCCCACCTGCAGCTGCTTTCATCCTGGGCCCTGGCTAGAGCTGCGTTTGCTGAAAAGCTGTAGGGCACAGCTGCTGGGGTGATAGTGGGAGACGGAAAGGTTGGTTGAGAGGCCTGATTCCTTCCAAGCATCACAACCTGAAAATCACCAAAGGTTTTCCTTGTTGAGAAGGAGTGAATGGCAGCACCGGAAGCCAAGGCCCCTCCCCACCAAGACACCAGCAGCTGATCCCCACCTTCCCAACCAAAGCCACAAAGCAGAGGCCGAGCCGAGCCAAGGTCAGGGCCTGGGGCCACGGTGGATTTCCTCCCGTGGGAATGTCCTTAACGTCTGCAGCTCGGGCCTGAGGGTCTGCCACCGGACCCAGCAGCTGCCACAGGTGTCCTGGCTCGCCGGGTGTCTCTGGCTCAGGGCTGGGGCTGTCTGCAACTCCCCTCTCCCCTAAGCCCTCTGAGTGGGGTTCCCCAAGCTCCAAGGGGCTCCCGCCACACCTGGGCTTCCTGGGGGCTCTTTGTAGACAGTGATTGATCTCCCATTGGCTCCAGTTTCGTGGCTGTGTTTCTGCCCCTCCCTCCACACTCCCTGCCTCTCTGCTGAGTAGCTAATTCACTCTAAGCACGCTCCAGAGGAAGGCTCCAGCCTCGCAGTGGAACTGCAGCCATGCATGAGAATGATCCGGCACCCAGGTCTGCCTCCACGTCCCGCTGATGGCCCAGGGACCGTGCGGCGGGAAGGTTGGCAACGAGCTGAGGGTTGGAACTCTGGCTGCGCCCCTGCTGCCAGGGGACCTCAGGCAAGTCATCTTTTTCTCTGAGCCTTAGTTTCCTCAGCTGTGGGGACGGTTCCAGCCCCGAGTCACTGGGCTGTTGTGAGGATGGAGATGAGGTCGTGCAGGCTCCTGGGTCCTCGCTGGAGCCATCCAGCAGTTATTCTTCTGCACTCTCAGGGGAGCCCTTGCCAGCATCTGAGGGTCATGGTTCAGTGGCTTCAGGGTCCGGACAGGGCCGGAGGCCAGGCCCAATGTGGTGCAGCTAGGGGAGAGGGTAGGCCCTGGGGGCCGTGGGCCATCGGCTCACAGCCACATCAGGGGCCAGGAATCCCACTCAGCGCTCAGCCCTAGGCTCCCCCCAGCACCCCCTCCCAATCCAGAGGACACTTCCAGCCCTGAGCAGTGGGCTCTGGGCAAGTGTCTGGAGAGGGAGTGCATCTCGGCTCTTTGTGAGGAATTATGTCCTGACAGGTCACTGGCACAGAAAAGCCCTTTGTCCCAGCCAGCTGGCTGCCTAATGATGTCCAACCTGCACCCTTCCAAGGCCACCTCTGAGTCCAGAAAGGATGGAGCTGGCTCCTGCCTGGGAGGCACAAGGGCCACAGTTTTGCTGGGGTCGGGGTGGGGAGGGTGGGTGAAGGCTCCGAACACCTCTGCACGTTGCCCCGGAGCTGCGGACGGAGCTCAGGTGGCCGCCAAGACTTGCTGTAGATCCGGTGACCCCTCCAAGGAGAGTGCTGAGTCCTGGAAAATTCTCTTCCACCTCCTCCACCTCCCTGTCACCTTGCCCTCTCCTGTGTTCCCCAACCAGGACCCCAGTAGAGAGGAGACCCCTGCCGTTGTGGATGTGGCTTTCCCCAGTGCCCACGAGACCCCTGGGGCCTGGCCCCTCTGGGCCCATAGAAGCTCCCATGAGATTCTGATGCATGGTGAGGGCCTCACACCCTGCCCTCTGGCTGCCCCTCCTCCCTAGGGCATGTACCCAGTGCCCACCTCAGCCTCCCCAAGCATATCAGGGCCCCCACTTTCTGGGGTATGTGTGAGCCACGGGACCCCGAGTCAGGAGATCCACGCCTAAGCCTGATTCTGCCCCCTCCAGGTTCGGGACCCTGGGCAGTCCTCCCACCCGTCTTAGCGCAGCCTCCCCACCCATAAAATCGGGGCTGCTTGTCCCGGCTCTGAGGCTTTGCGAGCAGGCCTGTCTCTAACTGAGGGAGGGTGCTGCAAACTCCAGAAGGCCCCCGTCCCAGGGAACACTGGGGGGAACTGTCAGAGAAGCGACCCCTGGACCAGAGCCCTGAGTGGGCTTTCTTCCCCTCCCCACCCTGCTGAGACCACCCAAACCTCGTTAAGATCAAAGGTTCCCTGGGGAGCCACACAGCCATGCTGGACACTCCCTGCCAGACCTTCTAGACCAATTCCTGGGGACCCATGTCCCACAAACACCAGCTGGAAAAGGCAGCAACATGGGGTCTCCCTCCCCCTCAGCCAAAGTGAACTGTGTCAGCAGGTGTCTCCCCGCTGCTGAGAAGGAGCCAAGGGACCAGGATGGCCGCTGGCTCCTGCAAGTGGAGAGGGTCTCCCTGGGGCCTGAACTGGCTGAGGTCTTGCAGCAGGTGAGGAAGTTCTGGACAGTCCCGGCATCTCCACCAAAGTCAGCAGAATGGCTGCAGGCCCAGAGGCACAAAGCACAGATCATTTTCCTGTGTGTATGTGGGATGTGTATGTGGGATGTGTGTGTACGTGAGATGTGTGCACAGTGTGTGTGTGCATGAGATGTGTGTGTGCAGGGTGTGGGTGCACCAGGCTTGTAGATGCATGCACAGGGTGTATGTGCACACGTGTGTGTGCATGGACTGTTTCATGAGATGTATGTGTATATAGGGTGTGTGTGTGCATGTGGTACATGCTTGAGATGTGCCCTGTGTGTGCACGCACTGTGTGTGTGTGTACAGTGTGTATATGTGCATGGAGTGTGTGTACACAGGGCTTGTATATGCACAAACATGGTGTGTGCACAGGAGCATTTTTTCACAGGCATGAGTGTGACAGTCACCTGCTGAGAGGCGGCCTCACCCCTGCCCTCTGTCCCAGAGCCCGGCCCCAGGGCCTCGGCTCATTTACCCCAACATCTGCCTGGGAGGGTCTCGTGCAGAGGGGTGTGGCCCACGCATCGGCAGCCTCAGTCTCTCTGTGTTGTTTTCCCTGGATCTGGGGGTGGGGACCCCCATAGCACTGCCTTTTTCAGCCTGTAGTTATGGGATCTCAGGTCCCCAGGCCCAGGGGCTAATTTCAGAGGGAGAGGTTTCCTTTGCCAGGCAGTTGAATTTTCACATCAGCAAATTCCTCTGAAAGTCAGGGCAGAGGGTGGGCTCTATCCCTGCAGCCGCTAGGGGTCCTTGGGCATCCTCAAGCTCTGCCTCCCAGCACCGGGTGCCGCAGACTCCTGAGGCCGCTTGGGGAACTCGCAGCCTGCAACTCGGGCACCTTTCGTAATGTCGGGAAAGCAGGGAGCTGCTGTCACGCTTGGCTGAGTGCAGGACACCTGAACGCCTGGTGCCAGGCCCACCCTCCCACGGCAGCGTCGGTGCCAAGTCTGGGACCCTGCCCGCCTGCTGAGTGGCACACCTGGTTCTCCAGGAGCTCAGTTCTTCCTCCACTCAGTGCCTCCTCCCACCTGTCCCTCCTCAGCCCTGCCCTCCCCAGCACTCAAGGCAAGACCAAGACCACACCTCAGTCAACCCCTCCTCCTTCCCAGCCCCACCCACCCTCCTGGCCTGGTGTGGGGCCAGCACCGCCACAAGTGTGCCTCATGCCAGAGTCTCCTCATGCCCTGGCCCCAGCTGGGGGCCCACAGCAAGCCCCCCTAGCCTGGTCTCCTTCCTTACAGGAAGGGGACACTGGACACTTGACCCCCTACAGGGAGCCCAGAGCCAGGACTGGGTGAAGGTGCCTTTGGGAGGAGGCAGAGGAGTGTATCGATTGGGACCCAGATGGACAGGTCCCTGTGAGCCGGCACAGGTCCTTGGTGGGTGAGTGCCAGGTTGCCCTCACGGGGACTTTGCACTCTGAGCAGGAGGGACAGCTCAGTTCCCGCCCGCCTTGCGTTTCTGGGCATAGCTTTGGAGGGCAGGGGTCGTTTGCAGCACGGAGCCCTTGTCAGCTTCCAGCGTGTTCTAACATTTGTCATACCAGATGGATTGTCGCCAGCGTCTGGGGTGACATTATTATTCTGTTACTCCCATGATGAGAGAGCCAAGGGCTGGGGAGAGGGACCCAGTTCAGCCTGACCGAGCCCAGGGCCCTTCTCCTTCCTCCACCATCACAGCTTCTTGATACCCCATTCCCCAAACCCAGGACCCCAATGCCCAGGGACTCAGGCTGCCCCCGCCCCAGCCCCGGGAGAAGAGCCCTGTCCTCCCCAGCCGTGCCGGAGGGTTCTGTCAACCAGCGCTGCTTCCTTATCAACAAGGACATGTCTACAAATAGCTCATCACGTCTCCAATCCAGAAGTGCTGTGTCGTTTCAAAAATGAGCAGAGCCAATGCAGCCGCCAGCCCAGCCGCGGCTACCTGGGCAAGGCTGCCGGTTCATGAATATTCACGGCTCCGATGGCTCCTCGAGCCTCCTCACCATCCGGAATTAAACCAACGAGCTTCCCCTCACAGGCTGCACTCACTGACTTTCAGCTCCTCTCCAAATCGTTCTCTTCCTCGCAGCAGATGGGGACGTGGGGCGGCCTCGACCCTCCTGTGTGCCTGGGCTGTTGTGGGCACCATCACCTTTGCCCCAGTTCCCCATCTCTTGGGCGCTTGACACGTGTCTGCCCCGTTCTCAGGGAGGCCTGGACCCTGTCCCAGCCCTGGTGGGGATAATTACCCCGATGTTCGTTTGCAGCGTTTAATTTGCTTCCTCCGCGCTGGAAGCCCACGTTTGGCGATGTGTGTGTTAGGATGGCCACGTGTCCTTCCCCCATCAGCGACAGGATCTGGGGAGGCCAGGGAGGCTCCTCATTACGCTCCCAGCACCAAGCCCAATCACAGACGTTGCACATGGAGGCACCAGACCCTGCCTGTGGGAGAGTGGCTGCCAGCTGGGGCACCCGGACGTCCCTGCGTGCCCTGTGCTGGCACAAGGCAGCTCTTCTGTGCTTCTGTGGTGCCTGCGGTGAGGCTGCCCGGGACGCCCCCTGTAGATGCTGCCTCCAGGGTCTGCTGCAAGGAACGGGGAGAACGGGCTTGTGGTGCTGGGGCCTTGTGTGAGGTGGGATGCTGCAGACTGGAAGGGTGGGTGGCCTGGAGCTGCTCTGTCTCCAAGCACTGACCACAGCCCGCGCCTCTGCGTAGGTCCAGGAGAAGTGTGGCAGGGCTGGGTGACACCACCTGTGAGCCCCTGAGCCTCCCCAGCCCTGGGCTGCGACGGAGGGGCCTGGGCGTGGCCTCAGGTCAGTTCAGGTGAAGACTCTATTCCTGGCTCAGGAAAGCCACCAGGACAGATGAGCCCAGCGGCACCTCGCGGAGTGAGGCTTTGAATCCCGTGTGAACAAGGACAGGACACCGGGGCTGCCACAGGTCACAGAGACCCTGCGTCAACACCCGCGTTTTGAGGTGCGGAGACCAAAGTTGAGACCTGGCCACGCAGCAGGTCTGCAGGGACCTCAGAGCCCGGGGCCACTGTCCTGTCCCCAGCCCCATTAAATGCCCAGGGCCACTGTGCTGTCCCCAGCCCCATTAAACGCCGAGGGCCACTGTGCTGTCCCCAGCCCCAGTAAACACCCAGGGCCACTGTGCTGTCCCCAGCCCCATTAAACGCCCAGGGCCACTGTGCTGTCCCCAGTCTCATTAAACGCCCAGGGCCACTGTCCTGTCCCCAGTCCCATTAAATGCAGTAAACGTCTTCTGGGCGTGCCGCCAGCCCCACAGAAACCAAAGCAAAGCAGACTCACAGCTCCCACGTCCCGGAGCTCAGGTCCAGGAGGGTCTCTGGAAAGGACGGGGGCAACTGGAATACTGTCCTAGTCCCGTCTCAGCCCCAGGGCGCCGCAGGGGTCTCTCCTGCAGGTGTGTGGTTGGTTTTAGAAGATGCTGAGCCCCTCCCTGCGCACTCGTCCCCACCTGCCTGGCCCTGGCACACCTGGCTGCTTCTCATTCGGGCCTTGAATGAAAGGCCCCCTTCCCAAGAGTCCTCCCTGAGTCCCCTCTCACAGGAAGGGTCTCTCCTGTTCCCCGCCATGGAGAGTGTTGGTCAACTCTCTCTCCCCAGCCACCTGCGGGGCCCAGGAGGGCTGCACCTGCCTTGGCCATCCCAGACCCACCACCCAGGGCAGACCCTCCACCCAGGGCAGAGCCTCGGGCATGGTTGAAGGCAGGAAGGGCTGAAGATGAGGGTGGGTGGTGAGAAAAGGCCTCTGGACGGCAGGGACTTAGACATGGTTCCAAGTATGCACGCGGGGAACAGCTGGGGGCCGTGGGCCCCTGCAGGCCTGACAGAGGAACCCACGGGACTGACTTTTCCTACAGAAAATCCTGCGCAGGGAGATCAAATCCCAGCATCCCAGCGGGAAGGCCCGTGCCGGCCGTGAGCTGCCCACAGCTGCCTGACCCCAGTCTTCTCCAATGAAGTGGCTCTGAGAGGTTTTGTGGTCAGTATCATTTCTGTGTTTGATTTTAGCGCCTGGTCTGGACGGCAAGCAGGAAGAGCTCAGAGCTTCCTCCAGTGTCTCGGGGTGCAGCCGGGAGGAGCTGCCTCGCCCCTGCCTCTGCCTCTGGCTCCCTGCCCCACCGCCTGGCTCTCACCTGCAGCCTGAGAGGAGTCCAGGCCTGGGCTCTCGAGTCTCTCTCTGGCCCACGGGAGGGGCACACCCGGGTCCTGTTCAGAGACGCAAGCTGTCGCCCCTGCTCCTGCTGGAACGTGCAACCCAGAGCCCCCACAAGCACCTCATGCTACCTCCCTCTTTGTGATCCCCCAGCCCAGCCCTCAGTTAACTGAGTCCCTGCCTGGTAAACGTGCAGCAACACAGCCACAGCAGGCTCTGCCCAGCCACGGCCACAGCAGGCTGGACACAGCAGGCTCGGCCCAGCCACGGCCACAGCAGGCTGGACTGCAGCGAGAGCCGGCCCAGCCCACCCGGACACAGCAGGCTGGACACAGCAGGCTCGGCCCAGCCGCGGACACAGCAGGCTCGGCCCAGCCACGGGGCTGGCAGGCTGGGCTGGCAGGCTCGGCCCAGCCACCCGGACACAGCAGGCTGGGGCCCAGCCGCGGCCGCAGCAGGCTGGACACGGCTTCGGTCCAGTCCGCACGGCCACAGCAGGCTGGACACAGCAGGCTCGGCCCAGCCACGGCCACAGCAGGCTCGGCCCAGCCACGGCCATAGCAGGCTCGGCCCAGCCACGGACACAGCAGGCTCGGTCCAGCCACGGACACAGCAGGCTCGGTCCCAGCCGAGCGCCTCCAGTTTCTAGGTGCTCAGGCAGTTTCCTTCACCTACATAAGCCCCGACTTTCTCATCCGTAGAAGTGGGACGAACGGCCCAGTGCTCAGTGTGATATTAGAAGAGCCCAAGACAGTGGAGGGCTCAGCACAGAAGACCCAACCATCCGCGCGCTCGGAGAGCAGCTCCTTCAAGGGAGCCCGGGACGCCCCGGGGAAGCCACCCTCAGTGACTGGCCCAGCCGAGGAACCCCAGGGCTGAAGGTCAAGGCCACTGCAAGGCCCCGGGCTCAGGGGAGAGTGGGGACACAGGACCCATCCTCCTCATCTCAGGCTGGTCCTTTTTGCTCCCATGTGGGGGCACCATTGCCAGGCCAATGCCGGTCACTGTCATGACCAGGTTGGAGAAAAGCTGAGAAACCCAAGTACTGGGCAAATCCAGAGTCTCGTGTCTTCAAACCAGAGGATGTTAAAAGCTAAGTCAAGAGGTCGGCTTCTTCCATGAGTCCCCACCCTGGGCATTGCCTGGAAGTGAGGGGCTGATGGATTGTCAGGCCACATACCTGAGGGGAAGGGAGCGGTCGGGGCAATGCCCTGGGCAGGGCGCTGGCTCGGGATGGAGGGAGGAGGGTCTCAGAGTGGCAGGCTTAGGCAGACAGCTCACTCATCCCTGCCTCCAGCGCCCTCGGCCCCTCCACATCAAACTTCCGGTTAATGAACCTCCTCCACGCTGGGAGGTGGAGGCTGAGGAAACCGCTAATTAAGGTTGCTGCACTTTGGCTTCCAGCTTAGTTAGCTGCAACACCCCCAGTGCCCGCAGGGGTTCTTTTCTGTCTCCCACAGAGACGCCCAGGAGGCTGAGCCCAGGCAGTCACCATGGGTGGGTCCTGTGTCTCCTGCGGGCTCCAGAGGCATGAGCGGCGTTCCACCTCCAGCCGGCCTGATGGGGCAGAGACACTTCCCCTCAAAGAGATGCACGGTTTTAATAGGCTCTCTGTGCCCAAGCCGAGCTGGCTGGATGCAACCTCTAGGGAGGAGGTGGGCAGGTGGGAGGCAGTCAGGGCCCCCCCCCACTCCCTGCGCCCCTGGAGACAGCTCCCAGGCTCCCCCACTCCCTGCGCCCCTAGAGACAGTGCCCAGCGTCTCACCAGAGGTGCCATCTCAGCAGCACGTGACAAAGGCATAAGGTTACGGCTTCCCTGGCCCCCAGAATGCATCCCAGGGTTGGGCAGGGCTCACCCTCACCAAGGTTTAGGACATACCTGGTGTCCACTCTGGAGTCAGCTGACCTGGCCCAGCCCCGAGGTCTCTCCTCCACCTGTCTGCCCAGATGCCCAGTGCCTGCAGCAGTATGTTTCAACTCCAGCCCTCATCCGCACAGTTCCTGCTCAAAAAAGAAAGCTTACATGACAGGTCCCAGCTGCCATGAGAGGCCTTAGTTTAGGTTTCTTGTGGTGCCGAGTCAGATCCACCCCTGCCTGTACCACCGCCCACCCCACCCACCTCTGGGTAGAAATCTGCCCCAATTCTGTACCCACCACACTCTGTACCCTCACCTCACCCCCGTACCTCACCACACCCTGTACCCCACCACCCTGCACCCTTCAGCCCTGCACCCCTTCAGCCCTGCACCCCATCACCCCTGTACCTACTCACACCCCCACCACCCCTGTACCCACCACCCCTGTACCACCACCCCTGTACCCACCACCCCTGCACCCTTCAGCCCTGTACCCCATCAGCCCTGCACCCCCATCACCCCTGTACCCACCACCCCTGTACCCCTTCAGCCCTGCACCCCAGCAGCCCTGCACCCTACCAGTTCTGTACCCCACCCCCCATGAGCCCTAAGCAACCTACCAGCCCCTGCACCCCATTTCTGCACTCCCACCCCCACCAGCTCTGCACCCAACAATCCCTGAACCCCACCCCTACCATCCCTGCACCCCAGCAGCCCTGTATCCCACAAGCACTGTACCCCACTCCCTACCACCTCTGTACCCCCAACTGGCCCTATGCTGCTACCACTCTTGCACCCCCACCAACCCTGACCCCCATCACTCCTGTATCCTCCAGTCAGCCCCAGATTCACCCCCACCTGACTCCCCAAGACACCAGCCCCAGCCCCCACCTCCACCCCGCCAAGACTCCCCACCAGCCTCCCACTCCCCCACCAGCCCTGTACCCCCACCAGCCCGGCAGACTCACCAGCCCCTGTACCCCCACCACCCCCGCACTCCCCCACTCCACCTCCCCACTCCTCACCAGCCCCCAGACCCCCACCAGCCCCGCACTCCCCACCAGCCCCGTACCCCCACCACCCCCGCACTCCCCCACCAGCCCTGTACCCCCACCAGCTCCCAGCACCCCCTACCTCAGCCTCCTGTACCCCTGCACCACCCCCTGCACTCCCCACCACCCCTGGTGACTCCCCACTCAGCCCCCAGACCCTACCTCACCTCGTGACTCCCCACCAGCCCCAAGACTTCCTTACACTCAGCTCCTGCACTCCTGCCCCACCCCACTCACCAGCCTGCACCCCCACCAGCCCCACCCCACCAGCCTGCACTCCCCACCTCACCCTCAAGACTCCCCACCACTCCCCACCAGCCCCCGCAGACTCCCCACCAGGCTCCTGTGCACTTCGCACAGCCCTGCACTCCAGCCCTGTACCAGCCCCACCCCAGCCCTGTGCCCCTGTGCAGATTCCCAGGCACTTCCCAGGGAACCAGGATTCCAGGGAAGCACCGTTCAGAACCAGCCTGGTCTGCTTGTGTCTGTAACTCAGACTGGAACAACCTTCTCGCAACAAGTGATACCCACTTTGGGGAGCAGTTACTCCCAGGTTCACTGATTTTTCTTTGTACACTTTTCTTTTAATGAATTTTTAATCTGCAGGTAAAACACGAAGGAAGCCTGGCAGCCCAGCTGGCCAAAGGGAACTTCCTGGTGATGGCCCCTGCCCAGTACCTGCCGTGGAGGAAGCGGGGGTGGGGGCGGCCACGGAGGAAGCGGGGGGTGGGTGGGGAGGGCAGGTGTGCCCCTCCCTCTCCACTGCTTTCCCACAGCGGGGTGTGGGGTTGGGGTGTCGAGGTAGGGGGAGCCCAGGAGCAGAGGTGTGAGGCGCAGGTCCCCACCCTGAGAGTACACAAGGGCCTCCGTGAGAGCTGCTGACCTTTGCGGGCTCGTTGGCCACCGGCTTGGGTCAGCAGTCTGGGCAGAGGCCACACAGCCTGGGCCCCTCGGGATGGGTTCCCTGGAAGAGGGGTTCCCGTTTTCACCCTTGACGCACGGTTCAGAGGCCAAGCAAACCAAGTGTCTGTGGCAGGGGGGTTGGCAGCTCACGTCCAGGGCCCCCTGCCTGGGCTCGGTGCCACGGCCTCTGGGAGACCCCTCTTTATGCAGCCCCCAGGGTCACGGTCTGCAGGCTCTCAGGCATCTGCTCTGAGGACACCTCAACCCAGGACTGCCAGGGGCGCAGCTCTGCCCCCAGCCACTCTGGTCGAAGGGCCGCCGTGGAGCTGTGCCAGGGAAAGCCCCTCCCTGTGGACCTCCCCGACCTGGGTGGGCTGGCGAGTGGCTTTGCCTGGGAGAAATAAAGGCTCTGGGTGTAGACACAGCAGAGGAACTGGTGGGCCCACCAGAGAGCCCCCAGGCGACTGCCGGGACCGAGGACCTGGGTTTCCCCATGATCCCTCCTTGGGGGGTGGGGGCAGAGGGAGCCCCCATTCAGCTATCTGGGGAGCTCAGTTCTTTGGCCCTTGGCCTGGGCTGAGAGCCAGGGGCACCTAGGCCCCTCCAGCTCGGAGCTGTGCCGGGGAGGGGTGTGTCTGGGGGAGCGTCAGCAGCCAGTCATGGTAGCAGCTTTGCCTCTGCACACCCAGACCAGGGAGAAACGGGGAAGGCTTCCATCCCACGGCTGGCTTTGCCGAGACGTTTCTAAATAAATGAGCTTTGCGGGGCGGCAGGTTGATGCATCTGGAGTGTGGGGTCTCCCCCAGCTTCCGGAGCACATGCCTCCCACTGCACCACCACCTCCCCGGCTCTCTGAGGAAAATTCATTCATCTTTCAACACCTCATCCCTGGCGAGACCATCCAGGCCCATCCCCCACCCCGAATAGCCTGTGCGTGTTTCCATAGCAACCTGCATGTGCCTCTGCCGGCCACATTTCATGAGGCCGTGAGCTTTTTGAAGGCACGGCCTTGACTTGAATCATTCACAGGGTGCAGAGTGGACGGGTGAACCGTGACCCGAAGCCAGCCTCAGGGGCAGGTGAGCCAGCCCCTCCCGTACCATTCTCTGGACCGTAGCTCATCCCCCCACCGATTGCGTCTTACCATCATTTGACAGACAGAGGCCAAGGCCCAGAGAGAGGGAGCCCTCCCCTTCAGCAGCAGGGAAACGGGGGTCACGCTGGCCCGAGACAGCACGCCCCTCCTGGGGAGCGGCACAGGAGACGGAGCTCTGCAGACGGGAAAAGCCAGCTGCCCCCCTGCACACCGGGGCACGCTGGCCCTGCTTCTTTGGAATGAAGGCTGCACTGGCAGAAGCAGCTCAGACGTTCACCTGCTTCAAACCCCGGGCCGTCCTCTGGTCTCAAGGCCAGGAGGCAGGGCCCCCTGTCTGCTCCCTCCTGCCGGATGGAGCCTGGGGAGGATAACGGGGGCGTGGGAAGGGCTTCTGAGCCCCCGTGCTGAGCAGTAACACCAACCCTCCGAATGCCGGTGAGAATTCCGGAGCAGCTGGTTGACTCTGTCTGGCAGGCGTTTCCCTCCCAACAGCAAGGCAGCCCGGGCTTCCGGTGTCTACCTTGTAAATATCTAGGGCATTGCAGGGAAGCTGAGCTGGCACTGGGTGAGCCGACGTCAGCTAAGGGTCAGCCCCGGGGCCGGGGGTGTGATGGCACAGCTGTGGCCCAGCCTGGGGGCTTCCGTCGCTGCTGAGTGCCTCGCAGTGCGGCAATCGAAAAAGCCTCCTCCCTCGGCATCGAGCTGCTCCTCGCCGGAGGCATCTGAACAACTAGTATAATTTCAGATACACACAGGCACTCTGTTTCCATTTTTGACAGTAAAACCATTATTTCTGATGCCCATTTCTCACCCCACAGAAATCACTGGAATTTATCTGCATTAGGAAATAAGGAACGGGGACCGGGCCGGGCCAGCCTCTGTTACCCTGTGCATTAGTTAATCCATTCATTCTTCATCAAACTGTCACTCCTCTCCCACCGTCTTCCAGCCAACACTTGGCAAAGTGCAACAGGGACGTCTTCTCGGTGGGCTGTGGGGTCGCGGGGCTCTGACCCGAAGCTGCACGCTTGCAGGAGTGGTAGTAGGCTGTTAGGAGCTGAAGCCAGGGGGCCTTGCTCAACGCGGGGCCTTCCCCAAGCGACAGAGCTATCCAAGGTGCTGACCTCACCTGCTCCCCAGGATGAGCAGCTCTAAGGGTCACCCAGGGAAAAGAGCAGGGGAGAGTCTGAGGTAGAAGACGCGGAATGTGGGGGAAGGGGTGCATGCACACAAAACAGCAACTCCAGCCTCCCAACACCACCCTCCGCCTTGTGCTCCAGGGCCCCCCATTCACCCGCGCTGCATGGTACCCTCCTTTAGGGCCATGCCTGTGCTGTGCTGTGTCCACACTGCAGTTTGCTCACAGCTGGCCCTCCATACAGATCTCCTGGTGGATACCCTGTGTTATTCCAGCTCCAATTTTCAGAGAAAAGGAGGGGCCTTTCTTCAACTGCTCAAAAATCAGAGCTCAAGCCCACAGGTGCAGCGTCCCCTCAGGCTCCTTCCGCATTTTTTCCATGACCTGTTCCCTTGATTGTGTTGGAGGCAGGGGGAAGTAGGAGGCCGGCATGTAACCAGGCTGGAATACCCAACGGTGAAGGTGATAGCAGCGGCGGCCCGTCTGGAGTGGGCTGCCATGATGCTGGCTGCCATCGGGGAGGTGTAGCCGGGACTGTGCACTCTGTGGAGCTGGTGGGAGCTGGGAACAGGTGGAAGCTCCACCCACTTCTGAATTGACAGGGTGGGGGCCCAGCTGTGGCTGCAGACCCAGGCATCTCTGCACTCTCGGAGGCCCAGGAAGCCCCTGCCCCCACTGCCTGGCCTCTGCCTGCTCCCAGTGCCTGCTCTGATTTCAGAGCAAAGCAGAGGCTGAGCCCAGGCACTGTCACAGCCCAGACAGGTGTACTCACGCTTGCAGCAGCACTGACACACCAGCCCTGCTGTCTTGGCCCCCTTCAGACTCTGGGCACTGACAAGCATGGGAGGGAGGCTGAGGGACGCTAAGGGCAGGTCTGCGTGGGCCTGCAGGCAGCCTTCAGCACAGCCTGGGCACGGTGGGCACTGTGGATAGCAGGTTAATGGTGGCAGGGGGCAGATGGGCTCCTGGGTGGAAAGGCAGGGTCCCAGTGAAGCCCCACCTTCAGGCCAGGGCTGCCAGTTCTGTGGACCAGAGTGAGAACTTGTGGTGCTTTTACTGGGCCCACCCATGACCACCCACGGACCAATCAGCAAGCACTTCCTCCTCTGAAGCCCATAAAAACCCCAGACTCAGTCAGACTCCAGGTGACAACGGGCCACCCTGCTTGCCAAGAGGAGTGACCCACTGCGGGCCACCTCTGAGTTGTTCAGTAAAGCTCCCCTTTGTCTGGTCACCCTCCACGTGTCCACATTCCCCTTCACCTGGTCACCCTCCACGTGTCCACGTACCTCATTCTTCCTGGTGTGGGACAAGAACTCGGGGCCCAAATGGCAGGGATGAAAGAGCCATGACAGAGTTGAGAGGGAGATAAGAAAGGAGGAGAGAAGAGCTGTGGCCCTTCGGGGAGCCCAGACCTAGGAGCTCCCTGAGCCAGGGCTGTGACACTCTCTTTGGGGCTCTGCAGTTCCTGGCGCCTCCAAGCTTCCGAGCACCACTGTGTTCCCTGGTGCCAGATGTGGAAGCCACTTGTGGGGTTCACCTGGTCCAGCTCCAGCCTCACAGGGAGCCGGCGTGTGGAGCTGTCCACCCTGCTGCAGCCGGCGTGCCTGGCTGTGCGTAGTGGCTGGACCCCACACCCACTCACTCACACACCGCTCACCACTCTGTGCCTGGCTCACCCTCAGCCAGTGTGGGGCCCAGGTGGGTAGCATGAGCCAAGTTCAACCTGCCAGGCCGAGTGGGTGGAACGAGCCCAGCAGGCCCCAGCAAACCTTGGCAAAGGTGCCATCAGCCAGAGTCTTCCAGCAGGGAAAGTGACAGCCCAAGGGTCCCGTGACAAAGGGAGAAGCCTTCCAGCAGAGGCAGGGGGGAGGCACGCAAAGGTGGAGGGCTCCCACCCTCCCACCCAAAGGCCGAGGCCTGGGTGCTGCCTCCTGTGGCACCCTAAAAGCCCCTACGATGTGTGCCTTCTCCCAAGACGAGCTCATTCAACTGCCAAGATAAGCTCCCTCAGCCTCCTCCAGCCCCCTCAGCCTCCCAGACTGGCCCCCTCAGCCTCCCAGACTGGCCCCCTCAGCCTCCTAGCCCAGCCCCCTCAGCCTTCAGAACCTGCTCATTCCAACCCAGGGTCAGCTCCTTCACCTCCAGGGCCCAGCTCCCCAGCCTCACAGACCCCTGGCCTCTGTGGTGTGCCCAGTGCTGCACCACAGGTAGCACTGCCTGTGCTGAAGGTCTCTACCTTCTGGGAGAAGGAGGTTAAAATAGGAGCTCATGGGAACTGAAGCCTGATGGCTGCTTGGATGTGAAACCCCATTCTCACGGGTTACCCAGAGCTAGAGGCAAGGTCACGTGAGTCTGGGGGTCCCCCTCATTCCCCTGGTGTCCCCTGACTTCCATCAGAGGAGAAAGAAAAGTAGGGAGGCACAGATGTGAACTCGGGATCCAGGGTCTGCCCCTGCCCTTACGCAGAGGGCCGCTTCGGCTCAGAGAAACAGAAGGGTATGGCAGACACCTGTCACCCACCTCGGGGCCCCTCCCAGCCCGTCCCTCACCTCCTGTGTGGCTCAGGGCCCCTGTGGCCTGCAGGCCCTTCCTCCTGCTCTCAGGCTGTGCTGGTACTGCGCCAGGAGCGTCGTTCCTGCCTCTGTGTTTTTGGCTGGGGAGTTGGCGCAGGGGCTCAGTTTGTCTCCAAGGTGGCTCCTGCCTCTTCTCGGGTCAGGGCAGAGACGGAGCCTTCCCAGGCAGAAGGCAGCGTGGAGGGGGCTTCAGGAGTGTGGGGCTAACCGCTTTCCCTCCAGGGCGCTTGACCTGTCCAGAGGGACCAGGGAAGATGCGGCTCCGGGGGAGGGAACTGGGAACTGAAACCCAGGAGCTGCGGTGACTACTCTGCAAAGCACTGCTGGGCTTGGACTCCACACTGTTTACCTGAAATCCGTTTCCAGTTCAGGAGGAAACAGACTCCGTGGCAACACGGTTTTCCACTGGCCTCCGGATGCTCGGCTTTCCCTCTGCCAAGGGGCTCCAGTACTGCAGCTGCAGTCACGGTTCACCGCAGCCTGGAGGGAGACCCTGACCCCAGCTCCAGGCCCCGGCGCGCAGCCGGAGAGCCGGGGCCGCGGAAGCTGTCCCTGCAGCACCACCTGCTGGACGGTGCTGGAAGTGCTGCGGCACCAGCAGGGGCTGGGGGGCTGCAGCGGGCAGTGAGGACCCCGGGGTCACGGGTCAGGGTATGAACCCTGAATCTGCCATTTGGTCCTGACCATAGTCTCCTCATCTGTAAAATGGGGTTACCAGCACCCCCAGGTGTAAGGACCCGGTCCAGGTCCATTCTGGGGAGGGTGTCAATGGAGAGAGCTGGGGGTGGGGAGGTGGAAAGAGAAGATGAGAAACCAGAAAAGGGGGGACCTTCTGTCCTTCTCAAGATGAGGGTGGTCCCTCTGGGGACCTAGACTCCTTCATGGCTGGCACAAGCCCCCAGTGGTCCTGGCCCTGCAGCCTCTGGGGTGCAGCCTCTGGGGTGGGGTGAGCTCGTCGGGGTGGCATCAGGGCAGAGGGCCTGGGCAGGACCAGGAATCTCCCCACCCATTTTACCCCCAGAGAGGTCTTAGCCAACCCGCTGATGGGCTTGGTAATCTCCCCAACCCGTGTCCATGAGGGGTTCCAAGGCCCCCTAGATAAATGCTTGTGCACCCAGTGCCAGCCGGACCCAGTGCCAGCCGGACCCAGTGCCAACCGGACCCCAGTGCCAGTCGGGCCCCAGTGCCAGCTGGACCCCCCGCCGCCCCACCATCCCTGCATGGACTGTCACCAGCCCCACTCCTCCCACAAGCAGGTCTGGCCCTCCCTGGCCCAGTCCCTCTCCTTCCCTTAGGGCTGGGCTGCACCCCAGTGGGTTTCTCCTGGCCGATGGCAGCCCTGGTCCCCAGCTGCCCAGAATAGCCCTAGGAACCCTTCCTCCCGGTGCTGGCAGTGAGCAGGTGAGGGGCAGGACTCAGCCCGGGGGCATCTGACTGAGAAAGCCTTCTCTCAGCTGAATTTTTTTCCTTTTTTTAGACCCAGTTCACTGTGTCACCCAGGCTGGAGTGCAGTGGTGCAATCTCAGCTCACTGCAGCCTCCATCTCTCAGGTTCAAGCGATTCTCCTGCCTCAGCCTCCTGAGCAGCTGGGATTGCAGGCGGCACCACCACACCCAGATAACTCTTTGCATTTTTAGTTGAGACGGTGTTTCACTAAGTTGGCCAGGCTGGTCTCAAATTCCTGATCCCAAGTGATCCACCCACCTCGGTCTCCCAAAGTGCTGGGATTACAGGTGTGAGCCGCCGTGCCCAGCCTGAATATCTCTTTTAAAGGCACAACAAATATTTACCAGGCCATTTCTTGCCTCTGGAACCCGAAGAAAATAAAATTCACTTTCACATCCGCAGCAGCCAAACGGCCCCTTCAGATCCACCTGCCGAGGTCATGGCCAGCCCCGTCCCCAGCGGTTTCCCCACCCCCAGCGGTTTCCCAGGCTGCGTGGCTCGGGGTCCAATCACAAACCACAGGAACTTTATTTTCAAGGCTCCTGCCTGGCCCGGGGGCCTGGGTTCCCACCACACCAGCCAGTTTATCACCAGCCAGCTCTGCCTCGCTTCTTTTTTATTGTTTTGTTTCCTTAGCAATACAATCGTTGACTGACTTGTCTGGGTTTTTTAAATTACAAAATGAATGCATGATGCCTGTAACCATCTCAAATAAAGAGTTATGCACGGAATTAGAATGAGAAAGTCTGTCTCACACCTCCCCTGACACCACCTGCTAGGGCTGGAGGCGGGAAAGGTGCTCCCATTGACTCCGGCAGCCAGGATCACTCAGGGGACTGGGACGCGGAGAGAGCTCGGGGATAGGGCGTAGGAGTCACCAGGTCCCGCCACCCCCCGGGCACCCGTCCAAGCCTCAGCACCCTTGCTGTGCTGGGCCTGAGTCGGCCTTCTGGCGGCCTGGAGCTGGGGAGCATGGCTCCCCCAGGATGGTCAGGGATCTTTGGGAGCAGGAGGACAAAAGCCCAGGATAGCTCACCGGGGCTTCATCCTTGTGGGCCACTACAGACAGAGCCCACAGCTGAGAGGCGCAGAGAGGAGCAAGCCAGTGCCACCCAGACTGCAACCCTGACCCCACTCCACGCACCGTCCTCCCCCAGTGGCCAAACACCCCCAAACTCACAGATGCCACATCATAGGCACCACCATGGAAATGAGGCCTGTTTCCAGGAAACCCCTCTACCCCCACCCCATCCCCCAACCCCAACCCCAACCTCACCCCCACTCCTCTTGTCCCCCCCCCCCCCCACCACCCATCCCTACACTCTCGGTGGCTCTCAGTGGCGGCCACATCAAGAACAAACCCATTGGGTCTCCAGGATACCCCGCAACAGGTGGAATTCTGAGAGGTGGGTAGGGTGGGCATTCAGGGGCTGAACTTGGATGAGTGAAGGCCCAGGGGCAGGGAGATAGAGGCAGCCATGTGTGGGACAAGGATGTCATGGTGATTCAAAGAGGCTTTGGGGCCAACATGCAGTAACAGGGCCAGGGTCACCTCCCACCTGAACAACAACACAGAATATCCAGAGCCACAGCGTTAGAGACCTGGGACGTTGGCAGTATCATTAGAGACCTGGGACGTTGGCAGCAGAGCTCCACAGTCCCCGAGAGGACGAGCCCTCCGGCTGCTGCAGCTTCTTCCTGGTGCAGTTCTGGGTTGACAGGACCGAACTGGGAGTCTGGGGAAGCCAAGGCTCCTGGTAGAGAGGGAGAGGAGGGAGCTGCACTGACATGGAGCCTCTGGGATCTGCTCTGCACACCCTGGGCGGAAGCGGCCCAGGCCAGGGAAAGGCCCAGCTAAAGGAGTCAGAAGGAGCAACCCTGCATTCCCACAGGACCGGGAGAGGACCTGTTTCCCAGCCCGCCTGGAAAACCTCAAAATCCATGGCACTGTCAGGGGAGAACTCAGAAGGGAGACACTGGGCAGTCTCAGTGGAGGAATAATTAGGATGAACAAACCTGAAACACAAAAAACCCCAAAATTAAAGTATTGCGAGTAACACATCACCCCATAACCAATGTCAAAAACCAGGACTAACCAAATTGTGAATTAAAATTCACAACTTACGGCATTAAATCAAAGATTACTAGGCATGAACAGAAATATAAAAATGTGACCCCCAAATCAATTGATTGAAACTGGCCCCAAACTGATGTAGATTTAGAGTTAATAGACAAGGATATTTAAAATGTTATCAGAGGCTGGGCGCAGTGGCTCATGCCTGTAATCCCAGCACTTTGGGAGGCCAAGGTGGGCAGATCACTTGAGGTCACAAGTTCGAGACCAACCTGCCCAACATCGCAAAACCCCATCTCTACTAAAAATACAAAAAACTTAGCCAGGTGTGGTGGCGGGCAGCTGTAGTCCCACCTACTCAGGAGGCTGAGGCAGGAGAATTGCTTGAACCTGGGGGCGGAGGTTGAAGTGAGCCAAGATTGCACCACCACACTCCAGCCTGGGCAACAAAGTGAGACTCCATCTCAAAACAACAACAAAAAAAGTTATCAGAGCTGTGTTTAATTTTTGCAAAAGGTTAAGTAGAGACATGGGAAATGTAGAAAAGAACCAAATATAAAGTATAACTTCCAGAGATGAAAATTGGCCGGGCACGGTGGCTCACGCCTATAATCCCAGCACTTTGGGAGGCCGAGACAGGCGGATCACGAGGTCAGGAGATCGAGACCATCCTGGCTAACCTGGTGAAACCCCGTCTCTACTAAAAAATAAAAAAAACCTAGCCGGGCGAGGTGGCGGGCGCCTGTAGTCCCAGCTACTCGGGAGGCTGAGGCAGGAGAATGGCGTGAACCCGGGAGGCGGAGCTTGCAGTGAGCTGAGATCCGGCCACTGCACTCCAGCCTGGGCGACAGAGCGAGACTCCGTCTCAAAAAAAAAAAAAAGTATAACTTCCAGAGATGAAAATCAAGGTACCTGAGACATGAACATACTGCATAGGATCGATGGCAGACGGACGCTGGGGAAGAAAAGAGGAGGGAAGTTGCAGCAATAGAAACTGTCCACAATGAAATGTGGGGACAAAAGAATTTTTAAGCAATTAAAAGAGTATCAGTGATGAGTGAGACAACATAAAGTGGGCAAATATATATGTAATTGCTGTGGCCAAATGAGGAGAAACAGAAAAAATATTTGAAAAAGTAAAGTATGTTCCAAAACACTGCAAATTTTATGAAAACAACAAGCCCACAAAGCCAAGTTCATCACCCCACACACAAGACACAGATGACGAAAACCACACGGAGTCACATCATCATTAAATTGTTCAAAATCAGCAAAAAGGGAAATCTGGCAGTGTCAGGAAAGGTAATCAATAAAGCAGCCAGAAAAAAAAAAAAAAAAAAAGACACATTAGACAGAGGAGAATAAAGGACAAGAGCAGGTTCACCCTCAGAAACAACGTGAAGAGCGAGGGTTTTGGAGCAACAGCCTTAAAAGTCAATCTAGAATTCTATACCCAGCACAACTATCCTTCGCAAACGAAGACAAGCCTTCCAGCCTGGGCTCAATGCAAAGAGATGAAAAGACCATCACACCCATGCTTACAATGCAGGAAACACAGGAAAGCCTGGAAATGAGCACCTTCTGGAACCTATCAGAAACCTCAGGTCTCGGCCAACCACTCATTCCAAATCTGTGGAGATACAGGGACCAGGCTCTGGATGTGAGACACAGAACCTTTGGAACCTTTGGTTCCAGCCTTTGGTTGCCTGGAACACACTGCTGGATGCCAGATAAGCCAGGAAGAAGATCCAGCTAAATGTCAGCACATTCTAAAGTCTGCGTGAGGCTGGTCTGATCCTGAGAACCTCCACGAAGACACAGGGGTGGAGGGTCCCCCTTTTGCAGAGTCCACCAGGGGCTCACAGGAAAGGTCGTGGAAAATCATGAGCAATCTTTCCTCTGGTGCTAGCGGGCGAGGAGGATGGCAGCCACCGCCAGACAGCACCATCTCCTCACCCTCCTGTGAAACGCACTATTCACTTGCAGAGGGAAGAGTGCAGAAACCGTCGCCCCAGGACACTGCGGGAAGACACTGTGGTTGAGTGAGAGGAAGTGAGAAGGGAGAAGCCCTGGTCCTGGGGAACAGGAAGGAAAATGCTTGGCCCAGCTCCGTGGCTGGGAAGGAACCAGTGCACTCGTGAAAACCACACGCCTGAGACCCGAGGACACAGTGCCTGCCTAAGATGGAGCCAGAAGCATTCTCCACCCTTTCATGCAAGGCTAACAAGGGCTCTATAAAAATAAAACTGGAAGAGCTGAAGGAGAAGCATTCTCCCTGGGTATGAAACCAAGAAAAGACACAAAGCCAAGGAAAAGTCATTGAGAAAATACCTGGCAGGTGGCCTATCCCCTAAACACAGAAGGTAACCGTAGCAACAACCTCAAACCAAGTCCAAGTCCTGACCTGAGTCATAAAACCTCCACACCAAAGACCTAGAGAAGGAAGGGCAGGTCATCACTGAGCATAAAGCCGCTCATGGCAATATCTACTGCCCTCCACAAAATGCCTGCCTTCCAGTAAAAAATTATAAGACATGTGAAAAGCAAGAACAGACTCCAAAGATGCAAAATAATCATCTAAACCAGAATTGTGCATGACACTGATGTCGGGACTATCAGGCAGGGACATAACAACCTTGAGTAGTATGTTAAGGGCTCTAACGGAAAACGTAGACAATGTACAAGATGAGATGAGTAATTTCCGCAGGGAGATGGAAACTATAAGAAAGAACCAGATGGAAAGACGTCAAACCAAAACCCCAGCTACAGAAATGAAAAATACTTTTGATGGGGCAGTAGACGCAATGCAGTGGAGGAAAGGGTCAGTGAACGTGAAGATAGATCAACACCCAATAACCAACACACGCACATGCACACACACACATGTGCATGCCTGCACACATGCACAAGCACACAGAAGCATATGCACGTACACGCCCACACGCACATGCACACAGAAGTGCACACACATGCACGCCCACATACACACACACACAGAAGCGCACACACATGCACGCCCACACACAGAAGCACCTGTACGTGAACGCACATGCATGCACATGCACGTGCACGTACACACACACACCCATGCACACATGCACACAATAGGTGCACACACATGCACACACACAGGTGCACACACATGCACACACACGCACATGCACATGCATGTACTGCTGACACACACACACACATGAACACATATGCTAATCCAAACACACATATGTACAAGCGCATACACCCCCAACACATGTGCATGAACACACATGCCCCCCACACACACATACGTGCATGCATGCACGTATACACACACAAATACACATGCACACACACACGCACATACACACAGAGGTGAGGGAAAGGCAGAGCATCCAAGATCACAAGGAAAAGAGAAAGTGGGGAAGAGCTGTTTGGAGAACAATGGCTGTATCATTTTCAAAATTAATGACAAACACTAGGCCACAGATCTAAGAAACTTAACACTAAGGAGGGCAAATACCAAAAGTAACTGCACCTAGGCATATCAAATTCAAACTTTTGAAAACTAAAGGCAAAGGCAGCCCTGGCGTGGTGGCTCACACCTGTAATCCCAGCCACTTTGGGAGGCCAAGGAGGGTGGATCACTTGAAGTCAGGAGTTCGAGACCAGCCTGCCCAACATGGCAAAACCCCACCTACTAAAAATACAAAAATTAGCCTGATATGGTGGCTCACACCTGTAGTCCCAGCTACTCAGGAGGCTGAGGCACGAGAATTGCTTGAACCTGGGAGGCAGAGGCTGCAGGGAGCCGAGATTGCCCCACTGCACTCCAGCCTGGGCGACAGAGCCAGACTCCATCTCAAAAAAAGAAAAAAGGAAGCTAAAGGCAAAGTAGAACTCCTGGAAGCATCCAGTGGCCTGGGAGTGTGGGGGTGGTGGGAACACAATATCTATAGAGGAACAGGATATAAGAATCACAGCTGACTTCTTGTCATAAATCACTCAAGGAAGAAGCCAATGGAGTATTATCTTTAATTACTGAGAAACAGCACAAACCTGTCAACCCAGAATTCAATCGCCAGCAAAACTATCCACCAAATATGAAGGATGCAGTCTTTCTCTGGCAAACAAAACCCAAGGGAATGCACGGCCCTCAGATCTACTCGACAGGAAATGCCGGAGGAAGTTCTTCAGGAAGAAGGAGCGTGGTGTCCACCGGGAACTTGGGTCTACACAAAGCAATAAAGAAAGTTGGAAATTGAATAAAATAATTTAAAATAAAGTTTACTTTTTCTTATTTTTATTTGCTCTAAAATATAATTAACTGTCCAAAGCAAAATGTACAAAGCAAAAAACAGAAGCAACGTATTTTGTGTCTATAGCACATATAAATGTAAAATATGCAATAATTCCCAATATTGCAAAGGATGTGAAGTAGGACCTGGGACTGCTCAATTACTCCAAGAAAGATTAAAAAAAAAAAAAAGGGAGGAAAGAAACCGAGCCAAATGGAACAAATACAAAGTAGCTAGCAAGATGGTAGATAGATTTTAATCCAACCGTATCAATAATCACTACAAATCTGAGTGATCTAAAAGCACCAGTTAAAAATAAAGAGATTGTCAGATTGGATTTTAGAAAACAATATCTAACTACAGTGTGTGAAAAAAATCACTTTCAGCATAAAGACAAAGATGGTAAAAAGCCGAAAGATGGAAAAAGATGTATTATCTAAACACTAAGCCGCAGAAACCTGGAGGAAACTCTGTTCACATCAGAATAAGTAGCTTCAGAACAAAGGATATTATCAGGGATAAAGAGGAACATTTACCTCATGATAAAAAGGTCAGTTCTCCAAGAAGACATAACCATCCTAAATGTGTAGTCAGCTCATAACAGAGTCTCAAAATGCATGAAGTAAACACTGAGAGAATTAAAAGGAGAAACTGGGAAATCCACAGTTTTAACTGGAGATGTCAGCACTCCCCCAGCAGTAATTGACGGAACAGTCAGGTAGAAAATCAGTAACATCTTGGCCAACATAGTGAAACTCCATCTCTACTAAATACAAAAAATTAACCAGGCGAGGTGGCAGGCGTCTGTAGTCCCAGCTACTCAGGAGGCTGAGGCAGGGGAATCGCTTGAACCCAGGAGGCGGAGGTTGCAGTGAGCTGAGATCGCACCATTGCACTCCAGCCTGGAGACAGAGAGAGACTCAAAAAAAAAAAAAAAAAAGAAAGAAAGAAAAGAAAAGAAAGAAAATCAGTCACAATACAGATGACCTGAACAACCTCAACCAATTGGAACTAACTGACGTGTGTAAAACAAAGTAACACACAGAGACCCAGAGGCACCTTCCTCTCAGGTACACATGAGACTCGCCAAGACAGCCTGTATTCTGGTCATAAAACAAACTCTCAAATTTAAAAGAATAGAAATCACACAAAGTATGGTCTTAGTACGTAAAGAAATTAAACTAGAATTAAATAACAGAATATGTGTGAAGTCTCACAAATATTTGGAAATTGAATGGCACACTCTAAAATAATCTATGAAAGAGGAAGTATCAAGAAAAATTTGAAAATGTTTTGAACTTAAATGAAAATGTAAAGAATAACATCAAAATTTGTGGTAGGTAGGTAAAGCAGTGCTTACAGGAAAATTTATAGTATTAAATTATTAGAAAAAGAAGAAATATTTCATATAAGTAACCCAAACTTCCACCTAAAGAAACTAAAGATGCAGAGAAAATTAAACCTAAAGTAAGTAGAAGGAAGGAAATAATAAAGATTACAGCAAAAATCAATGAAATTGAAAGCAAAGTCAACCAAACCAAAATCTGGTACTTTGAAAAAATAAAATTGATAAACAGACTGAACAATAAAAAAAAGAAAGAAGGAGGCTGAACATGGTGGCTCACATCTGTAATCCCAGCACTGTGGGAGGCGAACATGGGGGATCACTTGAGTCCACGAGTTCAAGACCAGCCTGACCAACATGGTGAAACCTCATCTCTACTAAAAATACAAAAATTAGCTGGGCTTGGTGACGGGTGCCTGTGATCCCAGCTACTCAGGAGGCTGAGGCAGGAGAATCGCCTGAACCAGGGAGGTAAAGGTTGCAGTGAGCCGAGATCGCACCATTGCACTCCAGCCTGGGCAACAGAGCAAGACTGTTGTAAAAAGAAGATGCAAATTATATCAGAAACAAAAGAGGAGGACATCACTCTCAATACCACTCACACATTAAAGGAACAATAAAAAAAAATACTAGGAACAACTCTATACCCAGGTTCAACAACTGAAGTGGACCAGTTCCTTGAATGACACAAACTACCAAAACTCTTTCAAGAAGAAATAGATAACCGAGATAGTCTTATGCCTGTTAAAGAAACTGAATTTGTAGCTAAAAGCCTTTCCAAACAGAAAATTTTAGGCTCCTATGGTTCCACTGGTAAATTCTAACATGTAAGGACCAAGTAACGTCAGTTACACGATCAGTTTCAGGAAAGAGAAGTCACTGTGTATCTGTTGCTGAATAACAAATTGCCCTAAAACATAGTGGCTTAAAAAATAATGAAAACCATTTATCATCTCATAGTTTCTGCAGCTCAGGAGTCAGACGGCACGCAGCCGATCTCCACTCCCAACGTGCAGGGCCTCTGCCATAAACCTCGAAGGCTCGTTCACTCACATGTCGGGGGCTGGTACAGACTGTCGGCAGAGGCCTGAGCTGGAACTGCTGACCAAGACACACACGTGGCCATGTGGCCTCTGGGCTTCCTCACAGTGTGATGTCTGGATTCCAGGGGTTGGCATCCTGAGAAAGAGCCAAGCAGAAGCAGCCCTCGGATCCTTGCCTAGCCCTGGAGTCAGGCGGTGTCACTCCTGTACCTTCTAACCTGGGCCCCCAGGCCCAAGAGGAGGAAATGGAGACCCCACCTCCCAGTGGAGGGAAGGCAAGGTCCCTCCACTGGGGAAGCACATGGGATACACCCGTGCAGCTGCTGCTGGAGAAGTGAGTTTGCCATACCCGGTTCTTCTATGTGAACATCTGCCTGCATCTCACCTTCTAATTCCTGGGTGCCGTTTGTCCATTTTCACTGCAACAGGGGCCCCCACAGTACATGCAGACCAGGTTTCCTCAGAGTCCTGGCAGGGCCTGTCTGAGGGGAAGGCCCAGGTTGGTCCCTGGGTAGACAGGCAGCCCTCCGAGCAGCGCCCACATCCCCACGGAGGCCACAGCACCCAGCCTGCCACTTAGAGAGACCCCTCAGGTTCCCTCTGGCCTGTTCTGCACCATGGAGGGCGGGGGTCTCACAAGCACAGAAGGAAGAACACAGGTGTTGCCCACAGACCCCCATCTCCTGGCTATGTCTTGAGGGCTGAGCAGGGGCTAGGGGGCACTGGGACCTGTGGCCCCTCCCAAACCCCTACATGGGTTCCTCCATGCTCCTGTCACTCTGCCCTCCTCAGATTCAGTGCCCCTCGGGGCAGCCCGGGCAAAGCCCGCAGTCCCTGAGAAGGCATAGGGTTGCGGAAGCATCCCCCTCCAGCCACGCTGGCCTGTGCTGGATCCCGGGACCTCACCCGTTCACCTGTGGCAGGAAGTGACCCCGTCTTGGGTAGTGACTATCTGGGGCTGGTGCTGTGTGGCCATAAAAAGAATTTACCACAACAGTTGTAGGTAAAGAAAGGCAGATTTATTAGAGAAGGTAGGAAAAGTACATAGCACGGAAGCAACGGGCAGGTCAGCAAGAGAGGAGCTGCTGCCAAGAGATGAGGGTTTGCTGGGCGTTTTCTAGGACGGTGCCTGTGCTGTGTGCTGGAGAGGGCGCCGGGCAGTGCTGATGACGCCAAGGCTGCAGTCAGCTGACACCCATTCTCCTATCAGCCAAGGGTCTGACGATCGCCGGGCACAGGAAGACTGGGAGTTTCCTGCTGGAGGGCTGTGTGTTCTGGACAATGGAAAAGGGCAGACTTAAAGCTTCTTTGCCTCTTCTTTTTGCCTTCCCTCAGTCCTGCCAGCCCGACTCCTTTTCCCTCATTAGGATTCCACACCCCTACACCCCGACATGTCAGGGTACAGCTGGGCTGACCAGCTCCACCTGCTCTGCTGGGCCCTCACTGAGCCTCAGACTTCTCACGTGTGACACAGGCAAGGTGAACATGGTAGACACGCATTAGGCAGGCGCCTGGGCCTAGAGGAGGAAGGAGCAGGGCCGGTGCGGGATGCAGGCTGGGCCTGGCTCCTGGGGCAATGCTTGCTGTGGGTGGGGAGTGCCAGGGCTGGGCTGTGGCCCCCCAGGCTCTCTGTGTACGGCCCCCCGGGGCTGTCTGTGCATGGCCCTCCAGTAGGCCTGTGGGACTTGCAGTCTCTCAGCAAATCTCCCGTCAAGAGCCGGTGGCTGCAGGTTTAACACTCCGTCGTCCCGTGGAGTTAGTGAGCACCCATTCTGCACCTGCTGTGTACGTGGCTGGATCCAGGAGGCACTGCTGGCCCTCAGAGATGACGGAAGGGTGGATGGATGCATGGTGGCAGGCCCCCAGCTGCAGGGAGCATGCAGCACAGGCTGATTGGATATCAAGTGAATAGCCTGTCCTGTGCTGTGCTGGGGTGCAAAGGAATGAGCCATGTCAGCCACGACCCAAGCGGAGCTGACCAGGGCTACGTCCATGAAATGATGGAGGGGCCAGGTGTGGTCAGAACTCACCAGGGAAGAGTGACCCTCCAAGAGGGCCACTCAGGGAAGCTTCATAGACGAAGCAGAGCTTGGGCGAGGCCTTGTGGTTGGGGGAGGGCCAGGAAGGGCAGCTGCATCCTTCCAAGACAAGGGTGCTGGAGGTCTCGGTGGGGGCAGAGGTGGGAGCACTGCACGAGCTGTACAGCGGCAAGGCTGCGCCTAGGTGGTCTCGCGTCCCAGAGCCTGCCTGTGGCGAGGCGGGCAATGAGGCAGGTGGCCCATCCGGCCACTGCCTGAGCAACCAGGAGGATTTGGTCTCCGACCAGCGGCAGGGAGGAAGTTAACATAAATCTGTTCCAATGCAAATGTCAAACCAACCCTGCACAGGAAAACTTAGCAACTCTGAATGTCAAGGAGGGAGCCCCAGCTCTAGCTGGCAGCGCGGCATGGCTGAGCTGTTTCCTCCAGCTCCTGGGCTGTGGGAGGAGGCTGCTGGCACGGGGCCGCTGCCTGGCACAGAGGGGCTGCCGGAACCTTTGAGAACTGAGGCACACCAGGGAGACGATCTGGGGACTCATCGCTGGAGGGAAGGAGCCCCAGCAAGCACAGCCCAGTCCAGGGACTCCTGTCCGCACACGGGAGCCAGTGCGCCAAGGGGCCTCCCCTCGAGACCAGGGCTGCTGACAACAGAGCCAGGATGCAGAGCAGAAGGCAAATCCTGCAGCAGCAGGATGGCATCTGAGCCAAGGCTGAGGAAGCAGCACCGGGATTCACTGTCAGGCCGGGAAAAAGCGGAGTCGCTGGTGGGTCTCAGTCCCCCGGACACCACCTGGCTGTGTTATGAGAGATCTCCTGTTTGGATAGGGGAGGGTCTGGGGCCACCACCTGGGTGTGATGCCCGGAGGACCTGAGTCCAGGCGGGGGCTCCACCCTGAGGGGTGCGTGGGTGACGGGCTCCCAAGACATGACCAGGCTGGGTGTGAAGACAAGGCCACATGAGGCCGGAGGACAGTGCAGGGCAAACCGAGGCCAAGTGACTACCCATCGTGAGGCTGCAGGGACCGACCCGGCACGCAGAGAGGCACAAGGTGACATCTGAGGCAGGGAGCACATCCAAGACCACGCAGGACGGCATTTCGGAGAGACCGGGCGCCATGTGCTCCCCACCCT
This sequence comes from Papio anubis, assembly GCF_008728515.1. Lineage (NCBI taxonomy): Eukaryota > Metazoa > Chordata > Mammalia > Primates > Cercopithecidae > Papio > Papio anubis. Next base: position 90,561,169 of record NC_044991.1, read on the forward strand.
CGGAGCTACCCCCAGACCCTGCTCCTCCCTCAGTCCCCCTTCAGCAGGTACAACCTCACTTCTCTTTCCCTTCCCCCACTTCCAGCAGGTGCGGCCTCACCTCTCTTTCCCTGCCCCCCCAGCAGGTGCAACCTCACCTCTCTTTCCCTGCCCCCCAGCAGGTGCGGCCTCACCTCTCTTTCCCTACCCCCCCAGCAGGTGCAACCTCACCTCTCTTTCCCTACACCCCTAGCAGGTGCGGCCTCACCTCTCTTTCCCTGCCCCCCCCAGCAGGTGCGGCCTCACCTCTCTTTCCCTACCCTCCCCCAGCAGGTGCGGCCTCGCCTCTCTTTCCTGACCCCACAGCAGGCAGCAGGTGCTCCTGCCCATGTGAGAGGTTGGTGCAGCTCCATCTCTCTGCCGGCTGACGGCAGACCCCGGGGTCCCCGCCCAGAGTCCCTCCAGGCAGAAGACGACACCCGGCACAATCCTTGTCTCCTGAGATGAACTTGAGCTGAACTATTTTGCTTTTACATTTAAGAAGAAATGAAGTGTTTTGCATTTTATTAAAGCAGATACGGCTGCAATCGGGCTCCTAAGGACTCAGCCAAGCTCAGATGCTGGGACTTTCCGGTGGTCACCGTCAGCGAATCCCCAAGCCCGCGGACATGGCCCCGGCTGGAGGGAAGTGGGGGGGGCGGATGGAAACGGAACCAACACCCTCAGGACGCAGCTCGAGGCAGGGCATGGTGGTGGTGGTGTAGGGGGCACTGGTTCAGGGCAACTGGGGGGCTCCAAGGAGGAGGCAGGGCTGGAGGTGGACTGGGAGGGACCAGGAAGTTCAGGAAGATTCTAGAAGAGAGTAGAGAGGAGGGAAGTTGGGTGTGGGGATGGCACAGAGGGCCGCCTTCAGAGGGTCCAGTGCTGCTAGAGAGCTGCGGACTTGTGCACCATGCAGACTTCAGGGCAGGGAGCACCACAGTTGGGGGATCCGCAGGCAGCGGCCAGGAGGGAGGAGGTGGCTGGGGCTGCAGGAGGAGGTGCGGGCTTGGCAGGGTGGAGGTGGAGGGGCTGCAGGAGGAGGCACAGGCCTGGCCTGGTGGAGGCGGAGGAGCTGCAGGAGGAGGTGCAGGCCCAGTGGAGGCGGAGGGGCTGCAGGAGGAGGCACGGGACAGGCCAGGTGGAGGGGTTGTAGGAGGTCCTGGACAGACAAGCTCACAGGAGCAAGTGTGAAAGTCCAGCTCTGTACACACAGAAGCAGCTTCCAGTCGGAATCCTTAAGCCAGCAGCTTGTGGGTTGGTCTGAGAAGATCCATGTGCTTATGTCTGGTGTGTGGCTTGGGGGCTCCCTCCCTCCTTCGGGGAGTGACCCAGGTGCTCCGCCTCAGTAAGCCTCTGTTCTGCTCTTGCGAGCTCCTGCGTCTCTCAGTGGCGTGGACGTTTGGGGTTGGCGGTTGGGGCGGGAGGTGCTGGAAGGTGCTGGAAGGTGAGAGGTGCCTGTTATCTGCCCCTCAGGGACACCCAGTGACCTGGTGGTTCTGAGTCCTGCCAGGAGCGGGGACCACAGGCGGCCGACTCCGGGTTCTGCCCACAGAATGGCTATTTCCCTGGGCCCCCTTGTTCTACTCTTTGGGCCTCAGTTTCCAATTCCTCAAACCAGCAGGTGGATGCTGTGGGCCTTTCCTACAGCACCCCAGAGCCAGGGGAGGAGGCGAGGAGGGTGTGGACCAGGCAAGGGGTTGTGTGGGGTCCGTTCCCGGGTGTGGAAGGTGATGGACGGGGCAGGGAGTCAGGAACAGGAACTGATTGGGATGGGGCTGGAGCGGGGCTATACTGGCACGTCCACACTGGACACAGGATGAGGCCATCTGGGAAGTGCCCAGAGGCGATGCCGAGACCTCTAGGCCATGGAGGATGAGGGAGCCCTGGAATCCCCGGCCCAGCCCACATCTGCTCAGATCCACTGCCCTGAGCCCCGCCCCAGCGCACAGACGTCAGTCTGCTCAAAACTGACGAAGTTCTTGTAGCTGCTAAGCCCGGTTTCAGGCCCCAAGGAGATCGCCATGGGCTTGTCGAGGCCCCTCTGCTGGCCGAGACCCAGCCCAGGAGGAAGAGGGCTCTACCCTTGTTTGTTTAAATTGTAAAACACACAGCATAAAAGTTACCATCATCACCATTTAAAGCATGCAGTTCAGCGGTTTAAGTATAGCACATTCCCACTGTTGTGTGACCTTTGCCACCGTCCATCTCCAGGACTTTCATCTTCCCAAACTGAAACTCTGCCCCCATTAAACACTCACTCCCATTTCTCCTTCCCAGCCCCTGGCACTCACTTCCTACCCGTCATCTCTGAATCCGGCTACTCTAATACCTCCTACAGGGAGAACCATCCTACCCTCCACCTCTGAATCTGGCTACTCTAATACCTCCTATGGGTAGAACTGTCCCACCATCCATCTCTGAATCCGGCTACTCTAATACCTCCTACGGGTAGAACCGTCCCACCATCCATCTCTGAATCCGGCTACTCTAATACCTCCTACGGGTAGAACCGTCCCACCATCCATCTCTGAATCTGGCTACTCTAATACCTCCTACAGGGAAGTATTAGAACCGTCCTACCATCCGTCTGAATCCGGCTACTCTAATACCTCTTACGGGTAGAACCATCCTACCATCCGTCTCTCTGAATCTGGTACTCTAATACCTCCTGCAGGTAGAACCATTCTACCCCACCCTCCGCCTCTGAATCTGGGTACTCTAATACCTCCTGCAGGTAGAACCATTCTACCCTCCACCTCTGAATCTGGCTACTCTAATACCTCCTGCAGATATAACTGTCCTACCCTCCGTCTCTAAATCTGGTTACTCTAATGCACCTCCTGGGAATCATCCTACCCTCTGTTTCTGGATCCGGCTGCTCCTGGAAGCCTCCTACAGGAGAACTGTCCCACCCTCTGTTTCTGAGATCCGGCTACTCTAATACCTCCCTCTGGGTAGAACAGATCCCACCATCCATCCCTGAATCAGCTACTCCTGAAACCTCCTGCAGATTAGAGCCATCCCACCATCCAGGTCTCTGGATCCGACTGCTCTGCTTCCTGCAGGTAGAACTGTCACACCATCAGGTCTCTGAATCTGGCTACTCTAATACCTCCTACAGGTAGAATCATCCCACCATCCGTCTCTGAATCCAGCTACTCTAATACTTCCTGCAGGTAGAACCATCCTACCCTCCCTCTCTGAATCCAGCTACTCTAATACCTCCTATGGGTAGAACCATCCACTGATCTGTCTCCTGGATCCATTCTCTAACACTTCCTACCCAGGTAGAACGATCCCACCACTCTGTCTCTGAATCCAGCTACTCATGCCTGCCTCCTGCAGGTAGGAGCAGAGTCCCACCATCTGTCTCTGAATCCATTTCTCTACTTGCAACCTTCTATAGGTAGGAGCAGTCCACCATCCAGATCTCTGAGATCGAGATGCAGCTAATGCCTCCCTCTGGGTAGGAACAGATCCCACCATCCGTCTCTGACTCCATTTCTCTAATACCTCCTACAGGAGAACAGGTCCTACCACTCTGTTTCTGAATCCGGCTGCTCTACTTTTTAGCTTCTATGGGTAGAACCATCCACCATCCGTCTCTGAATCCCGAGATGCGCTAATACCTCCTACGGGTAGAATCGTCCCACCATCCATCTCTGAATCCAGCTACTCTAATACCTCCTACAGGTAGGAGCAGTCCCTGCCCTCCGTCTCTGGATCCAGCTGCTCTAATACCTCCCCTACAGGTAGAGTTTGTCCCACCATCTGTCCCTGAATCTGGCTACTCTAATACCTCCTGCGGGTAGAACTGTCCTACCCTCCATCTCTGAATTCCTGGGGTGCTCTGGAAAACTTCTCCTGACCATCCTGGCTAGCTTCGGGGCCCACTCCTGACGGAGGAGCAGAGGGCGGCTGGTGTGGGCCCCTCAGAACTGGAGCTGTGGGAGGACCCGGAGCTCGCCATGAACACCCACCGTCCCATGGTGACCTGGTTTTGGCTCTGGGTCTGAGTGGGCTTCCCAGGGCATGTTAACCCGGACTGGGAGGGCACACTGGCTTCCGGGAGGTTCCGACGCCTAGGAGGAGACCATGGCTGGAGCTGGGGGCCCGCTGCCGGACAGGGTGGGGGCAGGATGAGTGCTGGAGGGAGGGTGCTCTGGGTGCAGGGCTGAGTCCTAATTAACAAACACACCTGGGCACGGGACGGCTATAGAAAGAAAGGCAGGAACAAGCACGGTGAGCACGTGCAGACGCAGGAGCCCAGCGCTGCTGCCTGTGTGTTCTCTGCCGTGGCTGTGCCATTTCACCTCCCCCCCAGCACGGGCGCCCCTGAGTCTTGGGCAGGCGTTTCCGTTCCCCCGTCCCTCTCCGGAGCAGCAGGCAGCGGCCTGTTGAGTTCTGTGATTCCTGCGCTGGGTCTGGGCTTCAGGCTCCTGCTGGACTCAGTCTGTGGGAGGTCTTGGGGCACGTGCCTGTTTGGTGAATGAAGGAATGAATGAGTGAATGCGTGAATGGGAGAATTCGTGCCGTCACTTGCTGCAATGCCTCTGGGCCTGTTTTCGGGCCTGCCATAATCGGGGGCAGAGCCAATTCGCAGAATTTAGGTCACAATTCTGATTCCGCCTGTCCTTGGGACTCCAGGTGCTGGCTGACCCTGCACAGCAGGGGCTCTGGTGTCCAGGTGGCTGCTGTGGCCCAGCACAGGGCAGGCGAGGAGCAGGCCGGGGGACTGGACAGCCCAAGGCCGCCAGGCCAGGGTGGAGTCCAGGCTGCAGGGACTGAAGCCACAGAGCAGCCTCTCCTGCTCCAGCCCTGCAGGAGCCCCCACCCAGGAGCCAGGAGCCAGGCCTGGGGAGCCTGGGATCTGTGTGCCTGTCCAGCTTTGCCCGCCTTGCCGACGGATGGGCACACACAGAGGGATGGGGACTAACGCACACGCCTCTGCCATGCGTCCAGAGCTGTGGCTGTGGCCTCCCTGTGGGGAAGAGCCAGGTCATCTCAACTTAGCTGTGGGTTTAGCCGAGCAGTTCCCGCCCAGGGTGCAGGTCAGGTGGGCCTTTCAGGGCCTCTGCTGCCAGGTGGAGTGGGTGCCCATGGGGAGGAGTGGGTGCCCATGGGGAGGAGTGGGTGCCCATGGGGTCCTCCTCTGGGTGAGCCCTGCAACCAGGTAGGCATCCTAGGCTTGGTCACCAGCTGGAGGGGGCCGTGGGGTCCGTCCCTGGAGGGGGCCATGGGATCCGTCCCTGGAGGGGGTGTGGGGTCTGTCCCTGCAGGGGGTCGTGGGGTCCATCCCTGGAGGGGCCGTGGGGTCCGTCCCGAGAGGGGAGCGTGAGGTCCGTCCCTAGTGAGGCCCCTGCAGGCCCAGCTCACGGTGGGGCTCCGCACTCACTCTCTGGCTGGCCCTGGACAGGGGACTCCTGAGCTCCCCTGGAGACCCCTTGTTCAGGTGGTCCTCCCACCCTGTTTCCCATCACCATGTTGACCATGGCCCCCTGTAGCCCCTCCCAGACCCTCACACGTGCCCCTGTCCCCGTGTCCTCTTCAGACTGGAGCACTCGGGGGCTCCTGCAAATGTGCCCCCTTTGTGAGAGAACCCGCAGGTGTGGAGAAGCACCCAGCAGCCCCCAAGGAACTCAGTGTCACAGCAGGAAGGCGGCAGCGTGGGCGGGTGGACACCTGCGCCCTGTGTGGGGGCATAAATCACCCTACAAGGCGCTCGTCACCAGGTGGGATGTCGGCCTCGCCACAGAGCTCCCCAGCTGAGGGCTTCAGCGAGCGTGCGGGGGCAGAAGAGCTTGTCCAGAGGCCAGAGATGGGCAGAGGAAGATGTGGGCAGGGAGTAGGGGCAGGGAGACAGACAAGCAGACGGGGGGCCAGGCCAACAACAGGAGGTACCCAAGTGGACACGTGGTGGCCGGCGATCCTGCCTGGGCGAGCTGATGGACCGCAGGTGCTCCAGGAGCAGGCCCAGGCCCCAGCATCTGTCTGGGTGGCTGCAGGCCTCAGATGGGAGGGAGAGCTCGGCACCCCCAGAGAGAGCCCAGGGACCACAGTGGCCCCTCCTCTGGCCAGAGCCCTAGGACCCGGCTGCCCCTGCTCCTCACCCACTGTGGCCCCCAGCCCCACTGTTCCACAACACCCCAGCTCTTTCGTGCCCTGAGGAGAGGGACCATCCGTCCGCACACCCGGTCCACAGCACCGCACCCGACCCAGCCCCAGCATCGACCAGAAGTCCCCGGCCCTCAGACCGGCCACCCAGAGACAGTGGGAGTGAGGAGGCCACACACTGTCCAGGTTGAATCACTGCGTTTTACTGAGTGCACAGGTCCACCTGGCGTCCGAACTCGTCCCCGTGGCAGCAGGGATCCCCAGAACCGTCCACCGCCCTCCTGGCTGCAGGACCCCACACCCGACGTCCCCCACAAACCCGCACTGGCGCATTCTTGTGGCTCTGGCATCAACCTGTCCGTGTAAGTTAATATCTCGGCTAATCTGTTAGAAAACTAGAGTTCATTCCCTGGGCGTCTATCCCTAGAAAACGGACGGTGCACAAAGTTGAGATTGAAGTGTGCGGGGTAACACATCCACCAAAAAAAAGGCCTGGTCACTATGGCACAAGGACACATACAAAATGGTCAGAAGTGTACGTCGGTACTGAAGGCATTATGAAATATTCTTTGGAGCATGAACAAAAGTGCAGACAGCCAGAGGCAACGGCGCAAATGGGGAAGCTGCAGCCACCGGCACGGCCAGAGGATGGCAGACTGCAATGGCGTGGGGCGCGGGCGTGGCAGGCGCACGAGGGCTGAGTGGATCCCAGGCAGAGGGATGGCGTCCAGCGGGACCGCCTGCTCTGGGCGCCCCAGTGCGAGACTCCTCCGTGAGACCCCTCCTGCCCTGCACTTGTCTCTGGAGCCCATCCCTTGGGCCCCTCGCCCACCCCACCTGGAGGCAGGGTCCAGGGCGTCCGTACCTGGCAGAGCCAGGGGGCACGGGGTGACCTCAGGGAGTTCCTGTCCACATGCATTAAGGCAACGACTTTGTAAAACCCAGGCAGAGTTGGCGTGTGGCGTATGGCGATGTGCATGCGCCTGCCTGGCAGCCCTGGGGACCGGCCCCTCCTTGCTGGCGCCTGGCCAAGAGTCAGATGCTGAGGACCTCTCAGGACGGGGCCACTGGCCAGAGCCAGTCTCCTCGGCCAGCCAGGGGCACCACAGCAAGTGTCCAAGCCCAGAGCACACTCAATCCCACCCCACAAATGCCTTTTAAAACTTTGAAGAGGCCCCTCCCTCCCAAGCGGCCCTTTCCGGTCTCTCCTCCACCGTTTCCCACAACCTCCTCAGTGACATCACCTCCTCCCAGATCTGCCATCAGCCCCCACCCTTACAAGACAGCAAAGTTCAGCAAACTGGGACCCCCATTCGCTCATGCTCCCGGGCTCACGGAAAGCTTCTGGGTGTGCAGCTTCTCCAGGTCTCCCGGAGGGACAGGAACCTGGGTATTCCCTCCACCCTGGAGTCCACCATCCCACATCCTTCAGGAAGCTGCCCTGGCTGTCTGTCCTGCTCCTTAGCGCTTTGCTGGGGCCGAGGTGGAGCCTGCCCCACTGGGTGGGAACACAGGACGGCTGGCCCAGCACAGCCACACAGGCTCCCCTGGTGGTCATTCCATCCTGCAGCCCCCAAAGGCCCTGACCAGGCCTCTCTACCCCACCCTCATGCCCTGAACATACATACATGTGGCCTGGGAGTTTTGCATGGGTGTGGGGGTTGGGGGAGGCACTGGACAGGGTCAGAGGATACTGGGGGCACCCGTGCACTGAGCGCCCACCCCTCAGAGCTCAGCCCCCTGCCGGGCACCCTCCACGGCAGGTCCAAGCCTGGTGAGCCATCCCTCTCACACCACGTTTGCTATAAGGGTTTGTGTCACTGGGGCTGTGCAGTGTCCACCTGTGATCTCGCCAGTGCCCCGGCCTCCGCTCCTACGGCACTCACAGCTCGGGGCGGTGGGGACAACAACGGTGTTTCTGCGAAGCTCTCACGGCTCCTTCGGCTTCTAGGAAGCCACTAGAAATAGCTCAGGGCCCAGTTCTTTCTAGAAAGAAGGGGGTGTCCTTTACGGGGGTCCCTGACTGTGGGGGAGCGAGCCCAGCTGGGGTCTTCCTCCCCTTCTCTCTAGCAGCAGGTCTCTCCGGCAGCAGGGTCTGGAATCTAGAAACACTGAGACCTCCAGCCCTGAGGGGGTAAATGTTAAAACGCACGCCCCGGCTGTGCCTCTCCTCCGGGCGGGACTTGGGGTGATCAGACCCACAGCTCAGAAGGTGCCCCTGGAGAAGCCCTCACAGTGCCTGGGGCGATTCCAGCCTCCAAGTGGGGGCTTGAGACAAGGTTCCCCAAAAGTTAGGGGCATCGCTGAGGGGCAGTGTGTCCTCCAGTGGGGGATGTCGGGCACCTGCCCTGCTCAGACATCTGTGTGTGGGAGGCGCGGGAGGCGCGGGAGGCGTGGGAGGCGCGGGAGGCGCCCTCCCCCAGCATGTCCCAGCCGCGGTCACAGCTGGAAGATTCACGGACTGCAATTTTACGCAGAGGAAGAAGGAGAAGCTGGGCCAGGAAACCACAATGGGCAGCAGCGCCTGCCTGGGCCAGGGCCTGGGATTCGAGGCTGGGCCACCCATCCCAGGAGGGCCCAGCACCTCCAGGGCAGACCAAACACAGGACCCAGATGAACACACATACGGACGCCGGGACACCTTGGCGTCTGACAGAGCCCCTCCTCTGGATGGCTGCCAGGCTGTGGGCGGGGGCAGCACAAGACCCTGACTGGGCTCTGCCTGGCACTCTGCCACTGTGGACCAGGAACCCAGACAGTGAGATACCCCACTGCAGGGCTTGACATTCCAGCATCACCACGACCCCTAAAGCCACAATTACTCCCTGTAGCCCCTCCCTAGGCAGCTTAAACCCAGCAGGGTCAAAGAGAAAGACCAGAGACAGACGGGCTCCAATGCTGGAGGTGGGAGAAGTGTGCACGCATGCGTGTGTGTGTGCATGTGTCCATGTGGTCTGTGCACTTGTGTGTGCACGTGGTCTGTGTGTGTGCATGTGGCCATGTGGTCTGTGCACTTGTGTGTGCACGTGGTCTGTGCACTTGTGTGTGCATGTGTCAGTGCTGTGTGTGGTCTGTGTACTTGTGCATATGTGTGTACTGTGTGTGACCTATACATGTGTGTGCATGTAAGAGTGCATGTGTATACCTGTATGCAGGAATGTGTATGCACATATGTGTACAGTGCATGGTCTATACACATGTGGTCTGTGCACATGTGTGCACATGTGTGTGCATGTGTGCAAGCGTGCACGTGTATGCCTGTATGCGGGCGTGTGTGAGCACGTGTGTGTGCCAGTGGGCATGTAGGGATGTGCGCTCTAACAAACATCGTGGGAGCTCTTTGCCATGAGGCGGCACCAGTCCTTGGCCACGCTCATTCACGCAGACACCCGAGGCGGCGCCGCACCACCTCCAGCCTCCTTCCCGCTGCACTTCTCTGAGGTGAGGTCCCGGGGCAGGGGGTGGCTGCACTGCTTAGGCTGGAGTCTGGGGGGGCCCAAGAGAGACCCTCTACCCCCTTGTCTCCCAAAACAGGGCCCCCCAACCATCCCAGGACGTGTACCTTCCCTCTTCCCAGGGACCAGAGACTTCCCAGGTTACACACCACAGGCTCCTTGCTGGACATGAGTCTGGCCTCAGTCCCTCCTGCTGGGCGGCCAGCTTCTGGTAGGGAAGGGATTGGCCTGTCTTCCCCATCCTGCAGAACCCCAACCTGTGCCTCCTGCAGAACCCCAACCTGTGCCCAGGTGCTCATGCCTCAGAGGCCCTGAGGGGAGGAAAGAGCAGGCGGGGCCACACCTGGCAGGGGACACACAGCACAGCCTCCCTCCACTGTCAGGTCTCTCTTCTCCGGGATCTGAAGTCCGGGTGGCTGAGCCGGAACTGGGGACGTGGGGAGCGGTGGCTGGGGCTGGTGCTGCGCTGGGCGGGATGCACTCATACCCCTGCCTGTGGGCCCCGCTAGGGATTCCCTGTCCCATGATGGGAAGGCGAAGGGATGTGGTCCCCGGGCTCGAGCCAGCCCAAGGGAGACAGCAAGGGCACTGCCCGTGAGACGCTGCCCAGGAAACACGCCAGAAGGGATGCTTCTTGCCACCGCAGGGCCCGAGGCCACACACGCTGCCTTTGGGAACAAAGCAGACAGGCAGTGGGAGCCTGGACAGTGGCTTCTGAGGCCTTCCAATGGGCACCTTTTTGGGACAGGCTCCGGCACAGGGAGGGGTAAGGAGACGGCCCAGCGGAGGCACCCCAATGACGATGTGGCCTGGGAGTGCCCTGGCTGGGCTGGGGGTAGGCACAGAGGCCAGGGTAGCAGCTCCCCACAACGTACGCCAGACATGGCTCCCCAAACACCCTGAGCGCCAGGACCCCCACCAGCCAGGGGCGTACGACCCTCACATGCTGCCTTCAAAGTTCTCTCCCTCAGGACGTGTTCTCCTGCTGACCTCAGGGCCTCAGGACCTCCCAGCCAAGCCAAGTGAACTTAAAACGAAGGTGGACGAGAAACGGGCCCAGGGCTCCCGAAGGTGGAGGAGAAACGGGTCCAGGGCTCCCGAAGGTGAAGGAGAAACGGGCCCAGGGCTCCCGAAGGTGGAGGAGAAACGGGCCCAGGGCTCCCAAAGGTGGAGGAGAAACGGGCCCAGGGCTCCCCTGTCCTTGCTCTCTGGGAGTATTTGTGCCCATGACCTCAGCCCTGCTCCTTCCCAGGGAGGCCACTCTCCAGGAGCCCAGGCCCGCCTGCGATGCCATCACCCCAATGCCAGATGCTCCCGGGCTCTGGTGCTTAAGTCTGGAGCTAGGGACTCGCTCCCCCATCACAACCGCCCGCCCCAAGGGCCACGGTGCCCGCAAAAGGACAGGTGTGGGATGGTGCATCCCTGAGGCCCAAGACCCCAAGAGGCCCAGTTAAGGAATCGGTCAGTGGAGAAGGGGCCGTCAGCTCCAGGGGCGCAGGAGAGCAGGGAGGGCGCTCAGCTGGGCTGAGGTGGGGGCGGCTTCCTCCGGAAAGGCGGGGAGGGTGGCCCTGTGCTGGCGTGAAGGCTTTCCTGGCCCACCGCATCACGGCCCAGCCCTGCCCCAAGTCTGTCAGGGCATTGGTGGACAAAGGTGAGGCGGATCCCTGGCTAAGAACTGTGAGGCCTGCTCACCAGGCAGGTGTCCCAGTGCCAGCACCCAACCAGGGCAGTCAGGAGAGAGGGGAAGACTTGGGGTCCTGCCCCCTAGGTCTCCGAGGCTGGGGTGCTGCTGGCTCTCACGCACCCACGGAAAGGCCAGGGCGAGGCAGCTGGAGCCCCCAAGGACCCCCTTTCTGAAGACGCTTCAGAGCTGGATCCCTGGTCCCACCGTGAGCCGGGCCTTCCCCCTAGAGGCCAAGACCAGTGGGTTGGACGTCCACTCTGGGCTCCAATTTGGTTCCAGGCCCCACCTGCTCCTCAGCTGCCAGTGAGGGTCTCCCCCTCAGGGCTGGTTCCCACCAAAAGATCCCTCAGATCCCAGAAGGTACGGGAGAAGATGCCAATCAATAGCTCTGTAATTGGGCACCCCTGAGGTGGGGCACGGGAAAGTCTGCCGGGCAGGCCAGGTGTGAGGGCAGAGGCCACGTGCAGCGGCCGGCCACACCCACCCACAGCTGCCCAGAAATCCCACCAGGCCCCAAGGCCCACAGGTCCTCATGGAACAGGCCTGCCCCTTGTGCCTCCCCTGGGCTTGGCTCCCTGAGACCATCCCCCGCCCGTCGCCATGCCAGCCACACCCCGTCATCACTCCCGCCCCTCCTCACACCAGGCCGATGTCTGCCACAGCCCTGAGCAGAGTGGACAGGCCGGCCTTACTGCTGCACGCTGCTCCTGGAGCCACAGGGCCCTGCCCGGCCCTCCAGCCCCTGTCGGAAAATAACTTTTGTAAAAGGTCACTGCCAGGAGGCCCGTCCTTCAGCCCACATGGGCCCCTCCAGGGCCCACCCTTCCCGCCACACTCAGTTACTGTAACAAAAGGGCCCCAGAGGGTTCCTGCCTCAAAACCTCGGAGGCACCGTGCTGAGGAGGGCCGCGGACGGGTCCACTGGCCCAGCGCCGCCTCACTTCCTGGGCCCGGCCCAGCCCACGTCACCAAAGGGGCCTTCGCCGGTGGCCGAGCGTGGCGGGGGCCCGCAGGGGGTACAGAGGTCGGAGTCAGTGTCTGACTCTCCCTCCGCGATGTAGGGCCTGACTTTGGCACAAGGCGCCACGGCCGCGTAGCAGCTGTTGAGAGCATCCAGGTTCTCCTTGGACTGGGAGATGCTGAAGCCGCTGAAGGAACGCTCCAGCTCCTCGTGGTCCACGGACGGGATGGAGATGGACGTGTCGCTGTCCCGCAGAGTCCCCTCGGGGGGCCTGCAGCCCGGGGCGTCCTCCTGCCGCAGGAACTCTGTGCTGGCGCGGTTGCCCCCGCCGTAGGCGGACAGTGACCGCTCGTGGGCAGGCGGCGGCGGGATGCGCACCAGGGAGCCAGGGTCCCCCACGGGGGAGGTGCCGTGGCCCTGGCGCGGGTGGCTCTGTGGCTGCCAGGAGGTGGAGGGCGGACACTGGACAGGGGGCGCAGCCGGGGGCGCCGAGAAGTTCTTCTGGCCCGTGGAGCTGCTGGAGCGCACAATCTTGACGATGCAGCCGTGCCTGTCGACGTGCTCCCGGCTGTCTTCTGGGCTATGGTACGGAGGTGCCGGCTCCGGCTCTTTGGCCCCAAAGTAGGCCTCAGTCTCTGTCGGGGGGATGCCCATCCGCTGCATGTAGATGTTCACCAGGAAGTCCAGCTTCTTCTCCATGGACAAGACCTGCAAAAGGGGCTGCTGGGCTGGGCTGCGAGGGCCCGTGCCAGGAGACGGGGGGACCTGGGCTGCTTCCAGGAAACGGGGGGACCCAGGCTGGTCCCAGGAAACAGGAGGGACCCAGGCTAGTCCCAGGAAGTGGGGGGGACCCAGGCTGGTCCTAGGAGATGGGGGGACCTGGGCCACTCCCAGGAAGTCAGTCGACTTGGGCTGGTCCCAGGAGGTGGGGGGACCCGGGCTGCTCGCTGGAGAGGTGCAGGGAGGGGGGACCCCTGCTGCCTGGAAGCTGGAGGAGCAGGAAGAGGAGGCCCCTGAGCAGCTCCTCCTCCTTCCCAGACCCCTGGGGGCTCAGCCTCCAGCTCCACGGTTGGGGCATGTGTTCAGAGCCAGGCCCTCCTGCTGCCCACTGTGGAACCCCCTTCAGGGAAAGCCCCACAGGGCAGGACCTGGCAGTTCCTCACTTACTGCTCAGGCCCAGTTCTCAGACGCAGACCCCAAAACAGGGGTCCTCTGCGGTGGTTTCTGAGAATGCACCCCCAGAAGACAGTGGCTGGGGTGTCAGGCAAGGAGGACAGAGAGGAGGAAGGCCAGGCAGGTACAACTTCTGGCACATTCCACAGGGGATGTGGAAGCAGCAGATTCTTGGGCACCCCAGGCCGGGGGCGGGGGGCTCACGGTGAGGTGTGAGGGGTCTGCACAGAGCAGCTGTCAGTGGTGACAGGGGCATGTGCCCCCTAGACTTGAGGAGCCCCCCTCCATGGCACCCAGCCCTTGAAGCCCACACTGCCACAGGCTGACAGCAAGGGCCCCAGGACAGCAGGCACCACAGCCCTCCAGACCCACACCCCTCCCGCCCAGCCTCTCGCACCTGCTTCTCCACCTTCCCAAGCCGTCCCATCATGCTGGGGTCCTCAGGCAGCTCCGCCTCGGTCGGGCCCTTGGTGCGGTCCTTGTCTGTGATCGCTGGGCCCCGCCCCACAATCTGGTCCACTCTACCAGGAACAGAGACCGCAAAGCATGAGTTCGGGTGGGTGCAGCAGGGCCCCTGCCCTCTCCTCCTGGGCCAGGCTGCAGGCCCAGCCCAGAGCCGACCAGGGGGCAGCGGGTGCCAGGACAGATGGACGGGGTACACCCCATTCTCAGCCCGTCTTCTGGCACGCGAGGTTCTGCTCCTGCCCGCTCTGCCCCCGAGGGGCCTGGCACATTAGCGAGGAGTAAAGGAAGCTCCCACCAGGACCAAGTCGCCTGGCTCCTCTCCGTGGGCTCCTGGCTCCCTCTAGCCAGCCCCACCTGCTCACCCTCTTCCCTGCTCAAGGCCTATTGACCCCACAGCCCACGGAGGGTCTCCGACTGCAGGGCCTGGAGCCCACTCCGGAGGATGCCCCTCCCCCTACCCATGCCCACCCTGGAGCTTTACTCCTATGTAATGTGCCACTGAGGCCGTCGGCCCCACCAGGTCTGATGGGGACAGAGTTAAATGTCTGCGGCGGGGATAACAGAAGCAGAAAAGGCGTTGAGAGCTGCAGCTCCATGCACCAGGACAAGGAGGGAGGGCACAGAGCAGCACAGGAACCAACGCACAAACCAGAGGAGGGGAGACAAAGCTGCGAGGGTGTGTGCACGTGTGTGTGCACGTGTGTACCCAGGCGTGTGCATACTGCACGTGTGTGTGCACATGTGTACCAAGGCATGTGCATACTGCACGTATGTACCCAGGCGTGTGCATACTGCACATGTGTGTGCACGTGTGTACCCAGGTGTGTGCATACTGCACGTGTGTGCACGTGTGTACCCAGGCGTGTGCATACTGCACGTGTGTGCACACGTATGTACCCAGGTGTGTGCATACTGCACATGTGTGTGCACGTATGTACCCAGGTGTGTGCCTACTGCACGTGTGTGTGCATGGGTGTACCCAGGCATGTGCATACTGCACGTGTGTGTCCTCAGTTGTGTGTATGTGCCCTCTTGCATTGCACAAGTTTGTGTGTCCACACGTATGCATGTGTTCATGTGTGCAAGACTGTGCACATTTGCGTGTGAGCCTATGTGTCTGCAGGATGCAGAATTCAGCTGAGCTGATCTCCAATGAGGCCATAGGTCACTCATGACAATAAAAAGGGAGGGAGACTCCTTTGCCCTCAGGGACAGGGGCTTCTGACCAGTCTGGTAGCCACAGAGCCATGGCCGCTGCTGGGCTGGCGGGGGCCACCACTGTGGGTGTGCGCTGAGGCCTGCAGCTACATGGGAACTCACTTGGAAACGAAGACCCTGCAGTAAGTCTATAAAAGTCCAGCTGGACAAGGGCAGCTCGAGACAGGGTGTGGCTGAGCAGGACCCACCCAGGCGAGGGCACAAGCTCCCGAGTCTCCTCTGGACTGGGGCCTGGTACATGAAGAGCGCCCCACACCAGCCCGACGGGGCCAAGTCCTCACTTCCTGCCACTGGGCTGCCCTACCTGCCTCTGATGGGGGTGGGGGAGGGTGGGCCGGGGGTGTTTTCTTCTTTCTGTTGCAAGAAACAGAGGGGGTTTCAGGCTCGCGTCGGCCACAGTGCAGCTCCTCATGCTCTGCGGGGCTTCATGCTGGACTCATGCAATAGGGCCAGGAGGGCGGGAGGGGACAGGGGGAGGGGCAGCGGGAGGGGACCCTCTGGCTCCGAGCAGACGCCAGTGGCGATGGAGGAGATGGGGGTCCCTGGTGTTCGGGGCGTCCACACAGTCCAGGCAGATGCTCAGCACCTTCACCCCTGCCACATGACGGGCCGCCCGCCTGCTCAGTCCCAATAGGAGCCCTGGCCACGGGCTCAGCCTGGAGCTGCTGCTGGGGGCTCCTCTGAGGACCCTGTGCCCCTCCTGCCCTGGACCCCAGACTGGGGGAGACTTGATCCTTGAGTGCTCAGTGCCCCGTGAGGTGGGGCAAGTGCTCCAACTGTCCCCCGGCCCCCTCTCTGTGTGAACCTACGTCTCCTGAGGACAGAGGACCTTCCGAGTTCACAGCTATGGACGCCCAACTGCTGTCCCCTGTGGCAAGGCACAGGAGGACGGAGGACCAGCCCCAGGGCACAGCACCCTTGGGCCTGGGGGGCACCGCAGAGCAGGGAACCCTGCAAACACTGTCTGGGGCTGCCTTGGGTTGGGCAGTAACAGACGACGCCCTGCCTGCTCCCAGAAACTCCGTTCTCATGCGAGGAGCACGGGGTTGACGTGTCCAGTGCACAGAACCTCAGCCTCACAGGCAGAAACCCCACCACAGACGGAGGAGGGGTCAGACTCGCCCCGGACGCTGCCCCCAACAGCCTAGGCCTGGGCTTCATTTGCCCAGACACTGGCATCGGCTGTGCCCAGAAACCTTCTGCCCTGAGCTGTCAGGGAGGGCCAGGGGTCTATGCTCAGCCTCCAGGCCTCTGCCCGGGGCGCTCTGCCCTCCCTCAGCCTATCAGACTTGCCAGAAGATGGGGAACCACCGTCATCTGAATGGTCCCTGGGAGGCAGGAAGGCCTTGGAAAGTCTGAATTAATCACTACAGAATCGGCTTCTGCCAGCTCATGTGGGCCGCGCCTCTTCTGCCCATCGGCTGGGGCTCTCGCCAGCTCTTTTATCAAAAACACCAATTAGGATGCTGGCGGCTTGAAAGCCAGCACCGGAGCTGCTCAGGACACGTCTGTGCCAGGCACCTGGCAGGCCTTTGCTCACATTTCTTCCCAGTGGCTTAAGGGGTAGATGCTGTAACCATCTGTATCTTCCACGAGAGGGAAGAGCCACAGACACGCAGCTCCACCTGCTCAGAGCCACACGGGGCCGTGCACACGGCCAAGCCCACCCCCGCAGTGGGCAGGTGCTGAGGGGCAGGTCAGTGCCTGGGGAGGCTGGAGGGCCCTCTGCCAGGAGGGGCCTGTCCAGGGGGCGGGAGCAGGGCAAGGGGGACATCCCTGAAGGTCTGATGGCATCTGATCCTGGAGGTGCTGCCCGGGGGCCCTCCAACTCCAGAGGGAAGTCTCACAGGGCGTCCAGAGCCCCCGGCTTCCCCAGGGCACTTGTCGAGAGGAGCAGTGGGGCCCCTGGCAGTCCTGACATGGGCACAGCCTGCCTGGGGCCCTGGAGGAGGAAGGGCCTTCTCCCTCATGTTGCCTTTTCAGGCACAGAGAAAACCCGAGCATCCCCTCTGGCCCGGGGAAAGGGTGGTACAAGGTGCTGCCGTCATGTGGCCTGGAGCGAAGGGGCCGGCCATTCCACAGACACGTCGGAGAGGTGCTGGCATCCTAACCTAGGTGAGTACTGGGGTGACTCTCTCGGAGGGGCCGTGGGTCCTTTGGTGGGGTACTTCTTGTGCCGGGGAGTTGAAGGGGGTGGGGGGCCCACAATCATATCTATCCTGGCAGAGTAAACAAGAAAAGAGACACCAGCAAAATGCATCGTAAAGCCACATGAAAGAAGGAGCTGGCCAGGAACTGGCGGAAACGGAAGGAACACCCAACAGAAGCAACAGTGAGGCTTCGTCAAAACAGGTGCTTTCCCACAGAGGGTGCGGACGCCACCTCGCTGGACCTTGGATTTGCCAAGTCCTTCCCGTGTTTCAAGCAAAGCGTTTGACTCGGGAGCGGTGGCGGGAGGCCCCACTGCGGAGACCCGGGTGCTGCGCCCCGGAGCGTGCAGTGCAGGGGAGATGCCTGCAGTGGGAGCCGGTACCAGACAGGCCGCTGCGGGGCAACGTGAAACGCATTGTCAGGAGCCGGCCGAGGACTCCTGGGGTCCTTGGGCTGTTTGGTTTGGTTTGTTTGTCTTTCCAGAGAGAAAGGGAAGGGAAGGAAAGGGAAAATTTAGGACGAGATCCTGGTGAACAAAAACAGCTGAAGTGAGAGAGATGTGGAGACAAAGCACAAAAGTCGACAGGAGGGCGTTCCGCACGCGCACGCACACGCACACGAGGCCAGCGCTGGCCGCTGCTCCAGAGACGACTCTGGAAAAGAGGCCTCGCGGCTGGAGCCCAGCGGGGCGCAGGGGATGGCTCAGCAGCCCCTGCACAGCAGCAGTGGGCTAAGGCCTGGAGGTGCCCCTTCCCTGGCCCCCTGAAACAGGACTGGGCAGGAGCCCCAGGGTGGGGTTCTCGACTGCCTCAGAGGAGAGCTTCACTCCGCTGGAAGGCCCGGAGTTGGGCTGTGACCCCGGGCTGTCCCTGACCATCCCAGCCTCCTCCCTGTAACAGGGGCCCAGCCTCGCTTCCAGGGCTGGGAAACTGCTACAGCCTTGGTTGGGGGGCCTGGGAGAGGGAGGGGACCCTGATAGGCAGGAGCATGTCCCCTACTGCAGGAGAGACTCCCAACAGCCGTGTGTCCCCCTTACAGGCAACATAAACAC
Organism: Papio anubis; assembly: GCF_008728515.1. Lineage (NCBI taxonomy): Eukaryota > Metazoa > Chordata > Mammalia > Primates > Cercopithecidae > Papio > Papio anubis. Next base: position 90,579,462 of record NC_044991.1, read on the forward strand.
CCACTTGTGTGTATATGCCTGTTTGTATGTGCCTGAGGCTGCACACGTGTGGACTTAGGGGACACCTACACCAAGAAGGGCAGGTAGAAGAAGAAAAGGTGCCAAATAGCATTACTGCTGCCTGGCGGGGCCCACGGGAACCCTGCAGCTTCATGTCTCAACAGAATTACTCCATCCCCAACACACATGCACACACATGCGCACATGTGTACACACATGTATGCACTCCCCACACACGTGCATACATGGCAGAGTAGAGCCACATGTGCACACCACACACATACACCTGTGCAGAAGCACACGTGTACATGCGTGACTTATACACACACACATGCACACGCACGTTTTCAGGGACCCACACACGCAGGTGCACACACTTTTCCACTGCAGTGTGGATGGGGGAAAGACGGGGGAAACAACAGAAATATTAAAACCGACTTTGTGAGGACACAACAGAAGCTGACAGAGGCCGACATGGGTGGGGGAGGAGGCCCCCCCGCACACCCCCTGCACTCCCACCGTGGGCCACAGTGGGCTTTGTCCCAGAAGCCCACCCCGCTCTCGTCCCCTGCTGGACAGGCAGGCGAGGCTCTTGCCTGGACTGCAGGCTCTTAATTCGGGACAGCATGTCCAGGTGGCCGGCTGAGTACTGCTCAATGACGTCCATCACGTCGTAGGGCCGCAGGCTCTCCTTGAACTTCCGCTTGGACACCAGGAACCGCATGACACTGCAGGGGGTGGGTGGGGCCGTGAGCCCTGGGCCAGAGACCCCAGCCACATGCAGCAGGCTGGCCCTGTGTCTGCCTGCCTGTCGCCCTCCCAGCACCTCTGAGACCGCGGCCCCTGAAGATGGCTGGACTTGCCCGTCTTGTCTGCCTCCCACCAGCTCCACACACAGAAGGGCCTGTTCGTGGCCCTGCTATGCCCGTGACAGGTGGGGCTTGCAGGCCTGGCCATGCCCCCCTGGACTCCGTGCCACAGCAGGCACAAAGTGGCTGAGCTGCTTCCTAAGCCAGGTGGCACCAGGCCTCAGGCCTCTTGCTGAACCAGCGTCCCACCCGAAGCCCACCCGAGTCCCAGAGTGGACTCCAGGACATTCAGCCAGGTTGCCGTGTCTTGGCCCTTTCTTTTCCTGGTAGACCCTGTCTCTGGGCGGCTCTGTCCAGCCCCATGAGCACCTGCAGGAGGCAGGACCACTGAGCGGGAGGTCCCTCCTCACTCCCCCAGGCTCCCGGCTGGGCAGGGGCCTCACCACACGGCTCTGATGCTGACTTTGAGGCCCGGGGTCAGGTCCTCAGTCACAAACTCGCAGGGGCAGCTCTTGTCATCCACAATGTCCTCTCCAGGGAGGCTTGCTTCTGGGGGGAAGGAGACAGGCCGTGAGGGGTCGAGGGGGCCGGGAGACCCATTCCCGGGGTCCTGCAGGGCACACCAGCTGGACAGAGCGCCAGGGAGCCCTTTGAGGCTCCCTGGGGTGCTTTTCTGGAAACCCTCCCCTCTGCATCCGGGTGACCTTCCCCGGCAGCCTGTGGCCACAGGGAGTGGTCGACGTGGGGCATCAAAGGACACCCTGGCCAACGGATGAACAGAACATGGTGCATCCACACACAGATGTTAACAGCGGAAGGTGCGGGCCTGACACCTGAGGCTCAGTGAAGGAAGCCAGACCCAACGGCCGCGTGCAGGAGCCGCGGACACGCACGGCCCAAGAGCGGTGGGCGCTGGGGCTGAGGCAGGGAATGGGGTGACCACTGATGGGGCCACCGTTTCCTTCCGTGGTGATGAGAATGTTCTGGAACTAGGCTGAGGTGGTGGCGACCACGCCACCATGAGTGTGCCAAATGCCACTGAATTCCTACACTTTTAAATCGTTAATTTTAGGTTGCATGAGTGTAACTCAATTTTAGAAAGGATGGGGGTTCCCACTCCAAGAGCAAGCACAAGAGGCTGTGATGCCACCGGGTGTCCCAGTGGCTCGGGCACCACCTCCATCCCTGGAGAGGGTGGCGCGGCCAGACCCACCTTCGGAGTTCTGCCGTGACGCGGCGCCCTTGATGCGGAAAGCCTGGCGCGCCCGGCTGCGGTCCCCGAAGCTCCAGCTCTTGGGCACCTTGCTGGGGCTGTCCTCGAGGCTCTGGTCGGCGCTGGGTGACCGCCGCACAGTCTGGGCCTGTGGGGACCCCTTCCCCTTGGCAGCTACGCCTCGGGGGCTGGAGAAGACACGATCTTTCAAACTGACCTTCTGGCTGCTCCCATGGGAACCGATAGACAGACAGACAGATAGACAGAAAAACAGCGAGAGAAGTCACTCTGGAAAGAACACAGACCGTGTCTGCTCACGGCCAACGCCGCCCACGCGCTGCAGGGAGACACAGGTCTGAAGAACAGCCAGCCACACAGGTGGCTTAGAGCAGATGCCACGGGGACCGAGCACCGGGCGGGAGGAGGGAGGGAGGGGAGGCTGGGTGGGCGGCAAGCTCCCCCGGCTGGCCCAGGCATGGCCAGAGCTCGGCTGTGTCGGGGGAGTTGATGTCTGTGGACTCTTAAATCACTTTCCGCTACCACCATGAGGTGCCAGTGCCTTCTTCACGCTGTCCCGCCAGCCCCTCACCCAGTGACACGCAGGGCAATGGGCGTCCCAAACACCAGGGCTGCGGCTCTCCTTTGGGCACCTCTGTCTGCCCTGGCCCCACCCGTGGTTTCCCCGTGGCCTTTTCACACCCGTAACTGCTCCCAGGAAGCAGCCTCCCTCCTGCCCGCCCGCTGCCTGTCCCTCTCCTTCTGCCCCAGAGTCAAGGGGCCGGGGGACAACAGGACGTTGGGGGCCGAGTCTGCGGCGGACCCTTCCGCCACACTCCAGCCTTTCCACCCAACCCGGGGGACTGCCTGGTGGGACGGGCTTCGGGAGGGCTCAGGCCTCCCCTGTCGGGCTTCCCTCCCACCAGGTGCGTCATCAGAGAACTGCTCCTTCAGGCTTCTGGAAGGAAGGAATGGATAACGGGGCTCCTCCGCCAGCCGGGCCTCAAGCAACAAGCCTCACTGTCCAAGTCCTGCCCCAGGGCAGGGGGAGGCAGCCTCGGAAGCTGCAGTGCTGTGGCCCACCCCCTCGGCCTGCGAGTTGTGAAGCAGGATTTGCAGCTGTGTCTGGCTGGATCTCCAGCTCCATATTCTCAGGGGTCCTTGGGCCTGCCTTGCTCCTGAGTTTTTTGGTGACCGTGGCGACAGGTTTGCTTGCACCCAAGTTCTTCAGCTCCAGCGTCCTCTGGGCGACAGTGAGGGGAGGGGAGGGGTCACTGTGATTGGGATGCACCCGGCAGATGCGGCCTCCTGAGGTCTGGAAAGCATCAGAGTCCTCTGACTCCCTTGAGGACAGTGGGGCTCTCGTGAACTGGGGACCCACTCGTGCCCAGCCATGCTTAGCAGCCACGGAACTTCTCAGGGCGGTTCTGGGCAGGGCCCAGAGTACCGTTGCGGGGGCCTGAGACGAGCCCTCGGGTGGGGAGGCCCAGCAGATCCCTGACACACTTCAGAGAGGAAGCCCAGTGCCTCAAGGGCTCACTGATCCCACGGCAGCTCCACAGCCAACAGCGAGGGACTGAGGTCCCGGTCAGCAGCCACCATCAGCCCCAACCCCGGACCCACAGCCAGAAAGACACGCCACCACACGGCACAGAGATAACCAGCCACAGACACGAGACCCACCGCGCCCATCTGCCCGGCCTGGACACGCGGGTGGCTTGGCTGCTCCTCCCCACCCCATCCCCCGGGCAGCAGGTGACCGCCCAGACCATCTGTGCCCACTCGGGTCTCTGAGAGAAAGAAAGAAGCCCCCGGGTGTGGTGCCCGCTTGGGGAAGCAGAGACGGAAGCCCCCGGGTGTGGTGCCCGCTCAGGGAAGCAGAGAAGGAGTGGCTGAGACCCCCCGAGGTGGCGCGTGCTTGGGGGCATCAGGAGCCAATGGTACAGGCTCGCTCAGGACCCCATCCCTGAGTCCACAGCCCTGCACTGCCTGAGGCCAACACGCTGTGCCCATAGGGGCCAGGGGTGCTCAGAGTCCTGGTGCCATGGGGGCCTCTGTCCCGACGGCCTCTGGTCCCTGTCCCAACAACAAAAGCACAGGTGGCCGGGGAGCACCGGACCGGGGCCGGGGAGCACCTGGGCACGGGTTCCGTGGGACTCCGGGGAGCACCTGGGTTCCGTGGGACTCTGGTCTGGAATGTTTTCTCTTCCTCCACTGAATGAGCCATTCCAGAGGTAGGAACAGGCCCTCCTGGCCCCGCTCAGGCCTTAGGACAAGTGGGAGTCACTGGAAGACTCAATTCCTCTCTCCACCTCTCCACCCCAGGCAGGTCCAGTCGCCAAAGAGAGAGAGAAGCAGCCACCTCCTTTCTCATGGCAGCTGGCAAAGCACCGGGTGGAGGGCAGAGCCAGTCGGCCCAACTGCAGCTTCAGGGCTGCCCCTGGCTGGTCTCTGGGCAGAGCCCAGTGCTGAGGGCTTGCAGTGGGAAAGGCACAGCTTGAGGAATTGGCATCAGATTCCTTCCTGCGGCTTCGGAGACGAACGGGTCAAACACCCAGGCCGCCACACAGACGTGCCGGCCAGGAAGGGTCAGGCCCCGTAGTCCGCAGGGAGTTGCAGGAAGGGAGTGGCGTGGATTCCACAGGCCCCAGGAGAGAAGACCCGGCCCCAATGACGTCTGCTTCCCATTTTCCAGTGGGGAACTCCCCCTCCCCGACACCACGAGGAGCCGCAGTCCCACAAGCGGCAGGCATGCCCTGCTGGACCCGATGCCAGCACAGTCCCAAGGGCCACCGGGACGCAGCCCACGTGCACTGCCGCAAGACGAAGCCGGCGGGAAGGAGCCTGCCCTGGCCTCCGCACGGCCCTGCCGTCCCGGGTCTCGGGCTCCGCTCCCACCTCAGATCTGTGAGGGAGGCTCTGCCAGGGAGAGGAGGCTGGTGGGGCCTGGACATGTCTTTCCCTCCCCTGGACCTCCACCATGACCCAAACTCTGCACCCTCCAAGCACAGCCGGTGAGGCTGCATGCTGCAGACACCCGACCCGGCCAGCCTGCTCAGCTGCCAGGAGCGCACATGGCCTCACGGGAACCTCCCTCAGCGCACAAGCCAGGAACAAGCACACGCGAAAAGCTGCCGACGCCCGCCTGGGAGGAGCCCTCGGCCAGAGCTGCCCTCTGCGTGTGAGGGGCGTCCGTGGCACCTACGCTTGGCGCTTACGGGGCTGGGGCAGGCTCAAGAAGCACCTGGGAGAGAGTGCCACCCCCACCCTGCCTGCCACCCCTTCTCCCCGTGGGGAAATTCAGATGTGCGGTGCCTGCAGGAAACAGGGGGCTGAGGAGCATCCAGAGCCCCGCCCAGCTGGTGTCCGGACCAATGATGCCCAGGGAGTGTGAGGATGAAGGGGCTTCCCGTGGGGGCTGCTTGCAGCAGGACAGGACCTGCCACGGGTCGTCTCTGGCCTGGGCTCCCACCCCCACTTCCAAACCCTCTGGTCCCCAAGCAGCCTGACCTCAGCCCCTGCCCTGAGGGACCAGCATGCGGCCAGAAGCACCCTGGATGGAAGCTCTGGACAGGCAGGACATCTGCTAGAACCCCAGCAGGCCGTGCCCCGGGCAGCCCACATGCCCGTCTCCCTCTCTGGGGCTGCCAACAGTCTGCCCGCAAGCACCGACTCCAAAGCACACAAGCAGCAGAGCAAAGTCGCAGGGAGAGGGTGGCCGGGGGAGGTGGGGGCTGCGGGTCCCCCGTGGAGCAGGGTCTGGAGCATGCACGGATACAGGTAGGCAGCATGCAGCCCCACCAACCCTCCGAGGCCAGCACCACGGGCGGCATGCACGCGCCAAGGAGGCCCCACATGAGCACGACACAGCCGCCTCCACCTTGCTGGGCTGTGCCGGCCAGGAGGGAGGGGCCCCCAGTGCAGGCCTGCACACACCCCACAGCAGACAGGGGACGCAGGGACAGGGGAGGTGCGGGTCACAGTGCAGGCCAGGAGCCCACGGTGCAAAGGGGGCGGCTCCTCCCCCGTCCTGTTTCCACCTGCCCTAAACCAGGCCTGTTGTTGGGAGAGGGAGCCGCGGGCCTCTGGCTTTCTGGGGCTTCTGATGCATCAGGACCCTGAGGAGCCCGGCACACGCAGACGGAGCTGCCTCCCGCGGGCGAGGCAGCCAGGAAGGCTCAGTCGTCCTCAGGTGTGCAGCAGAGGTGCTAGAGTGACAGCCCCAGGGGAACGCTCCCTGAAGAGCAGTCGGGGACCCCAGGAGGCACGGACGCCTTGCTGGGTTCAGAGCCCCTGGCTGGCCCCTCCAGCTGCGTGCAGGACATCGCCAGGCGTGGGGAGCAAGAAGAACCACCTTCGCCCAGCTCCGCCCTGCAGGCAGCTGTCGGCTGGAATAGAAGGAGCTGAGCCCGCACCGCGAGGGTGGTGGGTCAGAATTGGGGTTGGGGCGCCAGCCTCCCCCTGGCTCCTCCAGAACCTCTAGTAAGCAGGGAGGGGCAGAGGAGCCGTGCAGCAGCGGTCAGTCCGTGCGGCGCGTTCCGCGGTACCTAGAGCGTCCGGGGCAGCATCCACACAGGGGCCCTCTGCACGGGCTGCCTTTACTGGAAATGAGGAGAGCACAGTTAGTCCTGGGCGCTGGCAACAGCACACGGCCGGGAGCAGGGAAACTGAGGCACCGCCACCACCCAGGGTGTTGTGTGCAGTCCCCAGCAGCAGAGCTTGCGCCCAAGCAAGGTCAGCGAGGAAGGTGCACCATCGTCTCCACCATCTGGAGAAGAAAACACTTCCCTACTTCTGAAGGAAAAAAAAATCCCTGGTTTTTGTGGGTTTTTTTCCTCCAAAAATACCTTTTCCTTCCAAAGCCACAGTTTGGGTTCATGTCTTAAAAGATGTATTATTTTTTGCAGTATTCATGCCAACAAAACAATAATACATGTGGCCTCAGACGCCGCAGAAGCCCCGCTCGGGATAGACGTGATCCCAGGAAAGGGTGTGGGTGGAAGCACATTTTTTTTTTTTTTTTTTCTTTTTTTTGAGACGGAGTCTGGCTCTGTCGCCCAGGCTGGAGTGCAGTGGCCGGATCTCAGCTCACTGCGAGCTCCGCTTCCTGGGTTCACGCCATTCTCCTGCCTCAGCCTCCCGAGTAGCTGGGACTACAGGCGCCCGCCACCTCGCCCGGCTAGTTTTTTGTATTTTTAGTAGAGACGGGGTTTCACCGTGTTAGCCAGGATGGTCTCGATCTCCTGACCTCGTGATCCGCCCATCTCAGCCTCCCAAAGTGCTGGGATTACAGGCTTGAGCCACCGCGCCGGGCCGGAAGCACGTTTTAGGGAGAAAAACGTGCAGCTGTCCTGCTTCGCAAACCAATCAGCGACGTTTGGCCACGCCAGCCAGGCCCCCAGCTGGAGGTGGGTCTCGGGTTACCCAGGAGGTGTGGCTGCCGCTGCAGGCGTGGCTACCCGGGGGTTCGAGGGCTCCCCTGAGGATAGTCACGTCGGGGCTCAGTGGATCCCCTCAGTGCAAAGCCCTTCACCGGGGCAGCCCCCGCTGGGCATTCCTTAGAAAAGGCTCAGAAAACTTGGCACGCTTTCCCAAGAATCTCCCCAAAAGCCCTGGCGATTTATCTCTGCATCACAGTATGCAAATGATTAAGCAGAAAATGAAAGCAAATCACCAAGAACGACAAGAACCTTCCTTTTCCCCGCTCCAGCCACCCCCACCCGCTTCGCCGCTGCTTCCTGAGACAGCACTTCTCAAACTAGGCGCCCCAGGAACCCCAGCGTGACGACGGCTTCCACTCAGAACACACAGGCTCTGGGAAGAAAGTGTCCCGCCTCCTGCCTTCTTGCACACGCGTGTCTAGACACCAACGTCCCTGCATAAACCCGCTGGCAGCTCTCCACGCGGCGTCACGGACACGGCTAGCTCCAGTCATGGCAGCACTCGGCCACCCGGGTAGCTGAGGGCTCTGGACCCTTCCGCGAGCCCCACCGGCCTGCAAGACCCCAAGGACGGGTGACCAACTTCCACCCCAGCCCCCGTGCCGGTCCCGCTCTTTAGGTCACAAGCAGCTTTGGGGTCCCCAGGCACTAAGGGATATAGCAAAAGGCCGACTCTGTTTGCTGGTTAACCACGAACGCGAGGGCGGGACGGGGCCCGAGGTTCTGACTGCTCACAGAGTCTCTCCACCGTGGCCACCGCAGCCACGATGACACCCAAGCCTTCCTGGCAGGCAAAGACCTTAGACTCCCACCAGCACCACCAGGGTGCCCAGGCCCAAGCACAGAGCCCCTGCCTGGAGGGCCCCAGGAGACCTTCGCCACCCCGGGGAAGGAGCATGAAGGAGGCAGAGTCCCGCTTCCCCAAACCTCCCAAGGTCTCCTGTTTTGACCCCATCACGATCGCCTTGACCAAGAGGCCCTTCCCAGGCTGCCCCTGCCGCCCAATTCTGCGATGGAATCGTCCTGTCGCCACACTGAAGCCCTGGCTGTCGCCACCAGGCACCTGAGACTCAAGAGTGAATCTCTAATCGTGCCCATTTTAATGCACGTTATTTTAACAGCCACCCGTGGCTGGCAGCTCCTGTATGGGGCAACGTGGTCTGAGAGCCAGGGAGAGCTGGTGGGGAGGTGCTGCAGCCACAGCCCCCCAAGACCCCCAAATTTTTGTGGGGGGCCCGTGCAGCTGCACCTCACCCTGGGGTCTGCAGCTGGCACTGGGCTTCCTTCCTGCCCCATCAGCCACAGGGAGCTCCACACTGTGTGAGAAGGCGCCGTGACCCGAGGCCGGACAGGCAGGCGAGCCCGAGACCCACAGATGCTGACCAAGACCCGACAGGACAGACAGGCACCAAAAACACGCGGACACTTGTGCTTGAGAAGAGGAGGAGGAGCCCACAGGCACGAGGGAGCCCACACAGGCACGAGGGAGCCCACACAGGCACGAGGGGGCCCACACAGGCATGAGGGAGCCCACACAGGCACAAGGGGGCAGCTGCTGTTGGGGGCTCCTCTAAGCACGGGGGCAGGAGGCAGTGAGATGCAGGATGCGACAAGACAGCACAAGTCAGAGCCGCCGTGGCCACAGAGACCCCCCCAGGACCCCCCGGGGCAGCACAGCCTGAGCCCCCCACCTGGCCACAGAGACCCCCCTGGGACCCCTGCCCCGGGCAGCCCAAGCCCCAGCCTGCCTGGCTCCCCACCCGACCCCAACGCAGATGCCTTCTCTGACTCCAGCACAGCCCCAGTGGTCCCTACGGGAACCGAGCCCCCGCCAGCCGGGTCGCTTGCCACCACGTGCCTGTGTTCCGAGCTAGGATGGGGGTGAGGGTCTCAGCAGTGAGTGAGGGTCCCTGTGTCCACACCATCCACCTGCCAAGACCAGCTGACACCAGCGGGGTCCTGCCATGTGGGGTGCGGGCTCCACCTCCAAAGGGCAGGCAGAGGCACGGGTCCCACTGGACTCACAGAGCCCAGGTCGGGCAGCAGAGGGGCACCAGGAGCCGAGCTCTCCCTCAGGCTTCACAGAGCAGGCCCCTCACCCAGCAGCCCAGGGACGTGGCAGGTAATGATTGCGGAACAACTTCCTAAGCACAGCCCTGCACTGGACAGGCTGCGGCGGCCCCAGGCCAGGGAACAGAGACGCCACCCCATTACCTGGCAGGTGAGCACCCCAGGACAGGCAGGGAGGGCCTTCAAGGGCAGAGACCGCTCCTCCCTCCCACTGCACCCCAGCACCTTCTGGAAGCCCCAGACCCAGCAGCCCCACGTCCCTCACCACAGGCGTCCCAGGAGGAGGGCCAGGGCGGGTGGGCGCTCGCCCATGGGGGAGGGCATGGGAGGCACAGGCAGGCAAGGACCCCCGGACACATGGGGAAGAGACGGGGGAGGGGTGGGGAGCCACAGAGCTTACCGGAGAGCCCGGAGGCTCCCGCGTGTCCTCACCTGGAGTTCGCTTTCAGGGCCAGCACCTCATCCCCAAAGAGGGCAGACGAGAGAGGGACCCAAGAAGGGCAGTAACAGGGATTAAAGCGCTTGGGGGCAGCGGGTGTCCAGATGGGTGGGGTGGAGGGCGGGAGGGAGAGAGAGAAAGAGAGAGGCTGAGACGAGAACGTGGAGCGGCCGGGCGGGGGGTGTCGAGCACGAGGGCCCTGAGGCACGGGGCATTTCCGGCGTCGCTCTCAGCAAGGGCATGGGGCCCGGCTGCGCGGAAGCCTCTTGTCCACCTGGGACAGCACCGAGGTTCCGCCCAAATCACAGGCGAGGGTGCCCATTGTGGGGGGCACAGTGTCCATCCCCACAACCACTCCCAGCCTCAGGGCCAACAGCAGGGGCGGGGGAGGCAGTGACAGGAGAACGACGCGGCCCCGGCAGTGGCAGCAGTGGGGGGGCACCAGCAGAGGCCGTGCTGCCCGTCCAACTCTTTCTGGGCCCTCGTCCGTTTTCTTAGCCTCTGAGAGGACGAATGGGCCCCTAGTTGTTCTCTTGGTTGGTTTGGGCCGGAAGCATTGCCCGGTTTTCCAGCTCAAGGCACTGACCGTGACCCCCCTTCTGTGGGATGTGAGGTGGCTGGAAAAACAGAACTCAGCCCCACTCCATCTCCCCACACCCAAGCCCCCCAGTGTCTCGCCAGCTGTCACCCTGTCCAGGACTCAGCCCCACTCCATCTCCCCACACCCAAGCCCCCCAGTGTCTCACCAGCTGTCACCCTGTCCAGGACTCAGCCCCACTCCATCTCCCCACACCCAAGCCCCCAGTGTCTCGCCAGCTGTCACCCTGTCCAGGAGGGCACGGGCGCGAAGCAGCCAGGCATCCATCTCAGACTCCCGGTCCGAGGGGCCAGATTTACTCTGCAACATGTGGATGGGGCCAAGAGAAACCTGGGACCTCCTCAGGGTGACGCATGGGGGGCTGGGGCTCGGCAGACATAGAATTAACTTGTGAAATGATCTTGATTTTCTCTGTCTCCATCCTTCACCCCTTACACGAGTCCTGTCTCCAATCTGCCTGACCCGCAGAACCTCAGGGGCCCGGGAGAGGGAACCAGGCTGAGCACCTGCACCCTTGGCCCACCTTGACCTTGGCAAACAGGGAGAGGAGGCTGGCCAGAATCTCCACCCAGGGGCGTGAGGCAGAGAGGATGTCCCACCCTCCCCGGAGGACAGGGAGCCCCTGGTCTGTGCCATGTGCTCCAGATACTCCCGATCCAGAACAGCGGGAGGGAAGGCCAGAGGCCCACTCGGAGCTTCCACCCCGGCCGGCCCGACTCAGGCCAGCTGTGAGCTCAGGCTGTGTGCCTGCAGCTGGAGGGAGTGCGCTAACAGAAACCCCTGCCTCCGAGAGCCCTGGGGCCAGACTTGTGGGCGGGGTGGGGGATCCCCCCGAGAAGCCACCCAGCTGCCCGGATCCACAGTGCTGCAAAGTAAAACCGAATCACTGGGGAGGGGTGAGCAGGAAAAGTGATTTAAGGGCCCACATCACCGCCAGGCGGGGGTCTGGACACAGTCACACGGTCACACACGGAAGCACACACAAGGCCCTCATGTCTCCACAACAGGTTGTGCCAACGTGTGGGAGAGAGACCAGACGGTTGTGTACACGGCAGACACCAGGGCAGCGGCGAGGGGCACTGACCTTGGAGACGGCTCCGGTGGGGGCTCCTTCCTTCAAACAGAAGCAATAGAGAGTTAGTGGCCGCCCGCTCAGCACCCTTGAGGGTCCCCTAACCAGCCCAGCCCCCCACAGTCCCATGGGCCAGGGGCTGCAGGGGAGGGGGCTCTCAGAGAAGGATGGGCAGGGGTGGAGCTGGCTCACCCACCCCAGAGAGCCCACGGCCCCAGGAACGGGCACCCCAGGGCCCATGGCAGCAGCTCTGAGAGGAAAGAGGGACTCCGCCGGAGGCTTCTGCTCTTCTGACCTGGGGGTCACTACCCCCCCACATTCACGGACACTCATTTTAACCAGAACCACACCAATATTAATAAAGTTCCAAAAAGGACATGTTTGCTGAAGAAAGCTCCGCAAGGGAGTTCAGTTTACAATCAATTTTCGAGACAGACTGAGCTGCTCCGACTCTTTTTCCCACGCTTATCCCAATGGAATGATTCTCTTCCGCACGACTCTCCAGGGGTGGCTCCATTGCGCCACAGTCAGTGAGCCCAGGGTTTGTGCCACCAACCAACTGTCCCAGCCTCGCCCTGCAGGCAAAGCTGTCTGGGCCTTCCGGCGTCTCACTTGGGGCTGTTTCTGCTGGTAAAGGCATTGCAGATTGAGTAGAGATCGGTGGATTGTGATTCGGCTCATCCATGGGGAGGCCCCAGCAATCTCGTCCGAACACCTGGGCTGGTGCCCCGGCTGGTACGCCGTGTTACAAGCAGGTTCTTTGGTGTACTTCCAAATACTTCATGTGGCAGGGACCGTGTTGCCGTGCTCTCGGGGAGGGTCCCTCATCGCCTCCTGCAGCTCCCGGTGGCCCAGGTGTCCTTGGCTTGTGGCTGCACCACTCCATCTCTGCCTCTGTCTCTCCATGGCACTCTCCATGTCTCTGTGTCTTCCCCTCCTCTACCTCTGTAAGGACAGCTGTCACCGGGATAGGGCCCATTGGGATGATCCAGGGTGATCTCATCTCAAGATCCCAAACTCAGTTATAGCTGCAAGGACCCTCTTCCCAGATAAGGTCACATTTGCACATTCTGGGACATTTTGGAGACCAGCATTCAACCCACTGCATTCCCCCAACCCCCCAAAATTCATGGCCGTCTTATGTCCAGAATACACTCACCCCTCCCAAGATCCCCCAAAGTCTCCACCCTCTGCAGCACGGAATCTGTGTCCAAAACCTCATCGAACTCCCATTTGTTGGCCGGGCGTGGTGGCTCACGCCTGCAATCCCAGCACTTTGGGAGGCCGAGACAGGCAGATCACCTGAGGTCAGGAGTTCGAGACCAGCCTGATCAATATGGTGAAACCCTGTCTCTACTAAAAATACAAAACTTAGCTGGGTGTGGTGGTGGGCGTCTGTAATCCCAGGGACTCGGGAGGTTGAGGGAGGAGAATCACTTGAACCCAGGAGGCAGAAGTTGCAGTGAGCCGTGATCGTGCCATTGCACTCCAGCCTGAGTGACACAGGGAGACTCCGTCTCGGAGAAAAAAAAAACAGAAAAAGAAATCCCATCCATTCAAAAAGTCCCAAATCCCATCATCTAAAGTCATGGCAATCACTTAAATCAGGTGTGTGTGAGACTGTGGGTGTGCACCAACCTGGGGCTAAAGTCCTCCATGCACGCACCTGTGAATCTACAAAACAAGTCATCTGCTTAAAACATCAACGGCAGAGGCCGGGCGCGGTGGCTCACGCCTGTAATCCCAGCACTTTGGGAGGCCGAGATGGGCGGATCACGAGGTGGGGAGATTGAGACCATCCTGGCTAACACGGTGAAACCCCGTCTCTACTAAAAAATACAAAAAACTAGCCGGGCGAGGTGGCGGCGCCTGTAGTCCCAGCTACTTGGGAGGCTGAGGCAGGAGAATGGCGTGAGCCCAGGAGGCAGAGCTTGCAGTGAGCTGAGATCCGGCCACTGCACTCCAGCCTGGGCGATAGAGCGAGACTCTGTCTCAAAAAAAAAAAAAAAACCACATCAACGGCAGGACCGCCCTTCCCACTCAGAAAGGGAGAATGACAGGAGGGGCCGCCGGCCACCACAGTGGGCAAACTGCACGTGGCACAGCTCTGGGGACGCTCCTTGGGGGCTCTCGGCCCCGCCGGCCTCTGCGGGAGCCTTGGCGTCGCTCTCCGTTTCCTGAAGGGCAGCTTGTGTTCACAGCTGAGGACGCCACCGGCCTGTTTCCTGCCTGCAGACTCCTGGAAGTTCGATGCCTTCTTACCTTCGTCTGACGCTGTCTCCGCCCATCTAGTTTATGCTGGTATGAAACTCCCCAAAACCTCCAGGGCCTCCTGAATATGTCACAGGGCGCGATGCCGTTAGACAAGAGGCCGCCCTGCACGTCCTTCCCGGATAGCTCCATCTTCACGCCTCTGTGGAGACGCTGGAGGCTGCGGCCGCACACCTGGCACCTTATGAGGCTGTCTGGCCACACCTGTGGGCTTCTCGCCAAAGCAGGCTTTGCCAACAGTGAATCTCCTAATTTAAGACCCTTTGCGGCCGGGCGCGGTGGCTCAAGCCTGTAATCCCAGCACTTTGGGAGGCCGAAGACGCATGGATCACGGAGGTCAGGAGATCGAGACGGTCCTGGCTAAACACGTAACCCCTTCTAATGGGTAAAAATACAAAAACTAGCCGGGCGGGCGGCGGGCGCCTGTGGTCCCAGCTACCGGGAGGGGCTGAGGCAGGAGAATGGCGGGAACCCGGGAGGCGGAGCTTGCAGTGAGCTGAGACCCGCCACCGCACCAGCCTGGGCTTACAGAGCCAGACTCAGTCTCAAAAAAAAAAAAGACCTTGCAAGCTGGACAGGCTGAGCACCTCCCAAACCCTCCCGCTCTGGTTTCTTACAGCAGTTCTGCCCTGAATGCTTTCTTCTTCTTTTTTTTCTTTTTTATAGTCTTTTGGCGGATCGGCCAGGTGCCATTCCAAATCTCCCTCTTTCCTCTCTCACTTTACTATGAGCAGCAGAAATAAATTAGGCTGCACCTTCCACACTTTGCTTGGAAATCTTCTTGGCTCAATATCCCAGTTCATCACTTAAAAATTCTGCCTCTGCCCGACAGCAGTGCACAGCCTGGCGGATTCTCTGCCACCAACAACACAAGGACAGCCTTCCCTCCAGCTTCCAATAGCTGCATCCCCACTTCCTCCTGAGCCCCACCATCTCTTCAGGACACCTCAGTTTCTTCCAGCCTGCACCTCAAAATATGTCCAAAATCTCATCTAAATCCCATCAGTTCAAAAAGTCCCAAATTTCATCATCTAAAGTCATCAGAGGCCGGGCACGGTGGCTCCCGCCTTTAATCCCAGCACTTTGGGAGGCCGAGACAGGCAGAGCCCTTGAGGTCAGGAACTTGAGACCGGCCTGGCCAACCAACATGGTGAAACCCCATCTCTACCAAAAATAACAAAAATTAGCCGGGCGTGGTAGCAGGTATCTGTAATCCCAGCTACTCAGGAGGCTGAGGCAGGAGAATCGCTTGAACCTGGGAGGCAGAGGTTGCAGTGAGCCGAGATCGCACCACCGCACTCCAGCCTGGGTGACAGAGTGAGACTCCATCTCAAACAAAAATAATAAATAAAATAATAAAGTCATCAGAATCATTTAAATCAGGTGTGTGTGACTCTGGGTGTGAAGCATGCTGGGGCTGAAGTCCTCCACGCGTGGACCTGTGATTCCAGGAAACAAGCCCCCGCATCACACAGTTCTGAAGTCGCGCCCACACTTGTAGGTGTTTAGCACAGCAGCACGCGGCTCCCGGGATTAAAGTCTGGATTCACGTGCTACAGCTCCTGTAACTAAGTGCCGCTGGAGTGTACAACAGACTTTTGTTCTTTCACCGTCCCAGAGGCCAGAGTCCAAAACCAAGCGGTAGGCGGGCAGGTGGGCAGGCGGGCGGGGCGGGCGGACGGGCGGGGCGGGCGGGGCAGGCGGACGGTCGGGGCGGGCGGGGCAGGCGGACGGTCGGGGCGGGCGGGGCCTGCTCCCTCCGGCAGCTCCAGGGAACGCTCCTTTCTGCCTCTTCCAGCTTCTGTGGCTCCAGGCAGCCCTCGGCTGGTGGCCACATCGCTTCAGTCCCTCTCCATGCTAGTTGGCTGTCTCCTCCATGTGTTTCCCCATCTCCCTCTCCTTGTAAGAACACTCATCGCTGGACTCGGCCCGCCCGGAAAATCCAGGATGATCTGAGATCGTCCTGACAGGTTCCAGGACAGAAAGGTGTCTCCAGGAGGCAGAGACCAGCATCCAACCCACCAGAAGCTCCTGCCCCACCAAGGGCTTTCCGACACGGAACTGCTTGGGCACGGCCCTGGGCCTGGGCAGGCCTGGCAGGTGAATGCGTGGTCCACGTCTCCCGCTCAGCAGGCCCTTCTGCAACCTACCTCGGCGCCCGGCACTCTGACAGCCGTGGGCTTTGGGCCGGAAGGAGAGGCAGCAGGTGCCGCCGGTGCCTGAGTCACCACCAGGCACACGGGAGGATGCAGGGCCAGGGGTCCGCAGGGCCGGGACACTTTGTGTCATACGACCCACACACCTGGGTCCCACGTCAACCTTCGCCCCTCCCTCTCTGCCCGTCCCCCAGACCAGCTGCCCGCCTGGGGATGGGAGTCCAGACCAGGTCAGCAGACACGGAAAGAGAAAGCACCACCATCACCAAGTCCAGCATCCCTGTGCATCCCAGCTCCCTGGGGTCCCCGGGGCACTGTCCAGGGCGAGTCTTCTGTGGGCAGCCGGGGCCCCCAGAGGACTGAAACGCCCACCCGCCCCACCGGGAGCTCCCTGGCTGACCTGAAAGCAAGTCCAGATTTACTCTTGAGGTTCCTCAGCAGCTCCAGCTGATTCAACGGGGGGATGAGTCTGGGGGAGAGGAGGAGAGGGGAGTGAGCGTCTCACCCGCCCGAGTCCTGGGACACCTCCCTCAGCTTGCACAGCTCCACCGGCCGACGCCTGCGGTGCCAGACACCCGGCAGCGTGTGATGTGGTCAGGCTTTCAGGCAGCTGCCCACTGGGTCCTGGGCTCAGGCCCACCTCTCCTGGGCAGTCCCAGGAGCCACCTTCGTTCTCTGGCTGTGCCTGGGGCCTTGTCAACCAGCAGGGACAGCAGAGAGGAGGGAGGAGGGAACAGGCCACCCATGCAGCCCCAACCCTGCAGCCTGGAGCAGGTGGAGGAGGGCGCGCAGGTCGGGGGAGGCCCTACTCCCTGCCCCCCTTCTAATCCCTGAACATCCCAGAAGGACAGCACCCGAATATATTTAGGGCCCCGGCCTCTCTCTACACAGTCACTTTCTCTGCCAAAGCTGGAGGAGTTGGGAGGTGGGGACACAGAAAAGGATTTTGCTTGGCAAAGGGAACCTCATTCTGGAGTCTATAGGATGAGCCCAGGCTCATCAGGCCCAGATGCCCAGCTCTGCTCCGAGCCCCCTTCCCAGTCCTGGTCATACCCACCCCCATCTTCCTGCCCTGCCGCCCACAGCCACCAGCAGGACCAGGTCCGGGTCCCCTGAAGCCCCCCAGGTGGGCGTGCAGGCGCCTCCCCATGTCTGGGTGGGACGTCCCCCTCTTCACCCCCCCACCACTCCCCCCCACCTCACTCCGCCTGCTCCTCACCGCCCGTGCCCTCAGAGTATTCCAGCTAGCTTCAGCAAGAGATGCCCTCCTCGGGAGCCTCTGCCCCACCCGGCTCCCTGACCCACCCCTCCGCCTCCTCAGCCTCTGCTCCTAGGCCCCACCATCCCGTCCACGGCCTCTTTGTTCCCTCTGCAGCCCCAGAGGTGCCCCCCAAAATGCTGGCAGGAGTGGGGCTCCTGTGAGCCCCCTCCCTCCAGAGGGCAGTCCGCTGTCCAGGTCAGAGCAGGAACCCAGGCGACTGGTGAGCTGGTGTTGTGGGCACAGCAGAGCCCAGGTTGGCTGGAGTCTGTCCGGGGGCCACAGGTGGCTCCCCACCTCTCCTTGGCGCGACCCACACGCACACAGGCCCAGATGAGAGACACACACGTCAGCCCTCAGAGCCACACAGGAGGCCATGCCTCGAACACACAAAGCAGCAGCGCCAGGGCAGACAGGTGGGCAGCATGGCCAGGGCAGGACAGGGCTGTGGAACGAGGGCGCAACAAGGGGAGGGGGCGGCCCTGGGAGAGAGCAGAGGCTGGGGAGGGGGCAACCGGCTTCAGCGCCAGCCACCTGGCCCCAGGGGCGTCAGGGCCTCTGCAGACATTGGAGATGTCTTATGGCTGAGCATGTTGGGGGCAGAGGTGCCGGGGACCCACCACTGCCCAGCATCGCACCCACTTCCCTTCTGGGAATGGAGGGTCAACATTCTAACAGTTCCCAGGAAGGGTGGCCAGGTCTGTCCTCCAGGATGGGTGACTGGCCCCTGGAGGAGTCATCAAGGGCTTCTGTGCAGGAAGCCCTCCCAGTTTATGTGGGGAGCGGCTGGCCCCAGGCTCTGCAGGGCTGTGCCGTCACAGAGCACAAGCTTGCCCACCCGACAGGGAGAGGCCCTTCGTGCTGTATGGGGGTGAGGCTTCCCATAGCGGCTCACTGCCCTCCAGTCTGAACAAACAGCCCTGTTTCCCGCTCTCAGCAGTGGGGAACGCACAGGGGTGGGACGGCCCAGAGCCTTGGGGTTCCCCTGTGACACCAGGGCAAGACTCAGGAGAAACTTGAGTCCAGGGCAGAAGACCCTGAAGCAGACCCCTGAGGTGAGCTGCCCGCAGAGGCCACCCTGTGAGCCACGGTGGGACAAGGACCATGGCCGGCCTGGGGGTCCTGGCCTGGGAGCACCTTTGGCCCCAGACGGGTGCCCAGTGCCAGGGTGGGGGAAGCCCCCCATCCACCATTCCTGCTCTGCTCACAGATGGGGCCCGTGGGGTGGGGATGGAGGCACGAGGGGAGCCAGGCCGGAAGCAGGACAGGACAAGACCACAGGGGACACAGGCGGGCCGGCAACAGGAAGCAGCGGCTGGGGGCAGGGACATGGTGAGAAGGGTGGATGGGCCTGGGGAGGGCAGGGTTGACACATGGGCTCCAGGGAGGGCAGGGTTGGCATGTGGGCTCCAGGCAGGGGAGGGCCCAGGGTGATCGGGCCGCCCAGCATGGGGCCACGCAGGGCAGGGGTGCAGGGATGCTTGGTGGGCGGGGACAGTGGTCACTCTACAGACTGGGTGGGCTGTGGGGCTCCGGGGGCTTGCCTGGTCACAGTTCCAGACACAGAATGAGTACCACACACACACACAGGGCTTCTGTCCATGCATTTCCTACCTGGAGGCCCCGTAGGTTTGAGTTTGCGAACTTTCAAGTGTTTCCACACACACAAAGGGAAAAGAACGGAAAATTTCAAAAAGAACGGGATAAGAAAAAGAAAATGAAACAAATAGTCGAGGAAAGTAGGGGAAACAATAGAACAAAGAAAATTAGCACAAGGGCTGCTTCTGTCCCCGCCCTGGGCTGAGAGAGGCCGCTTTGCAGAAACAGGGGCATGGCCAACATTCCCAGGAAAGACGGGCAGGGCCAGGCTCCTAAGGTCGGGCTTCCAGGAGGTGCAGGGGGGATGGTGCTGAGGGAGGGGTCGGGGCAGACCCTGGAGGGCAACTGCAAACATCAAAGACTACGGGGGCTCTGGCATCTCCCCAGTGAAGCACCTGAAAGGCAGGTAGCGAGCTGAGGGATGGCCCACTTGGGGTCTACTCACCCCTTGCCAACTCAGGATCCTCAAGAGAAAGTCCTGGAGGCCCCACTTTGACCTAGAGTCCCATCCATCTTCCA
Source organism: Papio anubis (assembly GCF_008728515.1). Classification (NCBI taxonomy): domain Eukaryota; kingdom Metazoa; phylum Chordata; class Mammalia; order Primates; family Cercopithecidae; genus Papio; species Papio anubis. The sequence goes on from NC_044991.1 coordinate 90,598,904, forward strand.
CCCCTCAGGGGCTCTGCTCTCAGGCTCACCCACAGAAGCACCACCCTCCAGAAGACCCCACCCACAGGAAGCTCCACTCTCAGGAAAGGCTCCACCCACAGAATGCCACCCTTAAAGAGTCCACCCCACAGGCTCCACCCCTCAGGAGTCCCACCCCAGGGAGGCTCCACCCACAGGAGGCATGCACCCTCAGGAGGCCCACCCCACAGGGATGACTCCACCCCTCAGGAGGCCCCACCCACGGGGAGGGCTCAGGCTCAGGAGGCTCCACACACAGGGAGGGCTCCACCCTCCAGGAGGCCCACCCACCAGGAGAGCCCCACCTGGGGATGAAGCTCACCCTCAGGAGGCCCCACCCACAGGGAAGGCCCCACCCACAGGGAAGGAAGGCTCCACCCTCAGGGAAGGCTCTACCCACAGGAGGGAGCACACGGGGAGGCCACCCTCAGGAGGGCTCACACTTGCAGGGAGGCCCACCTCCAGGAGGGCTCACCTCACAGGAGGCCCCACCCACGGGAGGCCCTGCCCTCAGGAAGGCTCCACCCCACAGGGAAGTCTCCACCTCCCAGGGAAGGAGGCTCCGCCTCTGGGAGGCCCACCCCACCAGGAGAGGCCCCACCCTCCAGGAAGGGGCTCACCTCTGGGAGGAATGCCACTCTGGGAGGCCCCACCCCTCAGGGAAGGGAAGCCTCCATCCTCTGCAAGGCCCACCCCAGGGAAGGGAGGTACCTCTAGGGAGGCCCACCCTCAGGGAAGGAAGGCTCCACCCTGTGAAGGCCCCACCCCCAAGGAAGGAAGGCTCCACCCTCAGGGAAGGCCCCACCCTCAGGGAAGGCTCCACCCACAGGGAAGGCCCCACCCTCAGGGAAGGCTCCACCCTCTGGGAAGGCTCCACCCACAGGGAAGCCTCCACCCACAGGGAAGGCCCCAGGGAACAGAAACCCCCTAGGAGCAGGTGAGGAGGGCGCCTGAGCTGGGAAGTCCCCAGGCTCAGTTCCCCACGTCAGAGCAGAGGGCAGGCAGGCGGGCGGGCAGGGTGGTGCCCACATAGACGGACTGGAGGGGTCAGGCCCACATGGACCAGGAGAAAGCCCCTCGGAACCCCTCATCTCAGACCTTAATTTAAGCAAGAGCTAGGCACCGAAAATCCCAACTGGCTGCCACCTGCCCTTTTGTAAAACAAAAACAACACGGGAAAGCTGCCCTCCGACCACACAGGCTCACAGGACCTGCTGGCACTGCCTCAGCTGGCACTTTTTAGGCCCCCTTCTCTGCTGCCCGAGGGGCTCCAAGGTTGTCTGTGTGCTCTGTCCTGTTGGGGGACACCTGGGACCCCCAGGATAATTTGAGTCTCCTGGTCCGAAAGCCTCACTGTGAGCCGGGGTTACTTTCCTGCCCCCCACGCAGGAGCCCTAGGTCCTTGCTGGGGGACGGGGTCACAGTGCTGGTTCCACTCATGAAGCCTGGGCACCTCGAGCTGCTGGTCCAGAGCAGCCCGGGGAGAGCTGTCAAGCTCCCTGGGGAGCGTCCTTGCAACGCACACAACACAGCATGACCCATGGCCAGGACGATAAAGCAACGGGGGAGGAAATGAAAGTGAAAAGAAAGCCGCAGCTCTAACACAAAGGGCAGAATCAACGCCTCGAAATAAACCACACACAGAACTCCTTTGTGAAAAATACATACATTTTAAAGAAAAAAAACAATCAAAATAATGAACAACAAAAAGTGGGGTTTTAAGAACAAATGGAAAACAAAAAACGAAACAGATGCGTGGTGGCAGGTGCCCGGCGGCGGTACCTGTACATGGGCACGGTGACCGTGCGCTCGTAGTACTGCCACGTGGAGTGCAGGTCTGTGCGCGAGAGGTTGGTGGCGTAGAATCTCCAGGCCGACTGCGGAGGGAGAGACGAGGCGGTTGTCAAGGGGCAAGTGGTGAGGGGTGCGCCCAGGAGGGCCAGGCATGGAGGGAATGGGGCAGAGAGGACCTGGGACTCCCATGCTGTCAGCCCGGCACTCAGGACTCTGGGCCAGCAGGCCGGGCCCCAGTGCTGCATCAGCCCCACAGCCTGTTTACCCCCTGCCGGACAGACAGGCAAGACCGCGTGTCAGACGGTGGCACCTGAAGGAGGGGAGCGGTCAGGGCTTGACTCAGGGCCCTCAGATAGTTCACAGGGAGGCTGCGTTCTTTCCTTTCCATGACTCTCGCCTGGCCCCTGGCGGTTATCACCTGTCCTGGGTGTTAACCTTCCTGCCCTCCCTGTTGGGCCCTGGGCAACCTGAGGCGCTGGGGGTATGGGTAGGGCCAGGGACCCCAACCTCCATCCTCCCAGGGCGGGGACTCAGCCTGGCTCGGAGCATGAGCCTGTGGGTTAGACTGAACCTTGCCTGGCTGGATTTCCATTCTCTATGCCTTTGTTTCGTTTTGTGGTGCTGAAATAGATACATCCTAAAGTTCACCATTTTAGCCATTTTAAAGTGTGCGCTTCAGTGGCACCTGCACACGCAGTGCTGCGTGACCACTGCCCCTATCTAACTCCACACTTCTTCGTCGCCCCCAAAGAAACCCCCTACTACCCCCCACGTCCAGCAGGCACTCCTGGTTCCCTGGTCCCCCAGGCCCTGGCCACCGCCAGGGTGTACGGGGCTCCACGGACTTCCCCGCCCTGGGCGTTTCCTGCCAAGGACATCGCAAGCTGCACGGCCTTCCCTGTCCGGCTCCCTCCGCTGAGCGTGACGTCCCCGAGGCCCATCCTCGTCGTAGCAAGGGGCAGCGCCCGCTCCTCCTCATGGGAGGATCATATGGATAAATCATATTCCGTTCATCCATTAATAGACATTTCAGCTGTGTCCACTTTTTGGTTCCTATGAGTGGTGCTGCTGTGACATTTGTGTGCACGTGTTGGTTGAAGGTCTGTAGAACGGCCGGGCTACGGGGTAACCCCACGTTTCCGAACTTTCTGAGAAATGACAAACTGCTTTCCCGGGTGGCCGCATCGTTCCATTCCTACCAGCAGGGGGCCCAGTTTCCACACATCCTACACTTGGTTTCCCATTGGTTAACACGTCAGCCACCCTGGCCAGGCGCCGCGGCTCGCTGCACCTTGGAGGCTGAGGCAGGTGGATCGTCTGAGCCCAGGCGTTCAAGATCAGCCTGGGAAACATGGCAAAACGCTGCCTCTCCTTTAAAAAAAAAAAAAAATTAGCCAGGTATGGCGGCGCACCCCACAAGGAATTCCTTGTCAGGACTGCAGCAATCCAGACGAGATGCTGTAGGAGGAACGCTGGCCCAGCAGCGGCATCTCCACCAGTGAACGGACGCCAACTCTGGTTTTCAGCCTCCAGAGCCAGTGAACTCTGTTTCCAAGCAGCTTATGTGAACTCCTCAGCCCGGGAGAGCTTCCCTGCCCCTCCCCCTCCGGCACACGGGCAGCTCGCCACCCTGGTTCATCTCTGGATGAGAGCGCCCCACCCTCCGGCCATCCTGGTTCATCTCTGGATGAGAGCTCCCCACCCTCCGGCCACCCTGGTTCATCTCTGGATGAGAGCGCCCCACCCTCCGGCCACCCTGGTTCATCTCTGGTTATAATCCTTTCTTCTAATTCCCAAGCACATTGGACACGTTTGGAGGTATTTTTTCTGTTTTTTGTTTTGTTGTTTTTTTGGTCGACAGAATCTACCCCAGGTGAAGATGCTGTGAACAGTGTTGAAATGACAAGAAGGGTTCAGAACGTTAAACAAACTTAGTTGGTAAAGCAGTGGCAGTGTCTGGGAGGACTGACTGCGAGGCTGAAAGCAGTTCCACTGTGGGTAAAATGCTATCCAACAGCATCGCATGCCACAGAGAAATCTTTCGTGAAAGGAAGAGTGAATCGATGCGGCAAACCTCTTTCTTGCCTTATTTTAAGTAATCGCCACAACCACCCCAGCCTTCAGCAGCCCCACCTCATCAGCAGTGGCCACCGGCATCGAGGTGAGACCCTCTGCCGGCACAAAGATTACAACTCGCGGAAGGCTCAGGTGATTGTTAGTATATTTTAGCAACTAAGTATTTGTAAGTGAAGGTACGTGCAGTGTTTTACTGGTTTTTAGACATAATGCTACTGCACACTTAGGCTACAGCATGGTGTAAACATAACTTTTTTTTTGAGACGGAGTCTCACGCTGTTGCCCAGGCTGGAGTGCAATGGCGCGATCTTGGCTCACTGCAACCTCCATCTCCCGGGTTCAAGCGATTCTGCTGCCTCAGCCTCCTCAGTAGCTGGGATTACAGGCATGAGCCACCATGCCTGGCTAATTATTTTGTATTTTTAGTAGAGATGGGGTTTCACCATGTTGGCCAGGCTGGTCTCGAACTCCTGACCTCAAGAGATCTGCCCACCTCGGCCTCCCAAAGTGCTGGGATTACAGGTGGGAGCCACGGTGCCCAGCCTGTAAACATAACTTCCACATGCACTGGGAAACCACGAAATTCGTGTGACTCACTTTATTGCCCTATCTCTATTGCAGTGGTCTGGAACCATGGCTGCAGGACCTCTGAGGTGTGCCTGTGGAGAGGCCCAACGGGGCTCTGGAAACGTGCACCAGCTGCATTAAGAGTGACCTTCGAGGGGAGCAGGGCGCACGGGACCCTGGGTGCTCAGGTGCTGCCTTTTCTGGCACTGTTTTAACCTTTTCACCACATGTATGTGGTCACTTTTTAAACCATCAACAGTGGAGTGAGATTTGCGGGCATTTTTGTTCTTCTTTATAATCTTTTGCATGAAAATAAATGGCTGTTTGTAGTTTTTATAGTGGAAGATAAATACACACCTTAAGGTGGGCTGGGCCCAGAATTTCTCCAAGACCACGAGAGGCACATCCCCTGCTGTTGCCACCGACACTCCATGGCTTGTGGCCATGTCTCCAGTCTCTGCCTCTGGTCACATTGCTTTCCCCTCCTCTGTGTCAAATCTCCTTCTTATAAGGATGCATGTCATTGCATTTAGGGCCCACCGGGTGTAACCCAAGCTTATCTCCATCTCAAGATCTGCTGTCTGAGACAGGAGAGAGCCTATAGCCACATCCAGCTGGCAGGGACCTGGTCAGTTCTGAGGGTCCAGTGGATGGAAGACTTTGGGGAGGAACTGTAAGAATGGCTGGTCCCAAGGGGGTCCTGCTGTCTGTCCATATTTTCTTTTTTTTTTATTTTTTATTTTTTTGAGATGGAGTCTCACTCTGTTGCCAGTTGGAGTACTGTGGCGTGATCTCTGCTCACTGCAACCTCTGCCTCCCTGGTTCAAGCGATTCTCCTGCTTCAGCCTCCTGAGTAGCTGGGACTACAGGTGCACGCCACCACACCCGGCTAATTTTTGTATTTTTAGGAGAGACGGGGTTCACCATGTTGGCCAGGATGGTCTTGATTTCCTGACCTTGTGATCTTACCACCTCAGCCTCCCAAAGTGCTGGGATTACAGGCGTGAGCCACTGTGCCCAGCCATTGTCTGTCCATATTTTCAAGGTGGCTCAGGAATTACTTGTGGATGCCAGAGTGGTCACTGCACCCTACCTACCCCCAAATGGTGGGACGGGGCTGGGTGGGGTACGGGCAGGCACCATCAGGGCCTACAGCCAGCATCAGTGGTCAGATGGGGTCAGGCACTGACTCACTGCAGCATGTGGGCTCTGGGAGCCTCAGCCCTGCAGCTTCCGAATGGGTGCACTCGCCTCCCAGGGTGCGGTGGAGAGGACCTGATGGCTGGGCCCCAGCGCCCACACAACGCAAGGGCCACCCCAGCAGCATCTTCACACAAACCACCCTGTGCAGCCTCAGGGGTCGGAGCCATTTCTCAACACACACACTCGCATCCTGGCTCCTTCCACATATTCCCGCAGAGGGTGAGGGCTGTGGCCCCATCCGCAGATAAGGCGATGCCAAGACCCTGGCGGCTTCTACTCCTGGACAAGGTGGGACCAGGACGAGGGCTGCGCTGGTCCCCAGGGGACTCACCTGGATCAAGCCTGCAGCCGGGTTCCGCCTCTTCTCAAAGTGCTTCTGCCGGTGCTGCTCCTGAACCTTCAGGGCAAAGCCAGACCCCAAGATGCCCTGCAATTTGTCAGGGTCAGGCCACATCCCAGGGACCCCCACACCCCAATTCATCAGGGTCAGACCACGCCCCAGGAACCCATGTCTCCCACCTTCATCAGGGTCAGACCCGTCTCCACTGATCCATACCTCCCCCACCTTCATCAGGGTCAGACTGCATCCAGGGACCCGCGTCCCCACAATCCATCAGCACCAAGAGGAAAGAACCCACTGGCTTGCAGGAGACATGGCGGGGCCCACACTGAACTCAGGGTGGCTTCTCCTTCCCTTCCACCCGGAAGAGTCTGCACACCCATCTTGAAGGGCACACAGTGAAGGAACCACCACGGCCAGCCTCTCGCCATGCACCAGCTGCCCTGCCCTGCCCTGGGGCAACAAAGGTTGGCAGGGCCCCTCCACCTTCCTCTGAACTGGGTGGGCCTCACTGCCTGGAGACCCACGAGGGAGCTGTGTCACCAGCCGCCCTGCCCCTGGTCACAAGGACGTCCTGCTGGGCCCCACTCAGACTAAGAGGGGCCACCAGTGACTAACAGAGCCCCTGAAGCTACAGCCACAGCCCTGGGCATGCTCCTGCTAGGGCTGGGGAACCCCCCACTCCAGTCCTCGGGGAACAAGGCCTCTGACCCTGAGCTGCCAACTCCAGCTCCTGGGGGCTGTGGACCTGCTGGGAGCCGCTCCTGCCCCAGGTCCCACCCAGGGAACTGTGCCCAGGGGCCTGTGGTCACCTGGGGAGCCTACAAGACCTCGTCCCCCTCCAAGGCAGGCAGGGCAGCTGGACTTACTGCAGGAAGCGCGAAGAAGGAGACACCGATGAGGGTGAAGGTTGCCGCCAGGAGCCTGCCGTTCCAGGTCTGCGGGTACTTGTCCCCGTAGCCAATGGTGGTCAGCGTGATCTGTGGGACCGCAGGCTCCGGTCACATGAAGGGCCTGCTCACACCCCTGAGGGCAGGCTAGATGCCTCCAGGCGGCTCAGGGCTTGGGCTGGGACAGATGTGGTACCACTCCCATGTCACCACCCACACAGGGGCCCAGTGAGGCCAGGGTTGGGGTCCGCCGCCCTTCATCCCCAGAGCCCTCTCTCCTCTTCCCCTACAGGCCAGAAGCAGGGTCCAGCCAAAGGCTGTGTCCCCATGTCACGTCGAGAACTAGAGGCCCAGTGACGTGACTCCCACGAGGCTCGGCTAGGACGGCAGCCCCCGCCCATCCCCGCCGGGTGGAGAGCGCAGCTGGGGAGGAGGGAGTGCCGAGAGGGACCCAGAGGAACAGGCGGGGCGTGCAGGGGGCTCGCTGAGCCTGACCTGAGCTGAGGCCAGAGGAGGGGGTGGGCGGGAGGAGGCCATGATGAGAGGCGGGGGAGTGGTCCCCACTGGGCCATGGGGGGGTGGCTGCTCCTGGAACAGGGACCCCAGGGGTTGTGTTTAGAGTTTCTCTAGGGGTGGTGGGCAAGGGGGCGGTCGGGCCAGGTTGGGCCTCCCCAGGGGTCCCAGAGAGCCCAGGAGCCCCCAGCTCGGAGCCTGGGTGAGGGAAAGCAAAGGAGGGACACGTCTCCAAGCAGCTCTGACAAGAGACGCCCGTGCCGGGGCCGAGGAAGGCGGGGCAGGTGCCCTGCACTCAGTGCTGGACATGTGGGGGCCGCAGCCCACCCCCCCTTGCCAGAACCACATGCACCACAAGCCAGGGGGCTCAGGACAACCGCACAGAGGCCGCTCTGGCTTGGACGAGAAGGTGGGCCCGGGACAGGCCCTGGGAGGGCAGGGTCTTAGACAAACAGAGGGAGGGGTGGAGGCCTGAGCACAGACAGCGGGGCCGGGAAGGGGAGACCTCTCCCCAGGACCCGCAGCCCCACCCCGGGGAGTTTACCCCAGGCTCTGAGGACGCCGCTGTGTGGTCTGAGGACAGGGTGGGCCGGCTGGGCCGCGCCCGCTCCACACTGAAGGAAGCCGCGGCCTGGCGCGAAGCAGCACCAGCACTTGGGGGCCTCGGCTGCCGCCACCATGCGGAGTGCACAGAAGGCTCTGGGAAGGAGGCTGCCACATGGAGTGGGCGGGAGGTTGGGCGAGGCCTGGACCCAGAAACCTCTCCTGGGGAGACCAAGCCAGGACCTCAGCCCTCTACACAATTTCTTTACCAAAGGAGGCATTTTTTTTTTTTTTGGTTTGTTTTTTGTTTTTTATTTTGAGACAGAGTCTCGCTCTGTCCCCCAGGCTGGAGTGCAGTGGCGAGATCTCGGCTCACTGCAAGCTCCGCCTCCCGGGTTCATGCCATTCTCCTGCCTCAGCCTCCCAACTAGCTGGGACTACAGGCGCCCACCACCACGCCTGGCTAATTTTTTGTATTTTTAGTAGAGATGGGGTTTCACCGTGTTAGCCAGGATGGTCTTAATCTCCTGACCTCGTGATCCGCCCGCCTTGACCTCCCAAAGTGCTGGGATTACAGGCGTGAGCCACCGCGCCCGGCCAAGAGGCATGTTTTGGAAGACATGAAACAGTGACTATTGACATTCAACCACATGACAGCAAGGGCTGAGGGGGAAGGCAGAAAACCAAGAGGGAGAGGATGGGGACTGAGACGGAGATAGAGACAGAGAGATGGAGACAGAGAGATAGAGAGATAGAGGCAGAGAGACAGAGGCAGACATAGAGACAGACAGAGAGATATGGGCCTGGCACGGTGGCTCACACCTGTAATCCCAGCACTTTGGGAGGCCAAGGCCGGTGGATCGCTTGAGCCCAGGAGTTCAAGACCAGCCTGGCCAACATGGTGAAACCCTGTCTCTACTAAAAATACAAAAATTAGCCAGGTGTGGTGGTGCACACCTGTAATCCCAGCTACTCAGGAGGGTGAGGCAGGAGAATCACTTGAGCCCGGGAGGTTGAGTCTGCAGTGAGCTTTGACTGCACCACTGCACTCCAGCCTGGAAGATAGAGCAAGATCCTGCCTCAAAAAAAAAAAAAAGAGAGAGAGAGAGAGAGATGGCAGAGAGATGGGCGGGGCAGCGAGACATGGACCCTAGCTAGAATGTTGTGGGGGACAGGGGAGTCGAAAGAAGCCAGAGAATCCCAGAGCAGCTTCCAAGCCCGGGTCCCACTGAGGGCCAGGTCTGTGAAAGGGGGCCAGGCCCTCCACCCTCCCCAGGGGGGTCACATGGATGGGACACTGTCACACACAGCTCTCCGAAAATTTCTGCCCCTGAAATGTTCCCAGCTGCCATCCGACCTGCTCCTTCAAAGTAGGCGCCAACTCAAGGGAAAGGAAGCTGGAGGCCTGGCAGATGGGGCCTGGCCTGCCGGGGAGGTGAGGGCGGGATTCCCCCCACACTGGTGAGGACCCCCAAAGGCTGCAAGAAAGGGAAATTGGGGGTAGATCTCATCCTATCCCAGTAGGAAGCACACAGTTAGTGTGTTTGAATCAGAAATACCAGCATCTCTATTTGCTGTTTAAGACTAATCAGGTAAACCCCAAAGAAAAACACAGAAGCAGCCGCAGCCGCGGCAGAGGGACCCAGCGGGGAGGGCACCGTGACCACAGAGCAGGGCTGTATTCTCACCATAAGGCTTAGGAACTGTCTGACATTTAAAAATATACACAAGCATTACTCAGAAAAAACACCCAAATAAAAACCCCAATTCAATCGTAAAGATAAGAAGACTTGCCCACAAAAGACCTGGGGGATGGGCTTGTCCCCGCTGAAAGCCCGAGGGCCAGGCAGTCACAGCTCAGGATGCCCTGGGCCTCACGCTGACCCTACGGTGGGGCCTGAACCACACGATGGCTCAGTGAGTCCAGGTCGTCTGCCTGGTCCACAGCCTGGGCCCCGGGGCACGCTCAGCTCTCAACCCCCACCCAAGCCCTGCCTGGGAAGACAGTGCCTGGGTCTCATGAAATTAATAACTTCAGATCAGCTGCATCCAGCTTAGGCACCAGGTGGAGCTGCCCACACCTTTCCCGCAGGGCTGAGCCCACTCAGCCAGCGTGTGCAGGGCTGGGCCTGGGGTCTGGTCTCAGCCTCCCAGGAGACCACAGACCCCGCCCCTGCGCACCACCAGCCTCAGGGTGTCTGTGGCCCCAGGTGAGGAGGAGCCCGGGGCCCAGATCTGTTCAGACCTGATCAGAGTGGGGCCTGCGGAGCCACCTGGTCTCCAAAAACACAGGGCCTCGGAGATCCCACGTCCACCCCACTCCAGGGGGTCCTTCAGAAGGCTTCCAGGAACCCTCTCGACAGGGGTGACTTGCTCCGAGAGAAGCCTGGCCACAGCACAGGGACAGGTGGCCAAGAAAGTGGGCTGGGGTCCCGGCAGCAGGGAGGCCAGGGAGGGGGTGACCAGTAGAGGGGCCACAGACCCACAGGCTCCAGACCACCCTGGACAGACAGGCTGGAGGCTGAGCTGGGGCCAGAGGATCGGCTGCCCTTCAAATTCTCTCCTCTCTCACCCTGAGGGGCAGGGCCAGGGGTGGGGGCCAGGAACAGGAAGGCCCAGGACAGTGGCAGCCAGCCATGGGCACAGAGGGCAAAGCCTCCAACTTACCCACCCCCACAGCCACCAGGTCACGGGGTTGGTCCCTGGACCAGGGTTGCCCAGGACAGATCTCCTAGAGACGCCTCTTCTCCCCCTTCCCCCAACGATCAGGACACAGAGCAGGTGTAGGATCACTCAGGAGGAAGGATGATGCCCACCGCAGCTGAGCTCAGGCTCCCTGGGGCCCAGCCCTCCCCACCTGCTTCCCCGCCAGCGTGGCAACCGCCACCCCGCCTCAACCACGAGCCATCATGACCACGGGCGGCCAGCAGGTGGCCCCAAAGAGATGTATGGAGCCGGCTCAGCCAGCGACAGTCTGGTCCCAGCACAGTGACAAGGGCACGTCCTCAGTTGGTGGGCAGGTGGGACAGCAGGGAAAGGGAAAGCCACAAGGACCACAACTCACCAGGCCCCACCAGAGTGCATCTGCGTAGGTGTCAAAGTGGTCGTTCTCCCCCTTCTCTGCCAAGTACACCAGGAACGAGGCCAGGATGAGACAAAGGAAGCCGATGTACCAGGCAGTGACCAGCTCCTGAGAGGTAGAAGGTACCACCATCATCAACACCATCACATCACCATCACTACCACCATCACCACCACACCACCACATCACCATCACCACCACCATCACCATCACCCCACCACCACCACCACATCACCACACCACCATCACCACCACCACCTTCAGACCAGACACCACCATCACCACCCCTCACCCAATTGATCACATCACCACCTCACCACTATTTTATTTTACATGATATTTATGACATTCATTTATTTATTTATTATATTAATATTTTACATGACATTTAATGCATTTATTTATTGCTTATTTAGACATTTATTTATTTATGACAGGACATATTTAATATTTTATTACTATTTGATACATTTAGAGACATGCATACATACACACACATTTCTGACATGACATTTATTATTTATTTACTTATTTGGTTTATTTACTTATTGATGATGATGATGGACATGATGATGATGATGAGATACATGACATGACATATTTATTTATTGATGCATGATGACATGACATTATTTATTACATATGCATGACATGCATTTATTATTTATTTATTTATTTACGCATGACATTTAATGCATTTAATACACATTATTACATTTTACGATATTTTATTTATTTACGACATTTACGACATGACAGATGACATTTATTAATACATTTATTTATTATTTACGACATTGCGATGATGATGATTATGAGGATATTATTTTATTTTAAGGATATTTACATGATGACATGATATTTATGATGCATTTATTATTACGATGATATTACGGTTTACGCATTTTATTACGATATTGATGGATGACATTATGGATATTTATATTTTTCATATGGGGATATTTATTATTTATTTATTTATTTTTATTATTACCACATATATGATGAGATGATGGGATGGATATTATTATTTTATTTATTTATTTATATATTTTTATTTTATTTATTTACTTTTTCTATGGATTACGATATTTATTTATTATTTATTACGATGACGACAGCATCCACCACCGCCACCACCATCACCCCACCGTCACCACCACCACCCGCCACCACTACTCCACCACCGCCATCACCACCACCACCATCACCATCACCATCACCACCACCATCACCACCATCACCACCGGCCAACACTCACTACCACCACCGCCATTCACCACTTATCTAATTTAATTTAATTAATATTCCTCCCACTCATAATTTTAATGCACGATTTACTACCTTATCAATGACCTCATCTTTATCACCTTACCTACCCACCATCTACTCACCACCACCATCCCCACCTGCCTCCAGGAGCACTGCAGCCTCGCCAGCCATCCCACTTTGGGCTCTGTCTCCAGGGATATGGGGGCTGGACCCTTCTGAGGCCAGTAGAGGCTCCACGCCAGGGTTGGTGGCAGGGCTGGCACAGGGGAACCTGCAGGGGCCACTGGCTTCACCATCTTAGCTACAGCAGCCCCTTCCCCTGTGCCTCTTGGTCTGGGCAACAGCGGCTCGCATGGCCGGCCCACCACTTCCTCCAGGGTCAGCAGCGTCTATTCTGGCGGCCAGCAGGGCTGGAGAATCTTGGGGCTGTTGAGACCCTCCCCCAGTCTCCCTGAGCCTCCAGGCACAGATGTGAAAAAGGTGACCACTGCAGTCAGCATTCAACCCCCACAGAATCCAGGGAAGGAAGGGGGCCACTGGGGGCTGACGCCTGCCTGTTCTGCAGCCAAAACCACCACCCTGGCAGGGCTCAAGAGGGAAGAAAATGGGGAGGGGCCGTTTGAGCAAATGAGCCCACCCATGAGCAGGGTGGACAGACAGACAGCACGGTCTGGCAGGATGGGGTCTCGGTCACTGGGGGGCCTGGGGTCCCTGGAACTCAGCATGTGTGCCTACAGCCACCCCGTGGGTTCCCCGGCCAGCAGCCGCCACAAGCCGCAGCTTAAACAACCACCAGGCAGGTGACTAGCGCGATGTATTGATCCAGGCACTAAAAACCCAGGAAAGAAGACGCCCAGCCACAGAGCCAAGGGTTCGCGGCAGGAAGGTGGGGGTGGCAGGGGCCGAAACGGCCTGGCCTGGCCTTTCGAAAAAGCAGCTTTCTGGAGACAGACGACAAAGATGGACCAAGCCATGGGAAGAAGCACTGAGAAGAAAGGGGAGGGAGGCTCGTTCACACCTGATGGGCTCCAGCCAGAGCCACCACTGACCTCCATCTCTCCAGCCAGGGCTCCCAGAGCAAACCCCAGGCAGTGGTGGGGCCCAGTCTGGGCCAAGACCCTTGCTGGCTGGGGGCGCCCACCGCCAGCCTCGGCGCCATGACTCACCTTGCTGTGGGCATAGACCACAGAGCCCAGTAGCTTCCAGGTGCCTCCCCGCCGGTCCATGCGGATCATCCGTAGAATCTGCAGGAAGCGCAGGCTCCGCAGCGCAGATGTGGCAAAGACATTGCCCTGGGAGCCGGCGGCCAGCACCGCAATGGAGGCGATGAGCACCATGATATCTACAAAGCGGGCATAGACTGGTGAGCTGGTGGGCCGCCCCCTGCACCCACGTGGAGAAACCCCCACCCCAGGTTCCAGGAGGCTGTGCAGAGGGGCGGGAAGGTGTATGCCCAGTGCCTGGTGTGGGCTCTGTCGGGACCCAGGAAGGACATGACTATCGTCCACCTGCCTGCAGGGCCCGGGACGGGCAGCCCGGCACAACATCCCTCTTCCTGACGTTTAGGCCGCGTTAACCACAGGCTCTGACTCCAAGTCAGCAGGTGAGAAGAAACTTCCAGAAGAAGCCAGTCCTGCCCAGCCTCTCTGGCCCACGTAGACCTAGCCCCAGCTCCCCCCAGTGCTGAGTCTGTCCCTGGGTCCCTGGCCCCGATTCCAGCAATGCCGCCCCCACCAGGCCTCACCAATCACACAGAACGGCTTCCGGGCAAACTTGAGCCGCCCCCTCCAGCCACGGTACCGGCAGCAGCAGCCTGCGGCCCAGATCCGCACGAAGTACTCCACACCAAACACCACGATAGTCACGATTTCCTGCAGGGGAGGAAAGCTGAGGCCACCTCGAGACCCGGGGGAGGCCCTGGGGGCCCAGCCTGGGTCACTCTGTCAGGGCAGCCTTGGCCCAGGGACCAAGCCGCAGGACAGGAGGCCCCCAAAGGAAACTGCAAGCTTGGACTGACCCACACAGGGCCCCCATCCCTCTCTAGCCTCTGGGCAGCAAGGTTTAGGCCCTCTGGAGACCGTGCATCCGGGAACACAGCTGAGCACGAACACCATGGGGCCACCCTCCCCACCTCCCTGTCTGCGCTGGGGGCTCTATCTGGGCTAGGGGACCCTGTCTGAACGGGGGGGCCTGTCTGAGCTGGGGGGCCCTGTCTGAGCTGGGGCACCCTGTCTGAATGGGGGGGCCCTGTCTGAGCTGGGGGCCCTGTCTGAGCTGGGGGGCCCTGTCTGAGCTGGGAGGCCCTGTCTGCACTGGGGGGCCCTGTCTGAGCTGGGGGCCCTGAGCTGGGGGCCCATCTGAGCTGGGGCCCCTGTCTGAGCTGGGGGTCTGTCTGAGCTGTGTGGCCCTGTCTGAGCTGGGGCCCTGTCTGAGCTGGGGCCCTGTCCACGCTAGGGGGCCCTGTCTGAGCTGGGGGGCCTGTCTGAGCTGTGTGGGCCCTGTCTGAGCTGGGGGGCCTGTCTGAGCTGGGGGGCCTGTCTGAACTGGGGGGCCCTGTCTGAGCCAGTGGGGGGCCTGCCCTGTCTGAGCTGAGGGAAGGCCCCAGGTAACTACAAAGGGGGTCACAGCCTCCACCCAGACCTTGGGCAACCCCAGGACAGAGGAGCAGGGCGGGCAGTAGAGGGGGGTGCATTCGGATGGGGATCAGTCTCCTCGAGGGCCCCCTACCCCGTTACCAACAGCGACACAGGAACTGCACTCCCGTTGCCATGGTGCCCACCCTGCCCTGGCACAGGGTTGCTGCAAGCGTCACAGCCCCCACCCGACGCCCACGTCTGCCGTCTGCTGGGGACACCCCACAGCTCTGGTTCCAGAGATAGATAACGTGGGGAGGGAAAGGGAGGGAAGGAGGGAGAGTGGACCTGCCCAGGGTGGGGTGATGGAGGCGGGGCTGTCAGCCACTGTGAGGTCACCACGAGGGGTGAGGTGAGGGCTAAGTTACAGCCAGGGTGGGGCTGGGGCACAGCCGGGGCTGTGGGGCTGGGGGCAGTTGGGAGCTGACAGAGCACAAAGACATGGCCGGAGCTGGGGCTGCGGGGGCTGGGACGGGGCTGGAGGGAGCAGGGCAAGGGAGAGGCATCGCGTGGTGGGGGTGGGGGAGGCCTTCACAGGATGCCAGGGTTGGGGGCATCAGAGGCCCTGTAGTAACAGGAATGAGGGACAGATGCCCAGGCAGCTCTGGCTCCTTCCTGGGCCCCTCCAGCCCCCACCCTCGCGCGGGGCTCACCAGGATGTAGAGGGCCCCCTCTGAGCTCTTCTCATACTCCTTGATGGTGGAGAACACAGACAGCACGAGGCAGGAGAACACCAGGAGGAACCTGGGGGCAGGGAGCGCGTGCTCAGCCAGGCCACAGCAGGGCACCAGCATGGCTGCGTCTCCAGAACACAGGACCCCACTTCCCACCCGCCCCACCAGAGTCCACTCGGGCCAGAGGGCACCCCCACAGCCACCTCCCGGGACCCCAAACTCCACAGTGGCACCGTGCGCAGCTGCCCCCTCCAGGATGCACCCCCTCTCCACTCTGGCCCTGCCCCCTCTGTCGGGTTTCAGCCTGGTAGCCTCATCCTTCGGCAACGTCTCCAAAACTCTCAGAGTCAAATAGGAACAGCAAGGCCCACCGGCTGCAAACACAGGAACAAGCAAAACCCCTGGGGCAGAAGGCACCGGATCAACCTTCCCTGCTCCTCGCTCTCAGCCACCTCCTCCAGACCCCAGCGCAGACGGCTTCTCTGCCAGTTAAATCCGGAGCCAAGCAACAAGAGCTCCTGGGATCACCACCTTTCCAGCCTCGTCCTGGCTGCCAGGAGGCTCAGTGTCTCCTTCCTTCTGGGTTGCAGGCGCCTCCTCCCACCAGTGACTTCCACCGTGATTGCTCTTCCCATCCACGTCCCACGCGATTACCTCACTCACTGATCCTTCTTCAACTTCCCCTCAGATGCTCAAGTTCACGCCCCACCAAAATTCCCCCAAATGCATGTTTTTTGTTTGTTTTGTTTTGTTTTGAGATAGAGTTTCACTTGTCACGCAGGCTGGAGTGAAATGGCGCGATCTCGGCTCACTGCGAGCTCCGCCTCCCAGGTTCAAGCGATTCTCCTGTCTCAGCCTCCAGGGGAGCTGGGATTACAGGCATGTGCCACCAAACCAGGCTAATTTTTGTATTTTTTAGCGGAGATGGGGTTTCATCATATTGGCCGGGCTGGTCTCGAACGCCTGGGCTCAAGTAATCCTCCCGCCTCGGCCCCCCAAAGGGCTGGGATTACAGGCGTGAGCCACCATGCTTGGCCCAAATGCATGAGTGAGCCACCATGCTTGGCCCAAATGCATGACTTCTCCTCAGCCCTGCATCCTCCTCTGATACAAGCGGTTCTGCTACGCTTGTTCCCTTGCCCACCCCAGAAAGCTGCAGACGGGAAGAGCCCGCCACCCCCCAAGACCCTGCCGCGGGAACCCGGCTTGTGGCCACCCACGTAGAAGAGACACAGCAGATCTCCCAGCTCTTCCTGGGAGCAAAGCTGTGCCACCCAGAGCCTCAAGCTGCGCTGTGGCAGGAAAGCCAGCTCCGGCGTGCTGAAGTCACTGGACACACACCAGAGAGAAACCCACTTCGCGGGAAGCAAACGCTTTGTCCCGTTTACATTTTTCGCAGGTGTTCTGGGATGTGAAGGGGACGTGTCCAACATCCAGGTCCTTGGTCACAGCCATAAAGGAGGCCGCGCGTGGGACACGCCCTCATTCCAGACAGTGGGAGAGACGCCTTCACCTCGACCGTGTTGCTGCCTCTCGTTCCAACCGTGCTCAGAATCAGGAGCGGCGGGGACAGAGCCACAGAGCAGCCGCTTCCCCATGTCCGCGCCCTGTGCTGTCTTCACACGCGCCATCACCTTGCACACCCGGCGGCACCGCACGGCTGCCATGGAGCCTGTGGGGCCCTCCTGTGTCTCAAACCCGAGCCCTTCCCCGGCGCCCACATCCAGGTGGGAGAGACCCCACACTCAGGATCTTCTTCCCTCTGTCCTCGAAGCAGTGCTGCAGTCCAGCCTGGGTTCTGGGGCACTGTCCCGGCTCCCCTCTCCCCATTCCCACCGAGGAAATAGTCCTTGGATGCCTGGACCTGCAGGGCTGAGACGCTGGGCCGGGGTGCTGGGCGGGGGCACCGGGCCGAGACGCTGGGCCGAGACGCTGGGCCGGGGTACTGGGCCGGGGTGCTGGGCGGGGGCACTGGGCCGGGGCGCTGGGCACAGGCATGGGCATCCTGGGGATCCCTCCAGCCTGGACATGCCCCCCCCACGTGCTGGGCCGAGACGCTGGGCCGAGATGCTGGGCACAGGCACAGGCATCCTGAGGGGACATCTCTCCAGTCCAGACATGCCCCCTTGTCACTGGAGCTTCAGGGCATCACAGCACCTCTCGAGACCCACCCCTCCTGTCTCAGCCTCACAGTTTCCTTTCCAGTCTGGGGGTGTGGGGGTGCTCATGGGATCGAGGCTGGCCAACCATGGCCAGCAAGTGGTGGCCCCAGAATCTCTGCTGGAACTACCAGGAATGAGGCACCCCCTTCCCACGAAGGTTGTCAACAAGGAGGAGGCAGGCCTGGGGCACTGGCAGGAGGATGGGTGGGCACAGGAAAACCTGCTTGAAGATGAGGTCACAATAAGGAAGGCAGCACTGAGGGATGGGGAAGAGACCTGAAGACACATAGTGTGAGCACCTGGATCCAGCTGTGCCTGAAGCCCCTTGGACTTCCAGGTTTGTAAGCCCATTACTTACAACACTCTAGACTTGTTTTCTGCCCCTTGCAAACAAAAGACCCTGACCTTTCGGGCTGTGATCAGCTGACAGACATGGGTGTGTCCCTGCTCTGAGCCCACACCTGACTCCACCATGCTGTGGTCACAGCTACTCCGACCCACAGCTCCTCCCTGGGCAGACAAGCCTCGTGGCTGTGACACAAGCTGCCACGGATCAAAAAGGAAAAAACAAGTCCTCGGTGTGCGGAGCTATTTAGGGAGCACAGGTCAGCGTTGGTCACAGAGACTGGAGGGTTTGGGGAGCACAGATCAGCGCTGGCCACAGTGCCTGGAGGGTTTGGAGGGTTTGGGGAGCACAGGTCAGTGTTGGCCGCAGTGCCTGGAGGGTTTGGAGGGTTTGGGGAGCACAGGTCAGTGTTGGCCGCAGTGCCTGGAGGGTTTGAAGGGTTTGGGGAGCACAGGTCAGTGCTGGCCACAGTGCCTGGAGGGTTTGGAGGGTTTGGGGAGCACAGGTCAGTGTTGGCCGCAGTGCCTGGAGGGTTTGGAGGGTTTGGGAAGTGGAGGTCAGCATTGGCCGTGGTGCCTGGTGGGAAGAGGACCCCACTCCGCTCACAGCTTCACTGTCCTGTAGGAGAGCCCCGGGGGAGCACCGCGGAGAGGGGAGGGACTCCCCAAAGGCGGAGCTCCACGGCCCAGGAGAAGAGGGAAGAGCCCCAGCGTCTGAGCTCCCGGGAGAAGAGGCAAGAGGGAAGCCCCAGCGTCTGTGGCCCGCAGGGAGACTGCTCAGACTTTTGGCCGCAGAGGCAGAAGGACAGGACCAGGCCATCCAGGCACAAACCCGGGGCCCCCATCACCCCAGGCTCAGGCTCTGAGCCCCCAAACCAGGACCGGCCCATTAGGTGGTGGCAGTAATTGGAGTACATAATTGGGCCCAAATCTGACACATAGCGCTCAGACCAGACCCTCTCCTGCACCATCAGTACCACCACCAGCACCCACACCCAGCTCCCAGCTCCCAGCCCTGCACTGCCTGTGCCCCCGGGACCCGCCTGCCCGTCCCACTGCAGGAGCTCTCTGCCCTCTGCCCCCTACAGGACCCGCACCCCCCTCACCCACCTCACCACCCCCCACCCGCCTTACCACCCTTCCCTCACCCAAAGGGACGAATTGCCCCAAACCCTCCTCCCACTGCTCCGGAGGGACCTAGACAAAACCCTGACTGCCCTTCCAGAGATCACAGGCCCAGCACACACGCCGGACGAGCACAGCCCCTTCCAGAGGTCACAGGCCCAGCACACACGCCGGACGAGCACAGCTGCAGAGGTCACAGGCCCAGCACACATGCCGGATGAGCACGGCCGCAGAGGCCCAGCAGAGGTCACAGGCCCAGCACACACGCCGGACGAGCGCAGCCGCAGAGGTCACAGGCCCAGCACACACACCGGACGAGCGCGGCCCCTTCCAGATGTCACAGGCCCAGCACACACGCCAGACGAGCACGGCCGCAGAGGTCACAGGCCCAGCACACACGCCGGACAAGCGTGGCCACAGAGGCCCAGCAGAGGTCACAGGCCCAACACACACGCCGGACGAGCACGGCCCCTTCCAGAGGTCACAGGCCCAGCACACATGCCGGACGAGCGCGGCCGCAGAGGTCACAGGCCCAGCACACATGCCGGATGAGCACGGCCGCAGAGGCCCAGCAAGACCACCACATATGGGGTCAGGGCTGGATCTCCCTCGCCAGGTGGCTTCAGGCTTCCAGGAATAAGGCAGCACTGATGCCGGCCCCCGCTCCCGGGACCTGGGGCTACCAGAGGTGTGGGAGGCCATGGATGCCCCAGGCAAGGGCCAGGACTCCCTGAGGCAGCACTGGGCGCTGCAGTCACCCCTGGGGGCAGAGACTGAGAAGACGGCTGGGGAGGTGGGGGAAGCCAGGGGATCCCTAGCCCAGAGGTCACACAGGGTCATGGTGGGGTCAGGTGGGGTCAAGGTTGAACAAGAGTGGCAGGTGCCGGCCGGGCGCGGTGGCTCAAGCCTGTAATCCCAGCACTTTGGGAGGCTGAGACGGGCGGATCGCGAGGTCAGGAGATTGAGACCATCCTGGCTAACCCGGTGAAACCCCGTCTCTACTAAAAAATACGAAAAACTAGCTGGGCGAGGTGGCGGGCGCCTGTAGTCCCAGCTACTCGGGAGGCTGAGGCAGGAGAATGGTGTGAACCCGGGAGGCGGAGCTTGCAGTGAGCTGAGATCCGGCCACTGCACTCCAGCCTGGGCGACAGAGCGAGACTCCGTCTCAAAAAAAAAAAGAGTGGCAGGTGCCCAGGTGAGAGCTGGCAGAGCAGCGTCTGTGGAGCCAGGGCTGCGGGGACTCGGAAGCAGGGTAGGGCAGGCCTGTGCACAGAGCCCTTGGCATAACTAACTCCATCTTAGAAAAAGACTCCATTTTGTCTCACAGGGCACTCTACCGAGAAGGAAAAGATATTCTGTTTAAGAACCAAAAAGCAAAAAAACAAGAAAAACTGGCTGGGCATGGCGGCTCACGTCTGTAATCCCAGCACCTTGGGAGGAGGCCGAGGTGGGCAGATCACTTGAGGTCAGGAGTTCAAGACCAGCCTGGCCAATATGGTGAAATTCCATCTCTACTAAAAATACAAAAATTAGCCAGGCGTGGTGGCACGTGCCTGTAATCCCAGCTACTCGGGAGGCAGAAGAATCGCTTGAACCCAGGAGGTGGAGGCTGCAGTGAGCCAAGACCACGCCACTGCACTCCAGCCTAGGTGATAGAGCAAGACTCTGTCTCAAAAAAAAAAAAGAAACAAATAAAAAAACAGAGTCCAAGTCCAACCAGATAAGGACACACACAAGCCCGTCCGCCGTGCTCAGTTCCCCCTGGAGGCCTCTGTCTTCACCGCCATCTCACAGCTGCCTGCAGCAGCCCAGGCCAGGCCTCTGGGCTGGTATTAACCTCTGTCCTGTGTCTTTTTCCTCATGATGTTAAACCTGACTTTGGGTGGAACGTGGAACCTGACCGGACGAGCACACAGCAGTGTACGGCCTGCAGCACTGGCCGGCGTGGAGTGGCCGTGACCGCAGTGTGACCCAGAAGCTCTAGGGAGAACCTGCCTGCTTGGGAACTCCACGTAGCTCGTGGCGTCTGTGATTGAAACAGCATCAGTGAAAGTCTGACCTTGTGGAAAGACACAAACCTGAGTGGACCTCGTGTCAAGCCCGTCCTGTGTGCAAAGTGCCTCCAGGACCCGGGGCCTTGGGCAAGCTCCATTCAGCCAAGAGCAAGAGGGTGACCGAGCCACTCCAGGTTCAATTCACGGCGGACACCCCCATGGCTTCCCTCTGCCCGGACCCAGTCATCTCAGCCATGAACACCCCCTGGATGTGGGGAGGCCGGCATGGCCCCCTGTAGTCCCCCTCCAGCTCGCTGGAGACCCCCACGTCCAGGCAGCCTGAGTCCTCCAGCCTGGGCAGGCACAGTCCCCGTAGCTCTGCCTTCCGACTTGCCAGCAGCGGCCTCTGCTGCACCGCCGGAAACGTTGTCCAGGGCAGGGAAGGCGGGGCACAGGGTGGTGCTCCCGAGACCTGCCCCGGGAAGGACCACGGCCGTGTTTCAGAAGCACCCAGGACCATGCGGTCTGAAGCAGAGGTGGAGGCTTCGGGCACAGGCAGCCTGGCCGAGGTCAGCCCCACCACCTGCCCATCCCAGCACCACAGCCAGCCAAGGCAGGGCACTGCTGAGCCACCGGCAGCACTGGTAGAAACCGTGCCTTTGAAGGCTCTGGCCACCGAGCACCCACACCAGAGATGGAGGCGCAGGGGCCAAAGCCACATTTTAAAGCATCTCATGTGAAAACTGTCAGCATCTCTAGCGTGAGCCCCAGTTCAGATTCCACCCACACCCTCGCCGAGGATGTCCCAGCCCCGTGCCATTGAGAAGCAATAATCCAGTGCCCGCCTCTGAGCCAAGGGCTTCGTAAAGTGCAGCTGCAGCTTCACTGCGACCCTTAAAAAGCCAGTGATGGTCAGTGCCCACAGCCCCCACACGGCCGCCAGCGTCTACAGCACTCGGACCAGGCCAGGCGGGGCCAGCGGCTGCCTGCCCTCTGCCTTCCCCCGATCGCCAGCCTCCCCTCCCCCCCGTCCCCCTTGCGACCATGTATCGAGGGGACACCGGTGGCTGTCCACAGATGTCGAGAGGCGAGTCGCGGTCTGCTCGGGGTCCTCTCGCGGACTTTTGAGGGTGGGCGTGAGGAGCCGACCCTCCGTGTCTCCGGAAAAATGGCATCGGCGTCCTGCAAGGATGACAAGGGGCTGTATCGCCGAAACCGTCCGCTGACGTCCATCTCGCAGAGATCCCACAGGCGGCAAGAGGCTGTATCTCCACGGGCTCAGCGTCCGCTGGCAAATCCCATCGCGGTCCACAGATGGCAAAGGCGCATGTCTCTGGAGCTCACTATCTACTCCACGTCCTGCCGGATCCACAGGCGCGGGGCTATGTCTCGAGTAGCATCCGCTGACTATCCGTCAGGATCCGCCAGATGGAAGGGCTGCCAGGCTCGCGTCCATGACCGTCCATCCTGCGGGATCCCACGGGCAGCAGGCTGTGTCTCAGGCTCAGCGTCCGTGACATCCATCCTCTGGGATCCACAGATGACGGGGGCTTGTGCTCCGGGCTCAGTGTCCGGCTGATGTCAGCCAGTCTCTGGGATCACAGACTGAAGCAGGGGCTGTCTCTGGAGCAAATTAATGGCTGAGTAATGGCCTCTGGGGGATTCACAGACGACAGAGGGCTGTCTCTGGGCTGGGTATCACTGTGTCCATGCATGTGGGGATCAGGTAGTAGCAGAGAGGCTGTCTCCGAGGCTCAGCATCCACCGGCTATCTATCCTGCAGGATCCAGATGGCTTAGCAGGCACTGTCTCTGGGCTCACTGCCTTGGGGATCCACAGGCAGAACATATAGGTAGTCGCTGGCATTGCATCCTCTGAGATCCACAGGCTGACAGGGCTGTGTCTCGGGCTCAGCGTCCGCTGACCGTCCATCCTGCGGGATCCACAGATGACAGGCACTGTGTCTCTGGGCACACTGTCTGCTCACCGTCCTGTGGGATCCACAGACGACAGGGGCTGTGTCTCCAGGCTCAGCATCCGCTGACTGTC
The DNA here is from genome assembly GCF_008728515.1 of Papio anubis. Classification (NCBI taxonomy): domain Eukaryota; kingdom Metazoa; phylum Chordata; class Mammalia; order Primates; family Cercopithecidae; genus Papio; species Papio anubis. The sequence continues at coordinate 90,622,184 of NC_044991.1, forward strand.
CGTCCTGCGGGATCCACAGATGAGAGGGGCTGTGTCTCCGGGCTCAGCGTCCGCTGACCGTCCGTCCTGCGGGATCCACAGACGACAGGGGCTATGAATGCAGTTTGTCCCCAACGCCTTATTCCTCAGGTGAAAACTTTCTAAAGAGAAACGTCTAGAAAGAGAAGACCCATTGGTCATGCTAAGGCTGCTCTAGAAAAGCAGGATACATGCTTCATTCTTTTGATTTTCTCGGTGTAAGTTTTCAAAATCGGATCAGCTCCTTGAGGTCTTCCAGAGGAGGTAGATTGGGTGCGGTATTTGCTTTTTTTCTGAGGACCGTGATGAAGCCATGGCTCCAGCTGCCCGAATCAGCCCGTCCACCTTTGCCCAGCGGGAGCGTGGCCGCCAGAGCAGCTCGTTTCATCTGCGGATGCCCAGGGTCCTTTCCACCCCCGTCGGCTCTGCCCACACCGGCCTCTCTGCGATGTCTCCCCAGGTCCCTCCAGGCAGGAGGAGGGAAGGTCATTCCATCATGGACAGAAAGGCTAGAGGGCCCCACAGGCCATGTACCCACCAAGCTCTCCCAGAAACAGCCGACTGGGCAGAACCCGGTGCATGCGGGGACTGACTTTGAGGAACGGGCTCCTGAGCGTGTAGCGGGGGCTGCTGAGTCAGCGGGGCTGGCCAGAAGCACCAGCAAGAGCTGAAGCCGCCATCTGAGTCCGAATTCCACAGGGCAGCAGGCGGGAAACGGCACGACTTCCACGTTGCCGTCTTGAGAAAAATCTCTTTTCTTCTGAAAACCTCAGTTTCTGCTCTCAAGGCCTCAGCTGCTGGGACGAGGCTCACCCCCATGGCGGAGTCACTAGCTTCACTTGAAGTCCACTGAGCTAAGTGTTCCCACCAGAAAACACCTGCACAGCAGCATCGAGGCAGGTGCGTGGCCACCAGCCGGGCACTGAGTGGATGCATAAAGTGGGCATCACGGGCTGGGAGAGGACACGGGCCTCAGCTAGGGGCCTGCAGCAGGAATGGGCTGACTCAGCAGTGCAGGCCCAGAACGCCCTGACTGGTGTCCAGACAGTGGTGGGCAGAGCCAGGTCTCTCACCGGAAGCTCAGCTCCAGGGCAGGTCCAGGCCACACACCCGCCCAGGACCCCACCAGCCGGCCTGCAGCCACAGAGAGAGGCCCCACTGGGACCCACCTCGTGGGAACTGGGAGCCTCCACACAGGCCAGCGAGAACGCCTCAGCCCAGGACGACAGGCCAGCCGGAGCTCCAGCTGCAGGGGCAGAGGCGGTGGGGGGCAGGGGCTTCCAGGAAGCAGAGTCCCTGCAGGCTGAGGGGAGGGTCCAGGGCCGCATGAGAAGCTCGAAGTGCAGCACCGCGTGTGGAGGCCGGGCGGGTCCAAGAGCCAGCGCCCGTCCCTCGCTGCACCCCTCCCTGCCACTCCCAAGACCACACCCACAGCCTGGTCCTGCCCTGCCCAGGGGCCGCCCCGCAGCGAACATCCGCACAGCAGCACCAGGAAGGCCCTGTGTCAGGCACCCCAGGAGACACCAGCTGCCCCCACAGGCTGGTCCTGCCCTATCCAGCTGCCATCCCACAGTGGACACGGGCACAGCAGCACCAGGAAGGCTCTGTGTCGGGCACCCCAGGAGACACCGACTGCCCCCACAGGCCCACAGCTTCCAGCTCGAAGGCACTGGCCGCGAGGCACCGTCACCAGGGGGCCTCGGCCCCGCCCACGTGTGCGACCCAGAGGCCTCCGCCCGGACCCCGAAGCTCCCAGCTCCAGGCAGGGGACGCGGGCAGCGGTGCCGAGGCCCAGGCAGACAAACCACACGCAAGGGATGTCCCATTTCCAAGCCGCGATTAATTTCCCGTGCTCGTTGGCCAAGTTCTTCAATTAACTGAGCCCTGGGAAAAGTGTGCAGACGTCTCGTGCGTCTCGTGCGCCTTCTGTGGGCGACTGTCTGCCTAACGGGGTTTTCTCTGGACTCTCAGCGGGTGGGAGCAGGGGAGGATGGGGGGTCCCTGGCTTCCCAGTCAGGAGCCCAGAGGCTTGGGAGGCGGGAGGGGCACAGCGGGGACACAGAGGGCATCACACACCACAGGAGGGGCTCAGGGACCCAGTTCAGCCCAGCAGAGCCACGCACATAATCCGGTGGGCTTCCCGAAGGAGGCACGTACGGGGGTTACAGGGCAGAGGCGTTGGCCACAAGGGGAGAAGGGAAGGGCATTCCCAGCAGAGGGCATGGGGAGGGGTGGGGAGGCCTGGAGAGAGAAGGGCAGGCGTATCCACGTCCCACGAGGATGAGGCTGCCCGGACTTGAGAACAGGGTGGGGTAGGGGCAAGGACAGCCCCACAGACTCGAATTCTGAGTCCTTGGTGCCACATCCAGGCAGGCAGCTCCTCGGGCTGCAAGGAACCTTCCCGTAAATTAAAAAAGAAGGAGGTCCAGATCCCGGGTGTTCGGGACCCGCTTCCTAAGGTGGCTCCGACCAGGCACCTCGGAGCATTCCAGAAACGCTGCAGACGAATGCACCCGGATGCGGATGCGGCCGAGATCTGCGGCTCCTCCCAGCAGGCATGAACCGGGAGGAATAAAGCCAGAACTCAGGGAGAAGATGAATCTCGCAGCCAGCCCCTCAGAAGGCTCCGGCTCCTTCCAGCTCAGCTTCCGCCCGTCTGCCCCCGCCTCGCCGGCCCGCAGACCCCGCACGGAGGAAGCCGCTGCCCCTCCCGCCGCAGCCCCACTGAAAAGTGCAGGCAACAGTTCCGAGTTCTGTTTTTTAAGTTTTTGGAACAGATGGCACAGATGGCGCCGCCGGGGGCGGCCAGTGCAAGGGGGGCAGAGAGACGGACACATGAAAAGAGCCGCGGAGGAGGGAGGAGGCGGCATGGGGTGCGTCTGGGCCCGTCTGGGGGACACAAAGATCTCGCTGCCTCGGCCATGGCTCCAGGCTCCGGGACAGACCAGGGAAGAAACCTCCAAACTGATCGCTCCCGAATGTGCTGGCCAGACATCTGGTCGGCTGAACTGTGAGGAAGACACAGGGGCCTCCAGGCCTCCGTCCACACACCGCGGTGTCCCCAAAACATCCACACTCATGCCCATCTTAGAGAACAGGAAACTGAAGCTCACCGAGGCGGGTGAGGGCCTCTGTCTCCGAACCAGGGGAGAGGGCGGCAGGAGACCCCGATGGCATCCCCCAGGCCTCAGGAGAGGTGGCTCCCGGGAACGCTGGGACATACTCCCTGCCCATGTGGCCTCGGGGTCCGGGCACGGCAAGCGTCCAGATGTGGGACACTCCCTGAGGGCCAGCCACCAGGGGCCTCCCAGGGCAGGGCCATCACCCCCTCAGAGCAAGGCCCACAGCGTGGGTACAGCCCCTCCCATGCTCAGCCGGGGAATACAGCCCACCACAGGGCACTCAGCTGGGGTCTCGCTGGCTCGGCAAGGGCTACCCACCCCCTCCTGCCCAGGCAGTGGCCAAATCTGCAGGGAAAGAAAAAAGAGGTTTCTTACGGGAGGACGGGGGAGGATGAGGGGAGGACGGCAGGAGGACGACGGGAGGACAGTGGGAGGACCGAGCAGCTTCTCTGAAGCCCAGAATTACAACACAAAGGGTTTCTAGGCTAATTATGATAATGGGTTCAACTTCAGGAGCTTCCCTGGCAGCCGTTGCCAAGGAGACGAGGCAAGTAGCTGGTCCCCAGCCCCAGATTCGGGGAAAGAGTCAGGGTGGGGGCGGGGAGGACCCACAGAGCCCTGGCACCCACCACTGAGCAGAGGGCGTCAGCTGGGGCTCACCACATGTCCCTGATGCACAGCCCAGCCCCGTGCCCATCAGACAGCCCCAAATCACGAGAGGCCGTGACAGGGATCAGGCACCCCAAATCCAGCCACAGCCTGAGCGTGGAGCAGGGGGGTCCCCTCTTGGGAACGGGGATCCAAGAGCAAACAGGAGAAGCTGGGCAGGGAGGGGCCCGTGGGAGGGGCCAAAGGATCACCAGGCCACAAAGGGTGCCCAGTTAAGGCCAGACCACAGTCCTGGGGCCCCCACCGCTGGTACCCACAGGCCATGAGATGCAAAAGCTCCTCTGCTCACAGGGGCCCCCACCTCCGGAGACTCCTCTGCTTCCGGGTCCCCCCACCTCCGGAGACTCCTCTGCTTCCGGGTCTCCCCCGCCTCCGGAGACTCCTCTGCTCACGGGACCCCCCACCTCCGGAGACTCCTCTGCTTCTGGGTCCCCCCCCCTCCGGGACTCCCCTGCTTTCCGGGCCCCCCCCACCTCCGGAGACTCCTCTGCTTCCGGGTCTCCCCCGCCTTCCTTCCCCAGTCTGGTTGAAGGGGATATTTCTTTTCTGGGAAAGCATGACACAGATGCCACCACCCCGCTCCTCACTCACTTCACACACTCGGGGAAGAGGACTCAGCGCGGGAGGGGTCAGGGCCCCCCGAGGCCAGTCCCACAGCCAGCCCCCTCGCTCTGTGACCCTGGACCCTCCGGTCAGGACCCTGCCCCAGCAGCTGACTCCGCGGTGGCTGGGGCTGTTCATCTCATCTTGCGTATTCAGTTAAATGAAAACAGAACACGTGGACGGGCGGGCAGGAGGGAAGGCGCTGCCGCCTCGCTGCCACCCTCAGCCCCTCCCTCAGACAGAGCTGGGGTTGGGTCAGGAGGGGCCCCTGACATCAAGACCCCACTCCCAGCCCCACAGGCTAAGCTTCTCAGCACACCCACGACCTGCCAGGAGGGAAGCAGCCCTACAGTAAGGAAGACGCTCAGGTGCCCATTTCACAGACGGGAAAACAGAGGCTCTAAGGAGACTCTCAGAGGCCCATGTGCGGACTGGCTGGAGCAGGCTGGCTGCACAGCCCCCACCATGCACCCCTCTCCCACTGCAGGGGGTCCTGGGGCATCCCATGCGGCCTCCTTCAGAAATTCCCTGTCCAGAATAGGGCTGGGAGCCCAGCAGGGCCCCCGGGGCGAGTAGGAAGCCGGCGTGAGGCCGGAGCAGGCACCAGGTCCAGGACTGCTCGAGCCTCCCCGGGGGCCCCGCTCGTCTCGTCCATTAGGCGGCCGCTGCGCTGCAACCTGGAATCTAATTTCACCGCCTAATGAACTGCTCTGTTTCCAGGACGTACAACACCTCCCACCTCGGAAGTGACGGGCGCGGGGCTGCTGACAGAGTCCAGGCGTGAACCAGGCGTGAACCAAGCGTGATGGATGGCCACAGACCGCCAGGGCTGGAGGGGACACAGGCCACACTCCTGCAGAGCTGTACATGGAGACCTCTCGCCTCATGCTGGGCACCGCGTGGCTTGCACCTGCCAGGCCGGGGTCCACCCTCATTCGGAGCTTCTGGCAGCACCCACCTGAGCCAAGGCCATGGGGCAGGGATGGGAGGTGGTCCAGGTGGGACCGAGCCTCCCAAACACTGAGTGCTCAACTGGACCCTGACAGGCCACAGGTCAGGAAGTCTCGGGCCCTCAGAAGGCCCAGCTGCTGGACTGGTGCTCACGGCCTCCAAACGGCCTGGGCCTGCCTGTGCCCACCTGGCACCTACAGCCCTCCTTCCAACACCCCGGGCAGAAGGCACTCTCAGGGGGGCTCTCGATGCCCCCACTCACCATGGCCCCGGGATAGCCACTTCCCTCAGCCAGCTGTGGCTCCCTCGGGAACAGGAGCGGAGGAGCTGGAGGCGGGGTCCTGCCCACGTCCCGCAGCAGACGTCCAAGGCTTACAGGGACCCCCAGCCCCCCAAAGAGCACCACCCCCAGCCCCCAGCACTGCTGCAGCAACCACAGGTCCTTCCAGGGCCTTCGCCCCGGCCCAGAAAGAGGGGGCATCCACCATGCACCCCAGGGGCTCTCGGAGCTGCAGCTGTGGGCGGACTCCCAGGCCCTGGCAGGAAACCCGCTGGCTCAGCACGCAGTGAAATCAGCTCCCCGGGCACTGCCTCGTGACTTAGCAGCACCTGCTCACGGTCCCTGGAGACAGAAGCTCCACAGGGCTCATTTGTTCTCCATTAGTCACCTGTCCCACCCAGACCACAGATGCTGGACAGAGACCCGGTAGGTGCACCAAGAGGCTGGCCAAAGTGCCCAGCCCAGCCCCACGCAGAGGTCCTGGCCCTCCCTCCTGGACCCTGCAACGCCCGTCCCCCGACCTCCCTGGGCTTGCAGCCCCTGGCCTGGGGTCCCCGGACTGTGCTCTGCCTCCCAGCATGCCCCGGCCACCCACTCTGCACTGCCCCATTCCAACCCACGGAGCCCGCAGAGAAGCGTCCCTGTACCAGCCACTTCGATTCCAGAAGCAGGCAGAGAAGCTGGGTGGGAATGGCGGCCAGCATAGGCGAGCCCCAAGCCCTGAGGACAGACCCCGCCCTGGCCTGGCCCTCGAGGCCTCTGCCGTCCCTCATGGTGGACCCCATGCAACCCATCCACCCTGCTCCCGTCCTGCCCTCAGCAAGCGCCCTCCCTGCCTCAGGGCCTTTGCACGTGCGCTTCCTACTGCCTGGAATCCTCTCCTCCCCACAGGTCCCCGGGCCGCCCCTCATCCCCCAGGCTTCAATCTCAGGTCACTTTGTCTGAGGTCCCCGGGCCAAATCTCAGGCCACTTTCTCTGACAGGCTGCCTGACCCTCCCTTCCCTGGGCAGCCCCAACTCTCTCTGGTGTATTCTCTCCAGGGCCCTAAGCCCAACCAAGCACTGTCCCCCCAGGGCGGGGTCTGCTCGCCCTCCCAGAGGCAGCACCCCCACATCCTCTGCTCACAGTGGCCCCAAGTGCCCAGCCCAGAACCTGCACAGAGGGTCACCCCCATCCAGGCAGGCCCCCGAGACAGCCACGCCTAACCCCCTCCGAAGCAGGCCAATGCCCTCAGCTGGTTCACAGCCTACAGCTCCAGCGCCTGGCCTCCCACAAACTTCCTAGTGAGTGCTCTCTCTTGTCCTCCACTTGCACACCTCTGGTGACGGAGGGCTCACCCCACAGAAGGAACCTTGTTCTAACACAAGCCCCTCCTGGGCTAGCCTGGGTCCTCCCTCTCCCCTCACCAGCCTTCCTGGCCAGGGTGGCCTCATCACCTAATCACATTCAGGCAGACCTGGAGCCTGCAGGATGGCCTTGGATGGGACACATGTGGATTCCCCAAGCCTCAAGTGGACACGTCCCCAGGACAGCTGTGGTGTCAACATCCATGCAGGGACACCGCACAACACAGGGACTCTGTTGTTACCCGTGACCACAGGCGGCTGGACAGGCACTGCGGTGGCCCCAGGTCAGAGACAGGCTGACCACCTGGCATGTGAGACTCATCTTGCCCTGAGAAGTGCAGACAGTATGCCGCTAACACTGCAGAGGGACGGGGACGCCTGAATCTTATTCTGTTCAGAAACGCACAGGTGGGCACAAACAACCGGAAAGAAATCAGAAAAAGCAAATGTCCTTCCCTGTTTTCCACACTTTCCCAATCTCCTGCAGTGAATGTGCTTATTTTGTAATCAGAAGAAAATAAGCCACGATCAAATGTTTCTTTAAGAAACGAGGGTGGCCGGGCGCAGTGGCTCACGCCTGTAATCTCAGCACTTTGGGAGGCTGAGGTGGGCGGATCACGAGGTCAGGAGATCGAGACCATCCTGGCTAACATGGTGAAACCCTGTCTCTACTAAAAGTACAAAAAATTAACTGGTCGTGGTGGTGGGCGCCTGTAGTCCCAGCTACTCAAGAGGCTGAGGCAGGAGAATGGCGTCAACCTGGGAGGCAGAGCTTGCAGTGAGCCGAGATCGCACCACTGCACTCCAGCCTGGGGGACAGAGTGAGACTCCGTCTCAAAAAAAAAAAAGAAAAGAAACAAGGGCGGCAGGGGCCGCCAGACCCCCTTGCCCTGACAGACGCAGCCCTGTCCACCCGCCGCTCAGGCCAAGGCCCCCCTACTTTCTTCACGTGATCTTAACTCAGCTCTTGGCTAATTAAACAGCACCCATGGGAAGGGACGGTCTCGGATAAGCTGGCTCAGTGTTAATTGTAAAGCGGAGAAGCTGGCCGTGTACCTTGCCCCAGCAGCCACCCCCGATCATTCCTTGGGCAGGCACCTCCCAAACACCAGCCCCTTTCCCAAAGCTGCTCAGAGGCGAGCCAAGCCCCTGACTCTATGGCCTGGGCAGATGCCAACCAAGAATGAGTCACACAAAGGGACCCTCTGGCCCACGAGGAGACACAACTGCAGCTCCTGGTCAGGACCACGGCCAGCACCCGGGGGCCGGCCTCCTCCACCATCCCCAAGAGTGGCCCCAGCGCCTAGCCAGGTAGGAGGGCAGAGATATCACCTACCCCAGGGAGCAGGGAGGGGGTGGCGCCTACCCCAGGCAGTAGGGAAGAGCCGGCACCTACCCCAGGGAACACAGAGGAGGGGGCACCTACCCCAGGTAGCAGGGAGGAGGCAGCACCTACCCCAGTCAGTAGGGAGGAGGCAGCACCTACCCCAGGGAACAGGGCATCTGCCCCCCCACATCAACCACCTGAGCAGCAGGCAGCCAGGAGTGGGGCCCCAGAGCCTCCTTTCCCTGTGCACACCTTCTGTCTCCAGCCTGGACGGGTTTCCACAAAAATGTAACTTTTCAATGACAGGAAAAGTGAGCGTTAAACTTCTCTGCATATCTGGTCCTTTGGGATGAGAACATTTTTACAGCCACCAGGCAGCTTCTAGGAATTCTTCCTGCAGACCTGCACCTTGTGTGAAGATGTGCACGGAGCCCCACACGGCACCGTTTGCAGTGGCAAAGTCCTTGCACCTGCTTCAAGGTCCATCAGTGCGAACTGGTCAGAGAAGTCGTGAGCACCCGACGGACCTAGAGGGGGACAAGCAGGGAGAGGGGGCCACACGCACAAGGCAGGACATGGAGTGACTCCACACGTGTGAAAAGAAATGAGTGAACACACACAGACACACATGTGCCGTACCGCGGCCCGCATGCAGAGAACAGGTCCAGGAGAGGGGCCATGGCTGACCCAGTGAGGAGACAGGGCAGCACAGAGGGGGCAAATCATTCGGGCTGGACGTCATTTTATATATTCCAGGGTTTCCGTGGGTGTCTCTTCTGAGTGTGTGTGTGTGTCATGTGAATTTGACCTATTCTGGAAGAACGGGTAAGAAGAGGGTCATCTCCCAGCTACTCAGGAGGTCAAGGCAAGAGGGTCGCTCAAGCCAGGAGCTCCGGGCTGCAGTGAGCTACAATCACACCACTGCACTCAGCCTGGGCCACAGAGCGAGACCCCTACTCTTAAAATAAAGAACAGAATACAGACATCAGGCCCTGCCTGGCCCTATCTGGTCTACAAAGGGGACTCCAGTCTGCCTCCTGCTCTGTCCTGGGGTGACGCTACCCAATATCCCTGCTTCCCTGACCGCCCTCCTCCGGGAGAAGGAAGCCCAGTCGGCCAAGAGCCTCCACGACAGACAAACTTTAAAGTCCCACACACGTGCCCTCTGCACCCTGAGTCCCAGTGTAGAGCCCTACACCGCACACAGGGGCAGAGACCCATTAACCAGGCGCCCGCGGCCTCCCGCCCACAGCCCTCGGGGCAGGCATCCCAGCCTCTCACCCCTGCCCGAGGCTTCTCCCCACCTCCTCCCAGGACAGGGAGTCAGGGAGAAACTGGCCTTTTGCTCCCACTCACCCTTCCCACGTGTTTTCCAAGAGTAAACAGAAAAGCAGAAGCTCAAAAGTTCTCAGGTTTCCAGCTTAGGCCAAGGGTAAGTGCTCCGTGGGGAGGACCTGGAGGACGAGACGGGGGCAGGCAGAGGCAGCAGCCGCCTCCACGCCACAGATACGGAGGAAGAATCCAGAAGGAGGCTCCCTGCAGGCCGGGCAGCCTGGAGCCCAGCCCCGCCACACCCCCCGGAGCCGCCCGTCCGCCCCCACTGAGATGATTCAGAGATGGGAGACTCCGAGGTCCAACCGACTCCGGCCGGACTCCCTGCAGCCGCCACTGCTCTCCTGAGCGTCCACAAAGCCACTCCCAGGAATCCAAAAAAATTAAAGACTTAATTGTATTCAAGCTGGGCAGGCAGCAGAGCCTAAGGACAGTTCCCGAGCATGTCTGGAAAACATCCTCATCCTCAAAGCAAGGCGGCCACTGGCTGAAAACTGCCACTTCCTCTTCGAGAGGCCACCCAGCAGCCCCTGTCTGGGGCCAGCACAAGTAGCTGGCACTGGGCTGGGAGCTCTGGGCAGCTGGTGGCCAGGGAGAAGCCTTCTCGGAGGCCGGCCTCTCCACCGAGCTGACATCTCCTGCAAGTGCCCCGAGGCCTCGGGCAGGTACCTTAGCCTCACCCACCCCAGCCCCTCACCTGGCACAGGGTCTGTGGTTTACATGACAGAAGGGACAGGAAGCTCTGTGGAGAGCTCACATCGCCCCATCCTCCACCACACATCATCCTGGGGACCCACGTGCAACACCCCCACGCACGGCAGCCTGCACCCCAGAGCTATGAGCCCCTTTCAAGACTGAAGCCCCCACCGGGGCCGCCGAACCCCACAGGGAGCACAGCACAGGCCCACTGCTAACAGGAAGAAGCACCTGTACTCTGGCTCCCCGATGCTGGAACGGGGCCCTGGCCCTGCACCCCACACACCAGCTCCCCTCTCCACAGGAAAGGGCTCCCAGAATCCAGCCACTCGGTGTGTGGGGGCAGGAGCCCTGCTGACTTAGAAACAAGTGGCACATGGATCAGCATTCACACTTGCCAGCCAATCACCCACAGCCCCGTGCAGACTCTCCCCAGTGGGACTGAGGGGGCTCTCCTGCCCTTCGCAGGGGTGTCTCCCCCACGCGCCCCCAGTCCCATCCTCTCCACGGCTCCAGATGCTCACAACCCAATGGGACACTCAATGGGACAACTCTGAGCGGGCTACAGAGAAAGAAAAGCCACACAAGCTCACCAAGGGCACTCCACTTCAGAAGTGCCTCCCTCTCCTGGAAATGTCGACCCCGAAGCTCTCACTGGGAAACCTCTGGCCTGGCCCCCGGGAAGCAACAGGCATGGGTTTGGGGCTGAGGCCGTCCCAGCAGCTCTGTGGCCTGCCAGACCTCAGAGCACTCCCGTCAGGGGCGACAAGAGCCAGAGAGCCCTTCAGCCCCATGTCCTCCTGGATGAATTAAAAGCACGACCCATCCCAGCTTCAGACAACAAAAAGTCTAACCCTCCATTTCCCAGACTCCAGACCAACCCATTTGCTAAGCAGCGTCCTGAGTCACTCCCTCCTCCAGCTCTGTGGGTACGGCTTTCTCAGGCTGCAGGGAAACAGGCTTCTCAGGGCCCACCCGCCTTGCGCTGGCCGCCTGCAGCACGCCGCCCTCACCCATAGCCATCAAGGACAGAGCCTTGTCCTGCAGGGCCCGCCGCTCTATCACCTGCTGCGGAGGCCAGCGGTCGGCAGGGCCCTGCCACTCAGAGCCCACCAGGGAGGCAGGAACCAGAACCCACTCCGAAATCAACAGAGAAAGCTCGGCAAACAGGCCGGTGAGCGTAGGAGTCGCACGCAGGGGCCAGCAGGAGCCATTTCCAGAGAGTTCCTCAGGGATAAGCTCAGATCTGCAGACCCCTCCTCCTTCGACCTTGGACCTATTAGCCAGGTCGAAGAGGTGCTGCCCACCCTATGCAGGACGCACTTCCTCCTCTGAGCATGTCCATGGCCTCCCCTCAACAAAGGTGCCGTTTTGAGACTCCCAGAGCTGTCAGCCAACGGTTGTCGGAAGGCAGAGCTGAGCTCCAGCCCTGAACAGGGCATCCCCATTCCGGACACAGCTGTTTCGGCTCGCCGCTCCGTGCTAAAGGCGGCGGCATTGCCGGGCCCGTGTCGGCGCTGAGGCATCCCGGCGGGTTCTCTGGTGCGGTCTGCATGGACACTCGACGCTTACACTGCAGCTCTTTCACGGCTTCCGGGGTTCACTGGAAAAACCTACCCACAGTGGTTTTTCAAGCCAAAGATCATTCCTGTCCTCCAAGCCTCAACCCTCAGGATGCTGGGAACATGCCGGAAGCCACAAACAGGAAGACAAACCCCCAAACACCCGGCACACACAGGGCAGGCAGCCTTCGTTCCGGGGAAACAGCCGGCCAGCCCCACACGACAAACAGGCAAGCTTCCGACGCTCGAGCCTGGGCCTCGCGCTCCAACCCACAACCTCGCCCTCAACAGCGGCGCAGGCCTCTCTGTCACGGCCCAGCCGCTGACCAGTGGGGCTGAGAATCGGCTGGAGGGGTGGATGGCAGAGCGACGCCGTCCCCGCTCCCGGCCTCCACGCTTCGACTGGGGTGAGGCCTTCCATTCTGCTGAAGGTGCCTCACGGTCACGGCGATGACGGCTACGAGCTCGGTGAACGTCGCAGGCATCAGGCGTCGTGGGGAGTGACTCACGCGTCGAATCCCGGCGGCAACCACGACAGACGCAGAACGGTTATCCCCACCATGCAGGCAAGGAAACTTGGGTCTAGGATCCCAACGCTGGCCAGTCTCAGCACAGGACCCAGCCAGAGCCCCAGCCCTGCCCTCCCCGAGTCTCACACCCCACAGGTCATGCAGGGCCTTCGGAACCGTCTTCACAGGTCACAGCTGCACAGGAGCACGTCTCACATGGGCGGAGGCCCAGAGGGGAGCGGGGCTGCACAGTGGACAGCACACACACCAGCAGTTTCCCATCTCAGAGCTGCCCGGCATGCACACTGGAAAACAGTTAAGGTGACCCCCGGCGAGGTAACGCACTTGGCTCTGTCTGCGATAATGAGATGTCGGACACAAGGCCAACGTCTCTCCCGAGGGACATCGTGGGCATCACCCCACCATCCTTGCCCCCCCATCCTCCCAAAACGGGCACACTGCTCTCGCCTGAGCCTTTAACAGGACACGGCCTGGCCGCTGGCCCCAGCCTCCCGTCCAACCTCAAGTGGACACTCGGAGGGCCCAGGGCACAGGCTGCCCCTCCCCAGCCTCTAGGCAAGGCAGCTCGGCCATCCCATATCCCTTCTCGCCAGATTCAAGGACCCCACAGGTCCCCCTTGGTCCTCCAGACCTGCCCATTTTCCTAGAAGGGAACTCACTCTGCAAAGCAGATTCATCTCCCCACACTGGAAGCAGCTTCAGGCGGAGGCCAGCCCAGCTCCTCTACCGCTGCGAATGTCACTCCAGCGCTTGGGCCAGCCTGGCTCTTCTGTGACTTCGGAACGTCATTCCTATGGGGCCGAGGCTGGCCCAGCCCCGGTGCGGCTATGGAGGCTACGGAATGTCACTCCTACAGGCAGAGGCTGGCCCCGTGCTCTTGCGAGCAGCTACAGGACGGACTTGCTGAGTGTGCACACGGGGGCACAGACGTGTCAGGAGCACAGGGACTGGCGGAGATCCACAGACTCATTCGTTTATCAGCTAAAACAAACTGGGAAAACCACTATGTTAAGCCACTCTCCACCACTGGACTCAGCCTGTGCCCTGAGAAGTGACCACAGCTCTGAACACTCCAGGATTTAAGCGTTTCCAAAACTGGAGACAGGACTCCCACGTGGTCAGCATCCTGGGGGTCGAGAATCCTTAGCGCCCAGCAGTGCCCACATCCAGGGCACTGGCGCCTCTGGAGCGACCGCGTCTCTGCAGAGATTGGCTGGCAGCGATTTCTAATAAAACGGATTTCCTCTGCTCTAACTGTGGAAGGATCAGGAGGAGCGTTCCTGCTTACCCGTTAGCTCCCATCCTCTCGCAGACACAGAATGTGCACAGAGACTGACTCCACCTCCACTGTGTAACGAGGCAGCGTCGTGTACAACATCTTACCACTCCAGAGTAATCTCACTTTAAATTATTTGGTGAGGGACAGAATCCTGCGAGGAGGCCCAAGACCTCCCGAGGGGCCCAGGAACCAGAGAAGTCCAGGTTTCCCCGGAAACCACAACTCTCCAAGGCTTTTTCACCTTTTGGGAAATTTCCATAAGATTTCCTACCCAGGAGGCTGTTGGAAGAAGCAGAATGTGGCCGTTCAAACACTCAAGTCTCTTTCTTGGCACACAATGCTCCGTCAGCAGAGACCGGACCCTGGTCCTGCCAGGGCCCCGCTCTGTGCTGGGTAAAGCCCAGGCCTGCACTCACCCCTCAAAGCAGCCTGACCAAGAAGAGAGTGCCGGGCGCCTGCTCACCCCAGCCAGCCCTTCGAGGGCTCACACCAGCCTCTGAGCTGAATGCGGGGGTGGGAGAGGGGCCCGGGCAGCCTGTGCTCAGCACCATCCGAGTTATCCAGGACTGTGAGGGGACACGCCTGGGTCCCGGCACAAGGGGACTTGAACATAGGCCCTCCAGCCCCGGGCCCCTCTCTGCAGTGAAATGGGAGACAGCACCTGGTCAAGCAGCCCAGGGCCATAGGCCCCTGCAACCCTGGACCCCATCTGAGGCCTGGCCCAAAAGCCAAGATGGCACAGCGAGCCCCACGGACAGGCCCTCCCTGGTGCCAGAGTTCCCATCTGGCCTATTTTAAACACAGCTTCACCCTGGCCATTCAGCGTGGCTGGGCTGCTGGTAAGCTCAAGCAATCTGCACCCCCAGCTCTCATCTCAGGCTGGGACCCCTCCTTTCAGTGAAGCAGGACGACTCTGGAGCTCACTCAACCGTCCTCTGCCTCAGTTTCCCCATCCACAGGGACGGGGCTGTGTGACCCTCTAGTAGGCTGTAACTGAGGCCCACACCCAGTGAGAACAGAGTGGACACGCCCAGTGACCCACGTGGGGATCCTGGACGAGGAGATTCAAGTCCGTGGTGCAGCAGTGCCTGGCTCCATCCTGTGCACAGATGGGCAGCAGGAGAGAGGCTGAAGCTGGGGATTCAGGCTCCGAAGGGCACCTCTATGGTGCTCTGGCCCACAGTCCCCTACGGCAGCCCCAGGCACATCATCTGCTGAGTTTGGGCCACTTCTGCAGCTCACACTCCCTTTGGGAGGGTCTGGGAGAGGTGGGCCGGCACGCCGCCCCCATCAGGCAGAGAGCAGGTCTGACTCAGGGAGGCCCTGTCTCCGGAACCTCTGGGAACGCACCAGGCAGCGCGAGAGCGGAGGCCGCAGCTCCACACAGAGGAGCAACGGTGGAGAAAGCCCCTCTCTAACCCGGTGCTGACGTCTCCACCTCCCCAGAGCTGGGGCAGCGGGGGCCTGGCCTGATGCCTACGAAGCCCTGGGGCCATAGGGCAGCAGCCCTCTCTACCCCAGACAGCGGCCACCCCGGGTCCAGCAGGGATGCCCAGAGAGGTTCTCACAACTTGACCTCTCTGAAGCCAGACGCTGGGGGCAACAGGCAAAAGGGAGGTGGGCCTGGGGACCTGTGTCCAGCCACAGCTGGGTGCGGCAGCACAGGGAGCCCTGGCCTTCCCCCTACTCCCGGTTGCCCCAGGCCCAACTCAGCTCCATCTCTGTTTAGCTGATGAACAAACAGACCAAATGATGCCTAATGCACAACCCGGCCAGTCCATGCCGGGCCAGGCAGGGGACACGGGGCCATCGGGCCTCCCAAGCCGGGGTGGAGGCTGTACCCCAAGGATGGGCTGGGCCATGGGGACAGCAGAGAACTCCACGCCAGAGGTCTGGGGGCCAGGCGGTGAGTTGCACCCCTTTCACAGAGGGCACTGGGCCGGCCTGGTAGAGTGGGATGCCCCCCAGCAGCGGGGCTCACAAAGCCCCTGAGTGAGAAGCAGCTGTGCCGATGTCACTCACAGAAAACTGAGGTTTGCAGAGGTTCTGAGACCAGTCCCCAGTGTCCAACCCGGGGCAGGATCAGAGACCCTGCTCTCCAGCCCTGACCCTCAGAAAAAATCCCCCTGCCAAAGGGGCTGCCTCCCTGAGGCCAAGCCACCCCTGCCCACAGCAAAGGAGCTGAGGAGAGGCCTAGTGCAGGCTGGAGGGCGGGGCTGTTCCGACGTTGAGGGGTCGCCTGAAGCCCCCACAAGCTGCTGCCCTGTAGAGACTCAGGGTCGTCAGGAGGAGACGGTGCAGACCCCACATGTGCAAGCGCTCCCCATGCTTCACCCCAGTTCTGGACTGCCACTCTCAGGAGGCAGAGACAGGAAGGAGGAACAGAGGGGCTGACCCACACAGGCCCAGGCAGGGGGCGGCCAGCGGAGAGCTGTGGACCCAACGGGAAACCTCAGGAATAGCCAGGCTGGGCCCTTGGATCATGGGCTCAAAGCAGAGCAAACCCCGGGCAGCACCGTGGGTCAAACGCAGAGTGGGGCTCCGGCCACTGAGGCCATTGGGGCAGGAGGGCTGTGGGGTGGGTTCCGTCCTGTCCTCGTCCCAGGAGTCACCTTGGGCTGAGACCTGGCTGACCAGTACCGGCCCTCCAAGAGCCCCCTTGGTTCCCAGCCAGGTGGGGGCCATAAGGAGAGGCCGTTCCTGAGGACATAGAGGCTCATCCGAGGATTCGGGCATGGACCCTGGACTGGAAAGGCCAGACTCACCTCCTGGGGGCGGCAGGACCTCCAGGACCCAGGAGGTCGGAGAAGCCTCTGCTTGGGGGGTCCCAGGCTGCGTGCCCAGGGGCCCTCCACGGAGACACCCTCCCTGCCACCGGCCTGGCATTTCCCTCTGGGATCTTCTCCCTACCCCAGAACCCTCCCACATCACAGCCCACGGAGGGTCTGCTGAGGGCACACTCAAGGCCACACACACGCTGGGGCACACACCCCTCTCGGCCCAGGTGGGCGCCCGGCCAGCTTGTGGCGAGTCTGCCCCTCAGTCCCATCCCAAAATGCCTCTCACACAAAATGGCCGGTCCCGGAGCTCGGCGGGTCCCTTGTTCGGCTGGGATGGGAGAGCTGTGCACACCCGCCGCACAGGCCGCAGGCGCAGCGGGCCGCGCACATTCCACCCGCGAACACCCAGGTGCACCCGGACCCAGGCTTCGGCCGCCCCCGCCAGCCCTGCCCCAGGACGCAGCCGTGCCCTGAGCCTCGCCCGGGGAGAGGGGACAGCCCCTTCCAGGCCCAGGGCTGGGGGTCCCGGGTCCGCCGCAGCCCCTTCCCCGGGCCTCGCTCTGCCAAGGAGGGGTCCTGAGCCCGGGATGTGCACGGGGGCGGCCGGCGGCGGCAGAGACGGGTCAGCGCCGCGCTGAGCGCCGGAACCGAGGGGGGTTCGCGGGTCCAGGGAGGGGCGTCGGCGCCGAGGCGGCAGGACAGACAGCTGCGCTCCGCCCGGCTGGGGTGGGGGTCATGGGAGGGCCCCTCCCGCATCTCAGGAACCCAAAAGCTCGCCCCAGGCAGAGGGAGAGCGGCTCGGGAGGATGGCGAAGGACGGGCCAAACCCTCCCCCGCCGCCCCCGCTTGGTCGGGCGGCCCCAGCCCCGCGGGTCCCCGAGAGTCCCGGAGAGTCCAGACCCAGCGCTGCCGCCCTCCCTCCCCGGCCGGCCCTTTGTTCGGCGCAGCGGCCGCGGGGAGGGGCCCGCCGGGCTGAGGAGGGGGCTGGGGCGGCCGCACGTCTCCGTCCTGCGGGCCCGGAGCCCCCACCCGGCCCCGGCCCCGATCCCGGAATCCTTCCTGCCCGCGCGCTGCACAGTCGCTCTCCGGTCTCGGCCCCGGACCCAGACCCAGGCGCGGGGAGCCAAACCCGCCGCAGCCAGCCCGGCCGGGGTCGCCACGGGGGTCGCCACGGGGGTCGCCACGGGGGCGCCGCCGGCCACTCACACGTAGGCGTGGTAGATGAACGCCCAGCCGCGCGGCCGCTCCAGCACGTTGTAGAGGAAATTCTGCAGCTTGCGGTAGAAGGCGTTGCGCTTGGGGGGCTTCCCGGCGCCCGCGCCGCCCGCGCGAGGTTTGCTGAGGATGCTGCCGCGCTTGGGGGCCTCGGAGCCGGCGATCAGCAGCGCCCCGTCCCGGGTGGAGTCGGGCGCGCCGGGGTCCAGCCCCACGAAGCCCACCTTCAGCTTCTTCTCCCCGCTCGGGCCGGGGTACACGCCGCCGTTGCGCGACTTCTGCACCATGGTGCCGGGCGGAGGCGCCCCGGGTCGGGCGCAGGCTCAGCGGGGGCGGTGCGCGGGGGGCGGCGCGGGCCCCAGCCCAGGCCCCCGGGCCGGGAGCCGCATGGCCGAGGCGGCGGTTCCGCGCTCCTGACGGGCTTGGGCCGCGCGCGGAGACGCTGCGGCCACCTCGCTCCGCGCGCACCTCGGCGCCTGGCCCGCGGCCGCGCCGGCTCCGCCCGCCGCCTCGCCCCGCCCGGCGTTAACCCCCGCGACGCCAGTCGGAGGAAGGGAGGGTAGGAGAGGAGAGGGGAGGAGGGAGAGGGGAAGGAAGGGGAGGAGAGGGGAGGGAGAGGGGAGGAGAGGGAGGGAGAGGGAGGAGAGGGAAGGGAGGAGAGGGAGGGGAGGGGAGGGAGACAGGAGGAGACAGGAGGGGAGGAGAGGGAGAGGGAGGGGGAGCTGAAGGAGAGGGGAAGGGGGGGAGGGAGGGGAGGGGAGACAGGACGGGAGTGGAGGGAGACAGGAGGGGGGAGGGAAGAGGTGGGGGAGTGGAGGGGAGGGGGGAGGGAGGGTGGGGGGAGACAGGGAGTGGAGGCGGGAGGAGGGGCCAAGGTCTGTGGACTCTGGCTGAGCCAAGCCTGAAGAATGAATGGTGGTGGAATGGAGGGGTTCTGTCAAAAGAGTGGAATGGAGTGGAATTGGAATGAAGGTGGACACTGGAATGGAAGACTTGAAGGGACTTGCTCTTTGGTGTCAGGGTTGCCAGGCAGTAGGACCCCCTAGATCCCAGGGTGTGTGCAGGGAAGGTCTGTGGAGGCTGGAGGTGCCCTGCAAGGAAAACAGCCCAGGGGAAAGGGGGTGGCCACAGTGGCCCGCAGGCAAGAAGAGGAGAAAGGGCCATCTGAGTTGGGACAGGAGAGTCACTCCTAGAGGGCCTTGAACCCCCCACGGGGCCTAGACTTCGCTCTGCAGACTCCAGAAGGGGCCTGTGGCAGGGGCAGGGATTGGAGGGTGGCCCCAGGGCAGCAGAGAGGCCAGCGGGAAGCCCAGTGCCACCCCTCAGGACAAAGGAGGCAGATCTGTGCCTCCTGGACACAAATGGTACAGTGTTTCCTTGGGGGCAGGTGGGCAGAGGTGGTCTCCCCACTGCTGGGGGCCATGCGTCCTGGGAGGGGTCCCTCTGGAGCTGCTACTGGGAGACCAAGGGACCCCTGAGGCTCAGTGCTGCCCACCCCCCGAGGTGCCCCGCCACCGGGCCCTCCTCTGCACACCCAGGAGGGGTGTGATCTTTGAGTGCGTCTCTGACTACATCCAGCCTATTCGCGCGTTTGCCTGGCACCATGGATTCTACCTAGAGAAGGCCTCTGCTGAATCGCTGGTGCTGTCCTCACAGGGGACCTGCTCATAAAACAGCCCTAACCCTGGCGCAGGGTCAGCCCGTGGGTTGTGTTTGCCCTTTGGTTTCCAGAGCTAGTGGCCACGGGGCCTTTTTGTTGTTTTGTGTTTCGGCTGTAAACAGAAGGGTCGGTGCAGGCAGAATGCTAACCTGTACATTATCCAGGATGTTGGGGATAGACGGCAACTTACACAAGCCAGTGCACATTCGGGGGCACGCTCCGGACCCCCGCCTCCCTGCCTCTGTGCCCACACATTGGCTGTGATAACCAGCATGAAGTGGGCTTGCCCCAGGCGGCTGCGGTTTCTCTCCGTTGTTAAGGGAGGAGGCACCAGCCTGATGTGTTCAGGGGAGAGAGAGGACTTCAGTGCGCAGAAGGAAGAGGGCACCACGGCATCTCCCCTCACACGCTGGCTGGCGCCGCTGGTCTTTCCCACTCACCAGAAGACCCGAGGGAGCAGCCGTAGCTCAAAATGTAAACCCGGCAGGGCTGGGGCCCCCCATCCTGTTGGGGGAAGCCTCAGACTATCCGGTGTCCCTCGGCAGTGCCCGGGCTGTGCACAGCCCCTCCTGGGGAAGCAGTCATCTCAGGTTTTATGTCAGAGCCACGTGGGACCCAAGGTTAGGGCTGATCCATAGAGGATGAAGGAAAAGTGATCCCCAGTTCCCGTTGTAGCAGATGCACCAGAGCTGAGATGGGAGCAAGGATTAAGGTGCTCTGGTGTTCCAGGACATTGGGAGAGACAAACCTGTTCATCTTATTTTTCAGGAAAAAAAGGGGAACACCCTGCTGAAGTCTTGGGGAGCCATCAGTTGGCTTCACAGCCTCCTGGGGGTGGCTGAGAGTGTGGCCCCTGTGGGGATGCCAGGCTGGAGGGGCCAGCTCTGGATGCAGGTGGAGCTTTGCACCCTGCAGCTCGTGGTTCTCCTGTCTACAAATGGCGTTGGCTCCAGCAGCTTTGCCACACCTTGGAAGGTTCTGGAAAGCGAATCCTGCATCAAGGCTTGAAAATCTTTGCTTCCTCCTTTGTTTAGGATGTCCTTTCAAAGAGCTAGCTCATTAATCATTTATGTTTTTAATTTTGTGTCTTGCACACCCACGGGCTACATTGTCAGCAATCTGGTTACCCGCATGCCTACCCCCTGTCCCCTCCTCTGCGCCCAGGCAAAGCGGGTCGTGAAAATGCCCAGTTGGGGTAAATTTCATCCAAGCATGAGGAATTCCATTTATTTAAAAATAGATGGGAAAAGCATTCAGGCTCAAGCAATCTTTGCCAAGACTGCATCGACAGGACTCCAGAGAGGATGAGCAGAATTCAGACGTACGTGGCGCCCAGCTCCAGCGGGGGAGACAGTCGGTCCTCACCCAGGCGGCCAGGGTGGCAGCGGATTCCACACGGGCGCTGTCCCTTCAGCACCTCCAGCACCGTCCTCTCGCCGGAACCTGCAAGCCCAGCCCGTTCTCTGATCTCCTCCAGGGAGGTAACCTCGAGGCCTCCCCCAGCCTCCCACGTCACTGGGCTGCACCAAACGACCAGAGAACATGAAGGCTGCACTGCCAGGACTGGCTGCTCCTGCCGATCGAGGCCAGTTCATCTGTCCCCAGAGTCCTCTTTTGGTCTCCCCCACCGGCAGAAAGCGAACCACAGGGACTGTGGCCGCCTGCTGCCCGGGTCCCCTGGGGCTTCTCCCACTGTCCTCCCTGAAGCCTGGCGCAGAGAGGGGCCCAGAGTCGATGGTTGTTAGAGGACAAACTGAAGCACGTCTGGGTCACTGCCAGGGAGAACCCATAGGGTAACCTTGCCTATACAGTACAGGTCACAGAGCAGCCCTCCAGAGCCCACCTCTGCTCCCCCTCAGGTGCAGGTGCAGTCCTGCTGGGTCATGACTCCAGTCTCACAGGCTCGGCACTGGAATGGTGGGACCAAAAGTGAAAAACCGAGGCCAGGCCAGGCGGCTTATGCCTGTAAGTCCAGAGCTTTGGGAGGCTGAGGTGGGCAGACTGCTTGAGTCCAAGAGTTCGAGACCAGCCTGGGCAACACAGAAACCCTGTCTCTACAAAACTGCGAAAATCATCTGGGCTGGGTGGCCTGCCTGTGATCCTAGCTGCCCAGGAGGCTGAGGTGGGAGGACCGCTTTAATCCAGGAGGTCCCGGCTGCAGTGATGGCATGATGGCACCACTGCACTCCAGCTTCGGTAAGAGAGACCCTGTCTCAAAAAATAAATAAATAAATGAAACTTAGCTGGGCTTGCTGATGTTGTCTCAGCTACTCAGGAGGCTGAGGCAGGAGGCTCACTCGAGCCCAGGAGTTGGAGGCTACACTGAGCTCTCACGACACCACTGCACTCCAGCCTGGGCAACAGAGCAAGACCCTGAAAAAAAAAAAAAAAAAAAAGGAAAGAAAGGAGGGGAGGGGATGGATGGGAAGGGAGGGGTTAATTAATTAAAAACAAAAATGAGGGCTGGGCGTGGTGGCTCACGCCTGTAATCCCAGCACTTTGGGAGTCTGAGGTGGGTCGATCACCGGAGGTCAGGAGTTCGAGACCAGCCTGGCCTACATGGTGAAACCCTGTCTCTACTAAAAACACAAAAATCAGTCAGGTATGGTGGCAGACACTTGTAATCCCAGCTACTCGAAGGGTGAGGCAGAGGAATCACTCAAACCTGGGAGGCAGAGGCTGAAGTGAGTTGAAATCATGTCACTGCACTCCAGCCTGGGAAACAAGAGCAAGACTCCGTCTCAAAAAAAAAAAAAAAACCAAAACAGGCCAGGTACAGTGGCTCACGCCTGTAATCCCAGAACTTTGGGAGGCCGAGGTGGGTGGATCACCTGAGGTTGAGAGTTAGGGACCAGCCTGACCAACATGGAGAAACCCCGTCTCTACTAAAAATTCAAAATTAGCCAGGTGTGGTGGCGCATGCCTGTAATCCCAGCTACCTGGGAGGCTGAGGTAGGAGAATCACTCGAACCCGGGAGGTGGAGGTTGCAGCGAGTCAAGATTGCGTCACTGCACTCCATCCTGGGCAACAGTGCGAGACTGTCTTAAAAACAAAAAAACAAACGAAAACCCCCGGAAACCAAGCACAGTGAGTTGAGAGGCATATGGGCTTCCTCTGGCTGCCTCCTGTGCGGGGCCGTCAGAAGCGGGGTCCGGGAGGCGGGGGCTGCCTCAGTGAGTTTGTGCAGGACGGCTACATGGTGCTGGTGGCCCTGGCAGGTTGTGGCCCCTGCTAGAACAGCCCAGATTTTATGCCCTTTTGACGCTGTGCTGTCCTGGGTGGGATCTATGCCAGGGTGCTCAGCTTCACCTGCATTCCGAGGGCCTCGGCACCAGTGACAACGGCCCCCTGGCTTAAAGCAGGGCCTCCCAGGCCACCACCCTGTGCCTCCCGGTGGAAACGGAGGGAGCTGCTTCCCCGTCTCTGCGCCTTCAGAAAAACAGACGACCCCACAGAGGCCTGGAGGAAAGCTCTGCCGGCCAAGAAACAAGATTTAATTTGGGAAAATGAGGAAATGAGGAGACAGGTTCTCAGTCATCTCACCTGGGCCAGACCCGCTGCGGCTTTAATCCTGTAATTTGGGCGACAGGAAGTGCCTCCCCAGACAGAGGCCCAGCCCCTCCAAAGGAATTTTCCATTATGAGGAGGAAGGGCTGTATTTATCCAGCTTGCAGGGGAGCAGGGGAGTGGGGAAAAGATTTAGATATGAAAGTATTGACTTTTTTTAACATCTTACACTAAAGTCGATAAAAATTTAATTTATACTTTTTTCTAAAGGACCAGGGCTCTCAACAAGCTTCCCTAGCCCCTGGCAAGCCAGCTAATTGCATGAGGGAGTTGCTTGTACTTCCCGGCCACCAATAATACCGTCAATTGAGGAGCCCGTGGTCACCTGTGACGGCAGGAACAGGCTGGGGAGTGACGGTGGCTCTGGAGGCATCCAGAAAGGGCAGAAATCAACCTGTAGCTCCGGGACCTCAGGGAGCTCGACATCCCCAAACCCCGTATATTGTCATCTCCGGTCCACAGGTGTCACAAGTGGCCTCCCACGCGCCCCCTCCTACACCTTCAGCCACATGGAGAAGCTGTGACAGTCGTCCCCGTGCTGTGGCAGATCCATCGTGAGGAACGCAGGCCCCGCGCTCACTCGTGGGAGAGACCCAGGCCCCACCGTGGATCTACACACCCAGACTCCCTGGCACCTCGACAGTACCCACACACTTTCCTCCTCGAGGCCTCCTCGCTGAGACCTGGCCCTGCCACATGCTCCAGGACCACCGGCCCCTCTGCCCCCGTCCTCCCTGCCTGGGCACACGGCCACCCCCACTTCCCTGAGCACTTGCGTGTGCTGTCCCCTCTACCCACCAGGATGGCAGACACTGCGTCTTCTCAGGGAGGCCCTGACACGGGGACCCCTTCTCACCTTCTCTGGAGCTGGTCCTCATCCCGACAGGAAACTGCTTTGCCTGGGACCGCTGCCCTACTGCACACTGAGTGCGGGGCAGGGGGGCGGGCACAGACACTCGGCCCAAGGAAGGTGCGTGTCAACCTGTCAGATGACAGATGGCCACTTTGACCTGGGGCTGGACGTCGCTGGAGCCTCCAGCCAGATGTGGCCTCAGTCACTGGCCTGGGGCTTGTGTGGTTCAGGGCTGCCGGAGAGACCCCAAGAGGACATGGGTAGCTGGAGCTCAGGGCCGGCGGAGCGGCCAGACGTCCTGCCCATGCAGGCTGCTGGCATCTGTGCCCTGACTGCCCGCCCACCGACGGCCCAGGCTCACCAGGGCCTTGCTTGGCCAGTTGTCCAGTAGGCTTTGGGCAGGGCCGCCCAGCCTTGGCAAGGCCCATGGGCTGTCACAGCCCTCCCCACCCCGCATCCGGAACAAAGTCACTTAACGCCACACCAGGTGGATGGTTCAGAAAGGCTGGGTTCTCCAAGCAGCACACCAGGGGCTGCACAAAGCTGGAGTCTGGCCAGTCCTGAGGCTCTGCAGGCGGCCTGCTGCCCCACCTCACCAGCAAACACGAGGGCACCGCCCGCGGCACCCAGCAGGCTCTGCCTCAGCCCCTGTAGAGGGTGGCGCTGGTGTGGGCTGCAGGGCATGGCCTGCAGGCAGCCACCGTGGGCCTGCCCGAGCTGAGTGGCTTTCAGCAGGCCAGGCAACCACTCAGGGCTGCGTGGACTGGATGTGCCCCCAGAATCCACATGCTGAAACCCTCCCTCCAGTGCGATGGTGTTAGGAGAGGTGGCCTTTGGGGGCGGCTGGGTCAGGTGGGTGGAGCCCTCGGAACAGGACCAGCACCCTCAGGGGTAGAGACACGAGCGCTGGGTCCTCTTCTCTGCTTCGTGCCACGTGGGGACATGGGAAGGCGTCGTCAGCAAGCCAGGAAGCTGGCGCTCACAGGAACCAAGTCTGCCCGCACCTGGATCTTGACCTCTGGCTTCCAGAACTGTGAGAAATAAATTTCTGTTGTTTAAGCCCCCGAGCCGTAGGTACTTTGTTGTAGTTGCCCAAGTGAGATAGAACCTCATGCTCCTCAGACAAGTGGAGAGGATCGGCCCCCACCTCACGGGAGGGTAGGGATGGGGACAGGGAGAGCCTCATTCTGAGGGCGTCAGGAGGAGGGCAGGAAGGTGCCCAGGTGAGTCCAGTTCCTGGCTCGGACACGCCCCTCTTCCCTGGTCTCGCGCAGGAAGGTGCCCAGGTGAGTCCAATTCTGGCTCGGACACGGCCCTCTTCCCTGGTCTCACGCAGGAAGGTGCCCAGGTGAGTCCAATTCTGGCTCGGACACGCCCCTCTTCCCTGGTCTCACGCAGGAAGGTGCCCAGGTGAGTCCAATTCTGGCTCGGACACGCCCCTCTTCCCTGTTTTCTCAGATCCTCCCACTGGTTGAGTTGAAGAGAGCATGATGTGTCCATCCCTGCGGCTCGGACGAGCTGGCCCCATCCTGGAGACCAGGCTTTTGCTTAATCACACTTCCTGGCATCCCACCTACAGAGATGAAATCCATTCAGGTCAATTGTTCTCACCCAGGGCTTTTGTTCCCAAGGGAGCCTCTAGTGCGTCTGGAGACAGTTCTGGTCGTCACAGTGGAGGGGCAGATGCTACTGGTATCCAGTGGGTGGAGGCTGGGGGGGGGGCACCAAGCACCCTGCAGGGCACAGGGCAGCCCCCACAAAGCACAGCATCATCCAGCCCAAATGCCAGTTGTGCTGACATTAAGAAAACATGGTGTAAGGCCAGTCGCGGTGGCTCACACCTATAATCCCAGCACTTTGGGAGGCTGAGGTGGGTGAATCACAAGGTCAGGAGTTTGAGACCAGCCTGGCCAACATGATGAAACCCCATCTCTACTAAAAATACAAAAAATTAGCTGGGCATGGTGGTGGGTGCCTGTAACCCCAGGTACTCAGGAGGCTGAGGCAGAAGAATCACTTGAACCCAGGAGGCAGAGGTTGCAGTGAGCAAAGATCGCGCCACTGCACTGCAGCCCACGCAACAGTGCGAGACTCCGTCTCAAAAAAGAAAAAAGAAAAAGAAAACATGGTGTAAGTTAACAATGTCCTTTCTTAAAATGCAAATAGGCCGGGTGCGGCAGCTCTCGCCTGTAATCCCAGCACTTTGGGAGGTCGGGGTGGGTGGATCATCTGAGGTCCGGAGTTGGAGACCAGCCTGGCCAAAATGGTGAAACCCCATCTCTACTAAAAATACAAAAATTAGCCAGGCATGATAGTGGGCACCTATTATCCCAGCTACTCGGGTGGCCAAGGCAGGAGGATGGCTTGAACCCTGGGAGTGGAGGTTGCAGTGAACTGAGATTGCACCATTGCACTCCAGCCTGGTGACAAGAGCGAGACTCCATCTCAAAAAAAAAAAAAAAGAGCAAATAGTTCTGGTATGTTAGTCATTCACACTTCAGCATGAAACAGCATAAATAAATGGACTTGCTCCCAAGAGTTCCTGAATACACAAGCCAAGGGCTGAGAATCTTCATGAGAAAGGAGCCAGGAGTCCGGGCACCGGGTGGGGGAGCACCCAAGGAGTGAGGTCGGGTTGGGGCAGCCGTGGAGTTCAGCAAAGGAGCCCTGGGCGTTCTGCATTGGTGGTTCCCAGCCTGATGGGAAAATGCTGCTTTTACATCATCGCAGGACACTGGAGCCACTGCTGTGTCTCACTCACTGTGAGCTTAGTTTGTGTGGCTCCCGGCAGCTGCCAGATCTCCCCGCACCTCCACCTCTTCACCTGTGAAGTGGGGGTACTGACCGTCGATAAGGATTGCGCTGATGGAGGAATGGCGCAAGATTTGTAAAGTGTCTCGAGCGGTGGCAGGAGGAGGCATCACGTGAGTGGGAAGGTAAAGATGCTGAGTCAGCTCCCGGCTGCCCCGTGGGCACCGTGCCCCGCTGTGTGCCACCCGCCTCACACCCAAGGTGAAGGCCTGGGTGTCGGGCAATGCAGTGTAAAGAAAGGGCAGTGGGAGGCGGTCAATTGAGGCCCCTAAAGTGCCAGAAACCCCCACACTGGAGGCAGCCACAGCCTCGGGGAGGCAGGGCCCAGGGACCCCTTTACAGTTGAAGGTTGCTCCCCACACCCTGGAGGGTAAAAGGTTTATAGAGACTAAGACATGGAGAGGGAGATCTTACAGCCTCCCACTCTGGGACTCGGGGGATTTCTCCTTCCCCTGCCCCTCACCGTTCCCTCCAACTCCCCAGTTCAGCACCGCCCCTCCCCGCAGGCAGCTGAGCCCTGGAACCTCACAGCTGGCAGCTGGCTTGGCCTGACCTGGCTTCAGACAGTGGCTGGCAGGGTCCTCATTGCCAGAGCCTGGGGCAGAGCTGTCAGCCCCTCCCCATGACAGGCTGTGTGGCAGAGCCTGGGGCTCCTTCCCCCGACATGTTCAGGGAGATGGGCAGGGCAGGGGGCGCTGGTTCCTGTCCCTCCAACCCCTCCAGGCTGGTCCTGCCTGGGAGCTCTGCCTCCTGCCACACCCACAGCTCCAGTCCTGTCCCTGCAGGAGGCCCACAGGCTCTTAGGAACTGCTGTTCTGCAGCAGGAGGCCTGCAAACCAGGACCCACGTTTGGGCAGGGGGTCCAGGGGCAAGGGCTTCCTTCCTGCTCCCACCCCACACCATCCAGGGCCCCCACCCTCTCCCCCCTCCTCTGGGTGTTGGTGCCTCCCGCCCCTGCCTCGGGGTCCCCACAGACCCAGCCAGGGCCCTGGTTTGGGGCCGCTGACCCCGCCCGCATCTGCTCTCCATCCTGGAGCTGTTCTCAGCCTCACACATCCTCCTCAGCATCGTCCGCACCTCCCCCAGCCGACCCCCAAAGCAAAATGCCAGAGCAGCATGAAGCCAGGAAATAAGCCAGACCCCACAGCTCCTCCAAAGACCCCTGACATTCCTGGTTGACCCTCTCACGGGGACGGGGCTTCCCTCCCTCCCCTCAACAGAGTCAGGAGCTGCCTCAAGGCCCATGCACCTGCCAGTCCAGCCCGTCCCCCAGCCGGCTTCTCCCTCCCTGGCTTCGGGACAGGGACCGTTGCCCAGTGCTTTCTGGGTCCAGCCACCCGGTGGGCACCCCCCAGAGACTCAGCCCTGACTCCAGGCAGCCAGCCAGCAGCACAGGCACAGCCAGACGCCCGACACACAGACACGCAGGCACAAATGAACAGACACACGAGCACATACGCCCTGTTTCCAGGGGCTCCAGGACCCCCTGCCAGGTTCTCCCCTGCACCCCACACAGTCACCCACAGGTATGCACAGTTCACTCAGGTCACATACATGCACCAGGGTATGGATGTAACCCCATGCCTGCAGTCCCACTCCGGGACACAATAAGTCACCCACAAGGACAGTCACAACACGTGGGAAATCCCCAGCGTCCCATCGTGGAGGCCCGACCGGCTGCCACAAAGCCCAGCCCCTTGGCAGGGAGCCCAGAAGCCGCTGCTCAAACCCAGGACTGCCAGGGGCACCCAGGCCCTTCCAGCCACCCTGGGAACCTGGAGTGGGGTGGGAAGGTCCTTACTGCCTGGGTTACAAGAGGGCACCGGGAGCCCGGCAGAGACAAGGGCAGGGGACAGATGGCATTTGGCCACTCAGCGGGGCCCCGCAGCCTTCCTGAGGCCTCAGGAACTTTTCAGTGATGTCCGAAGTGCAGACCGAAGCCGCCAGTAGGGTGTCTTGGTGGATCCTGTTTTAAAATATACACCAACCCGGCCAGGCGCGGTGGCTCACGCCTGTAATCCCAGCACTTTGAGAGGCCGAGGCGGGCGGATCACGAGGTCAGGCGATCAAGACCATCCTGGCTAACACGGTGAAACCCCGTCTCTGAACCCGGGAGGCGGAGCTTGCAGTGAGCTGGAGATCCGCCACTGCACTCCAGCCTGGGTACTGTGGGCTTAGACTCCTACCAAAAAAAGAACCCCTGGCTCTCTACTAAAAATGCAAAAAATGGCCGGGCTGTGGCTCAAGCCTGTAATCCCAGCACTTGGGAGGCCGAGGCGGTGGATCACGAGGTCAGGAGATTGAGACTATCCTGGCTAACATGGTGAAACCCCGCCTCTACTCAAAAATACAAAATCCAGTCAAGGCAGGAGCGGGCACCTGTAGTCTCAGCTACTTGGGAGGCTGAGGCGGAGAATGGCGGAACCCGGGAGATGGAGCTTGCAGTGAGCTGGAGATCACGCCACTGCACTCCAGCCTGGGAGAGCACAGATCTGCCCCAAAAAAAAAAAAAAAAAAAAAAAAAAAATGCAAAATTAGGCCAGGCTGCGGCTATGGCACCTGTAGTCCCAGCACTTTGGGAGGCCAAGGCGGGTGGGATCACAGGTCAGGAGATCGAGACCATCCCAAGCAACACGGTGTCCCCTGTCTCTACTCAAAAATACAAAAAACTAGCCGAGTGAGGTATGGCACCTGTAGTCCCAGCTACTCAGGAGGCTGAGGTGAGGAAACAAGGAAACCCGGGAGGCGGAGCTTGCAGTGAGCGGAGATCACACCACTGCACTCCAGCGCCTGGGGTGACCGCGAGACTCCATCTCAAAAAAAAGGCCGGGCGGTGGCTCCCACCTGTAATCCCAGCACTTGGGAGGCCGAGGCGGGTGTGTGGATCACAGGTCAGGAGATCAAGACCCTGGCTAACACGGTGAAACCCTGTCTCTACTAAAAAATACAAAAAACTAGGGGCCGAAAGTGAGGTGGCAGGCACCTGTAGTCCCAGCTACTCGGGAGGTTTGCGTGAGAAATGCATGAACTCCCGGGAGGTGGAGCTCGTAGTGAGCCGCGATCACACCACCACACTCCAGCCTGGGTGACAGAGCGAGACTCAAAAAAAAAAAAAAGTATTCACCAACCCAAGTAGGGTGGAGCTCCTTCCCCCACCCATGCCCTCCCTGACTTCAAGACCTGCTCTGGGGCCTCAGCAGCCCCGGGACTGACCCTGAGTCCCAGTGGCTGCCAGTCGGAGCCACTCTCTAGGCCTTGGGGCCCTCTTCAGCCAGACAGCAGCCCAGGTGTCCAGCCAGCTGCAAGCATCCATCAACACCCCACTGAGGCCCTGGGGCTGCACAGTCCCACCTTGCAGAGCTCCAGGGCACTGTCTGGCTGTGGTCCGCTGCCCTCACCCTGCCACCGCCCTCCAGCTGTCCTCAGGCTCCCCAAGCCGACACCCACAGAGCGATCTGCCCTGACTCCAACCCCGGTGAGCTCTGCCCCTCCCCACGCCCCTGCACCCACCTGCTATGGGGAAAATCCCACCCTCCGCTGGGCCCAAGGGAGCAGCCAGAGCTTACACCTCCAGTGCAGCCCCTGTTCAGGGGGCTGGAGAGGCAGCCGCAGAGGCCCTGTGAGGCCGTGGCTTCTTTTAATCCTGGCCCGACCCTCAGGGCAGGTGCAATATGGCCCCCTTTCACCGATGGAGAAGGGGCACTGCGGCATCTCTGGCTCCATTACCAGAGCTGGGACCCCAACCCTCGCCTTCCCCACTGCTCTGCTGCCTAAAGTCTCAGTTCACAAAACACGGTCCAGGCCCCCTGGGGCTCCCAAGAACCTTCCAGAAAGCCCCAAGGTCAAAACCTGTTTTCACAGTAATGCCAAGGCTTCTCACTCCCGTCTTCGCTTGGACAGTGGAGTTTTCAGAGGCCATAAGAGGTGTGACACTCCCCTGCTTTCTCATGTCTTAAATATTCTCACGTTTAGTTTCCAGCACACTAAACAGCAGCAGATGTAACCTCCCTGACTTTTAACACCACGCAAGGGTCCTAAGACGAAAGCTTTGAGCATTACTGGCCTGGAGGCAGAGCTCTGCCTGACGTGCCCCCAACCCCCCTTCCTGATGAGCGAGCACAGCTTGCTTCCGTGGGTCTCTCGAAGCTCCTCCTACCCTTGTTGTAGGTGGCACCAGAACTCCCCGGAGACCGAGGGCTGGGGCCCCCAGGGCGGACTTTGGCCAAGCCCCTGCTCCACCCCCCAGAGCTGACAGTGGGTTGGACACAGGGTATCCCCTGCCCAGCATCCAGCAGGGCAAATCCTGGCACCGTGTGTGCTGCCTCCGCCCACGATGGACACCAGGAGCCCAGTCCCAGATTCCGGCCTCCTCCAGCCACTGCCAGTCCCCACCCCACAGCCCCCTACCCGAGCACGCGGGGCGCAGCAAGGCCCGGAGCCCTGCCAGGCATCAGACCCAAGGACTTGGGCCTGCCTTCATTACCCCAGAAGGGGAGCTGAGGTCAGAGACCCTCCCTGGAGACCCACCCTCCAGGCTACCACGGCCAGGACTCTCATCTGCTGAGGACCCCCGTGGGAACAGGGAGTGCTCCCATCTCTCTGTCCTCCCTGTGCTCCTCTCCACCCCAGAAACACACACACCTGGAGGGGGGCACTGTGGCCCCAGCACAGACCGCGCGGCAGGCAGGCTGGGCTTGCCCCCCACCAGCAGTGCCTGGGTGACCAAGGCTGCCAGAGTCATCCAGAGTTTGCAACTGCAACTGGGACATGGGGGTGAGGGGACCCCTGAGCACCTCAGGGACCACCCAAGGGGGCTTTCTGCAACTGCAGCTGGGGGCTGTTTTCCACTTTTGTCCCATCTCAGGCTGGCAAATTTCTCCCATTTGGTCCCAATTCTAGCCAGGTCACGTGTGAAAGGACAACTTCCTTCCAGACAGGCCCTGCAGGGTCCCCCTCGGCCCCTCCCATCAGTGGTGGCCCCACAGAGGCCCAGGATGGGCTGGGGTCCATCAGGAACACCTGTGTCCTTGGGCAGGGCCACCAGGTAAAACACAGGACACCCAGTCAGATCAGAATTTCAGATAAATAAGGAGTACCATTTCTGTGTAAATATGCCCTAAATATTTTACACTAAATTATTGGTATATATCCAAAGTCCCGACGTGACTGGGTCCTGTATCTCCTCCTTAGAGGCCTCGTGGCTCTGATGTTCGTGGGTTCAAATCCTCCCCACCTGGGGGCCCAGGCGCCCAACCACATCCCTGCCTGATTGCTCCACTCTTCCTCCCATTCCACCTCCCTTTCGCGTGGGTTTGAGGCCACCCCACTTTGGGACTGGAGAGAGACATGAGCAGGCCCTCCAAGGGCACCCCCAGACAGTGCCCCTGTCACCACTGCCTGTCAGCTGGGCTGGCCTCGTTTCAGTCCTCACCCAGCCCAGTGGGTCTAACATGCCCCAAGGATATCAGGCCCTCAACCCTGGAATCTGTGGCTGACTGCATGTGGCAGGAAAGGATTTTGCAGATTTCGTTAAGGATGTTGAGATGGGGGTAATCCCGGATTATCCCAGGTGGTCCCTAAATGCAATCACTCGCATGCTCGTGAGAAGGGGATTTGACACAGAGGAGGAGAAAGTAGTGTGATGGCAGAGGCAGAGCCTGGAGTGATGCAGCCACAAGCCACAGACTGTCGGCCACCACGGCAAGAGGTGAAGCAGGGAACTAATTCTCCTGGGGCCTCCAGAGGAGCAGAGCCCTGTTGACACCTTGATTTCAGTAGTGAGGCTGGTTTTGGCCCCAGGAGGCCTCGCCATTTGCAGTCATTGGTCACGGCATCCCTAAGAGACTAATGCACTACGGGGCCTTGTGGTCAGCCTGCCTGCTCTGCAGGAGAACCCTCCCAGTCAGGTACCCAGCTGCAGGCGGGGAGCTGGGGGTGGGTGACAGGCCCACCTCAGTGCTGTGTACATGGTCAGGGAGCCTGCCCACCCTCCACCCTGACCTCACCTGCATCCTCAGGGAGGCTGCCCTCCCTCCACTCCAACCCTCCTCCTCTGCATCCTCAGGGAACCTGCCCACCCTCCACCCCACCCTCACCTGCTGCAGCATGACTGGCTGTGGGCCGGGGCCACTTTCCCGGAGCAGGGAGGGGTGGAAAGGAGCTGCCCTCCCCTCTCCCCACCCCTCCACCCCGGCCAGCCGAGGTCGGGGCAGGTTCTAGCCCAGAGAGACCAGGGACCCCAGGGAAGACACAAAGCCCCCAGCCCACGACTGAAGTCACCAGTCTTTCGGTTTCAGGGGCTGGAGTTCCTACAACCATGTACAGAAGGCTTGGACCCAGGAGCAGGATGGGCAGGTGCGGACTCCGGCCGCAGGTGACCAGCTTAGGAGAGCGAGACCAGAAGTGCGGGACCACGGGAAGAACGAGTGTGTGTGACAGTCACTCTGGGCCGAGAAGCCCTCAACTCTCATGCGGCCCCCAGAGATCCCGAAACCCGCAGCCCCGTTCTGTGGATCTGAAGGGACCATTCTCTGCGCTGGGTAGCCATGGCGAAGCCCCTCACAGCCACCCAGGCCAGCTTGGTGCTGGGCCACGGCCTGGGGGGCACCAGGCACTCCTCACCCAGCGCTCAGCGCTCACCCTGGGGTCCCCAGGCAGGGAGTAAAAGATGCTGGGCTGGCCACCGGGCGGGGAGGGGCTCCGGGGAGCGCGGGCGGGGCCCACCCCCCCAGCAGGACCCCCCAGCAGGAGGCGCACACGGCTCCGGGGTCGCTCAGTTTATTGGTAAAACTGGCACTGAGCGTGGCGAGCGCTGGGCGCGGAAGCCTGGGGCGGGGCGCCTTTCCTCTTGAAGAACTTCCACTGGACCTTGATGGCGAGCAACCAGTCGCTGACCGAGGGGCCCTGGCGGAGGTGCAGACATGCCTGGCGGGTGCGGGCGCCGGGGCGGCGCGCGGGGCGGGGCGGGCGCCGGGCTGCTCCGGGGCGCGGCGCCGCCGGGGAGGGTCGAGCCGCGGGCGCCCGCGCTTCACTTGCCCGCCTTCTGCGCCTTCTGCGCCGACTTGGTGACCTTGCCGGCGCCGCCGCTCTTCTTCTCCACGTTCTTGATGACGCCCACGGCCACCGTCTGCCTCATGTCGCGCACGGCGAAACGGCCTGGGGGCCGGGGCGGCGCGTGAGCGGGGCCGGAGGACTCGTCCCACCGTCCCCCCAAGGGCTCTCGCCGGGCGGGGGCGCAGCCACAGAACGAAGCCGGGTCCGGAACGTCCTCGGAACACCCGTAGCGCAGAGCGCGCCCTTGTGAGGACGGCCGGCCTCGCCAGAGCCCTGCCTGGGTGGCTGCTCCGTGGCCTGCTGGGCGGCCACGGGGCAGGGGCAGCCCGAACGCTGCCACTGGATGACTGTGGGCCTTCCTCACTCGCGGGGCCTTCCTCACTTCTGGGGCCTCGTGTGCACACAGGACCCACCCCAGGTCCTCCAGGTAGGGTCACCTGCACTCAGTGACACGGAGGCCGTGGGTCTCCTGCCATGCTCTGGGCCAAACTCCGCAGGACAGGGGCCCACTGCTGTCACCCAGCGCCCCATCCCCGCAGTCCTCGGCCCTCAGCCTGGGTCAGCCACCGCCTGGGGGCTGCACCTCCCCGGACCACCCCGGCTCACCGAGAGGCGGGTACTGGGAGAAGCTCTCCACACACATGGGCTTTCCCGGCACCATCTCCACAATGGCCGCGTCTCCAGACTTCAGGGACTTGGGGTTGTCCTCCAGCTTCTTGCCAGAGCGCCGGTCAATCTTCTCCTTAAGCTCCGCAAACTTGCAGGCGATGTGGGCCGTGTGGCAGTCGATGACCGGGGAGTAGCCGGCGCTGATCTGCCCCGGGTGGTTCAGGATGATGACCTGGGAGCAGAGCCACAGGCGGCCATAAGGCACATCCACGGTGGGCACCAGGAGGGAGCCAGAGCAGGGCTGGGAGGCCCAGTCATGGGGCCCCCCTCTATGGGTTCCGAGTGCTGACTGGAGGACCCAGCCCCCAGACCTGAACCTCAACATCCTCATTAAGCAGAAGATAAACAACTGAGATCCATTGTTTCGAAGGGGCAGAGGCAGCACCTACACGGCCAACCCCAGCTGGAACTAAGGCAGGGGGGTGACAAAACTGGACCTCAATTCCTGTATTTCAGTTGTATCTCAATAAAGCCACTTCTAAAAATCATATGAAGAGGCCGGGCACAGGGGTTCACGCCTACTGTAATCCCAGCACTTTGGGAGGCCGAGGTGGGCAGATCACTTGAGGTCAGGAGTTCAAGACCAGCCTGGCCAACATGGCGAAACTCTGTCTCTACTAATAATACAAAAATTAGCCGGGTGTGGTGGCGCATTCCTGTAATCCTACCTACTGGGGAGGCTGAGGCAGGAGAATCACTTGAACCCGGGAGGCGGAGCTTGCAGTGAGCCAAGATCATGCCACTGCACTCCAGCCTGGGCAACAGAGCGAGACTCCATCTCAAAAAAATAATGATAATAATATGAAGAGGGCAGCAAAGAGGGGGCAATGAAAACTGTAGAGAATAAAAGTATGACAGAGATGTCTCAGGCAGTAAGTTAACAAAAGTGTTTTTCCAGGACGAATGTAGGACCTTAAAGGCTGGGCAGCCCAGCGGTGTGGCATGGACAGCAGACCCGGGATTGCACAGAGGCTGGG
Source organism: Papio anubis (assembly GCF_008728515.1). Classification (NCBI taxonomy): domain Eukaryota; kingdom Metazoa; phylum Chordata; class Mammalia; order Primates; family Cercopithecidae; genus Papio; species Papio anubis. The sequence continues at coordinate 90,657,486 of NC_044991.1, forward strand.
GAGCCATAGGGCCTGCACCCCTCCCAGAACGGATTTATCCCCCCAGTAAATGCTCGGTGGGCCCCTCGATGGAATGGAGGTCTTTTCTCTTTCCTTTTCTTTTTTTCTTTTGAGACGGAGTCTCGCTCTGTCGCCCAGTCTGGAGTACAGTGGTATGATCTCAGCTCACTGTAACCTCCACCTCCTGGGTTCAAGCAATTCTCCTGCCTCAGCTTCCTGAGAGCTGGGACTACAGGCGCGTGCCACCACACCCGGCTCATTTTTGTATTTTTAGTAGTGATGGTGTTTCACCATGTTGACCAGGATGGTCTTGATCTCTTGACCTCATGATCCACCCACCTCGGCCTCCCAAAGTGCTGGGATTACAGGCATCAGCCACCGCACCCGGCCTGAGAGTCTGTTTTCTCCCCACACCAGGTGACCTGCCAACAGCAGCCTCACCCAGGACAGTCCTGCTGCTGCCCAGCAGGCGCCAGCCCCCTGGACCCAGCGCGGCCCCCAACCTGGGAGGTGAACTGAGCGGCCTCCTGCGGCGGGTCAGACTTGCTGTCCCCACACACGTTGCCCCGCCGGATGTCCTTCACTGACACGTTCTTCACGTTGAAGCCAACGTTGTCGCCAGGCAGAGCTTCGCTCAGAGCCTCGTGGTGCATCTCCACCGACTTCACCTCAGTGGTGATGTTCACCGGTGCAAAGGTCACCACCATACCCGGCCGCAGGATGCCTGTCTCCACCCGGCCCACGGGCACCGTGCCAATGCCTGCAGAGGAGACGGGGTGTGAGGGGAAGGCAGGGCCCGAGAGGATGCTGGGGCAGGATATTCGGAGACAGAGCCTGGAAACCAACAAAGCCTGGGACTGGATCCCCCCGACAGGCCTGGGGGTTGGGGCCACATGGGCAGAGTGCAGGGGGAGGCCAGGGACAAGGCAGACCCAGAGATTCCAAGGCAAGTGAGGGCCGCCCCACTCAGCTGGGGAGATAAGAGGCTGAACAGCAGAGCTCCCAGGAACCCAAGGAAAAGCCACAGGGGCAGAGAAGGGGGAGGATGGGCAGAGAGGGGCTGTCTGAACCTGGCATCCCATCCATGCCCCCGGGGAGCACTTTCCCTCGAAGAGGGTACTATGGGACCCCTCCTTTGTCTGAGGACTCCTCCCTGTGAGTGTGGGCCAGACCACTGGACTGCTCCTGCCTGGGGCCTGGTAGCCCTGCTCCCTGCGGGCTCTCTGGGCCCCACTTGGAGGCTGCGGGTCTCTATCATTAAAGGGGCCTCTCAGCCGGATGCAGCACAGGCACAGTGGCACCTGAGCGTCCCTGGCATTTCTTGTGGATCTGCTTACACCAATTGTGCAGCTGCCACAAGGGGGTCTTGTCTCCCCCAGGCTACTAGGTCTCCACCCTCACCTCCCAGGGCTGTGATGGAGGCCCACTGTAGCCTCCAGCAGACTTCACTGAGCCTGCGGGCTGTGCTCTGTGCTAGGGTGAGCATGACGCCCCCACTGTGCACATAGAGATGCCTGCAACATCTTTGGCTGCAGCCCCCTGGCTGGGGGTCTCCTATCAGTGCCCCTTCTCTGGGGTCTCAGATTTACGGTTTCTTGTCTTGGGGAGATGGATGGATGGATGGATGGATGGATGGATGGATGGATGGGGAGGTGGATGGGTGGATGGAAAGAAGGATGGATGGGTAGGAAAGTGGGTGGGTGTGTGGATAGATGGATGGATGGATGGATGGGGGGATGGAAGGATGGATGGATGGGGAGGTGGATGGACAGAAGGATGGGTGGGGAGATGGATGAGGGGGGAGATGGATGGATGGATGGATGGATGGGTGGATGGGTGGATGGATGGGGAGGTGGAAGGATGGTGGTGGATGGATGGATGGATGGTGGGGTGGATGGATGGATGGGGAATGGATGGATGGATGGATGGAGAGATGGATGGATGGATGGATGAGATGAATGGATGAATGCATGGATGATGGAGAGAAGGACCGGGGAGATGGATGGACTGGATGGATGGACAGTGGATGGTGGATGGATGGATGGAATAGATGGATGGATGGATGGATGGACAGAAGGATGGAAGGGAGGATGGATGGATGGATGGATGGATGGATGGAGGGAGGGATGGATGGATGGGTGGATGGGTGGATGGACAGAAGGATGGATGGGTGGAGAGGTGGGGAGGTGGATAGATGGAAGGAGAGGTGGATGGATGGATGGAGAGATGGATGGATGAGATGGATGGATGAATGCATGGATGATGGAGAGAAGGATGACTGCGGAGATGGATGGATGGAAAGTGGATGGGTAGATGGGGAGATGGATGGATGGATAGATGGATGGATGGGGAGGTGGATGGATGGATAGGTGGATGGATGGATGGATGGATGGGGAGGTGGATGGATGGATAGGTGGATGGATGGAAGGATGGATGGATGGATGGAGGAATGGATGGATGGATGGATGGACAGAAGGATGGATGGGGGAGGTGGTGGATGGATGGATGGATGGATGGATGGAGTGGATGGATGGTGGATGGATGGATGGATGGATGGAGGATGGATGGAGGATGGACAGATGGATGGAAGAATGGATGGATGGATGGATGAGAAGGATGGATGGATGGATGGATGGATGGATGGATGGATGGATGGGGTGGATGGTCAGAATAGGGACGAACGGCAGGAAACGGACGGACGGACGGACGGATTTACGACGGATGGATGGATGGATGGGTGGACGGGATCGAAAAGTGGATGGGTGGTGGATGGATGGATGGAGGATGGAAGAATGGATGGACAGGATGGATGGAGGAAGGGATGGATGGAGGATGGTGGATGGATGGATGGATGGATGGAGGGTGGATGGTGGATGGACGGAAGGATGGAATGGATGGATGGGTGGAAGGATGGATGGATGGATGGATGGATGGATGGAGGTGGTGGATGGATGGATGGACAGATGGATGGAGGAATGGATGGATGGTAGGTGGTGGATGGGTGGATGGAAGGATGGATGGAGATGGATGGATGGACGGATGGATGTGATGGACGGACGGACAGATGGAGACGGATAGATTTGGACGGACGGACAATGACGGATGGACGGACGGGGTGGAGAAGTGGGTTGGTGGATGGATGGATGGATGTGGATGGATGGATGGATGGATGGATGGAGGAATGAATGGATGGTGGATGGATGGATGGATGGAGGTGGTGGATGGAATGGATGGATGGAAGGTGGATGGAATGGATGGATGGATGGATGGACGGACGGATGGATGGATGGATGGATGGATGGATGGATGGGGAGGATGGATGGATGGATGGATGGATGGATAGAAGGATGGATGGAGGTGGATGGATGGATGGATGGATGGATGGATGGATGGATGGATGGATGGATGGATGGATGGATGGATGGAATGGATGGATGGGTGGATAGATGGATGGATGGAGGTGGTGGATGGTGGATGAGAAGCCGACGGATGCAGGCGAGCGGACGGACGGATGGATGGATAGATAGAAGGATGGATGTGTGGGACAATGGATGGATGGATGGATGGATGGATGGATGGATGGAAGATGGATGGAGAGAAGGATGGATGGGTTGGATAATGGATGGATGGATGGAGGGGTGGATGGATGGATGGATAGATGGATGGATGGATGGATGGATGAACAGAAGGATGGATGGTGGGGAGGTGGATGATGGATAGATGGATGGATGGATGGATGGATGGAAGGATGGATGGATGGAGGTGGATGGATCAGTGGATGAACAGAAGGATGGATGAGTGGGGAAGTGAGGAGTGGATGGATGGATGGATGGGTGGATGGATGGATGGATGGATGGATGGACGGGGACATAGGTGGATGGATTGATAGAGAGAAGGATGGATAGGTGGGAAGATGGATGGATGGATAGATAGAAGGATGGATGGAATGGATGGATGGATGGATGGATGGATGGATGAAGAGGTGGATGGATGGATGGAGAGAAGGATGGATGAGTGGGACAATGGATGGATGGATGGATGGATGGGGTGGATGGATGGATAGATGGATGGATGGAGAGATGGTGGAATGAAGGATGGATGGTGGAAGATGGTGGATAGGGGATGGATAGAAGGATAGACGGGTTGGATAATGGATGGATGGATGGAAGATGGATGGATGGATGGATGGATGGATGGAAGAGGTGGATGGATGGATGGATGGATGGATGGATGGATGGATGGATGGATGAATGGAGTGAAAGATGGATGGTGGATGGATGGATGGATGGATAGAGGAGGATGGATGGGTGAGGAGGTGGGTGGATGGATGGATGGATGTGGGATGGACTCTTCCCCAGAAAGTGTGTGGTAAAGGGAGAGATTGGAGACAGCCCAGTCTTGAGATGCCTCATAGGGACCCCTGGTCTAGGGCAGGCGGAACTGGCTGGGCAGGAGCTCCAGCACGGCGCCCTTGCTCACCGCCGATCTTGTACACGTCCTGCAGTGGCAGGCGCAGGGGCTTGTCCGTGGGGCGCGTGGGGGGCAGAATGGTGTCCAGGGCCTCCAGCAGGGACACGCCGCTTGCGTTGCCCTCCTTACGCTCCACCTTCCAGCCCTTGAACCACGGCATCTGGACCGAAGGGAGAAAATCAGTCCATTACAGAGACATTGGTGGCCTCCCCACCCTCAGGCCTCCCCAGGGTGCCTCCACGAATCCTGCTGTTCAGGCTAAACTTGTCTCACGCCCTTTAAGATGAGGAATTTCCCCAACCTGCTCCTCCCCAGCCCATAGCCCCAGCATCACAGGGACCCTGGGAAGGAGATCCCTCTTAAAAGGAGGAGGACAAAGAGGTAAAGCACCCTTCCCAGCCCAGGCTGCTCAGGAGTTGCTGACACTGTGAACAAACCCCCAGTCCAGCCCCAAGTCCCCGAAGGCCCCAGGCCCCTGACCATCAGCTCTAGGCAGGGCAGGTGACTTGACTAGGAGGATGCCGAGTCTAGACAAGGGCCAGGCCAGGGACAGAGCTGGAGGGGGAGCCTCGCCCCACCCTAGCTCCTGGACACCGTGCTGCCTCCAAGCTTGGCACAGCCCTGTCTGGAGCTTCTCCTGGTGCGGCCCCTACTCCCACCCCACGAAGCCTCCCTCTGGGCCACCTGCCACAAACAGGGAGCAGGGGAGGGAGCCGGCAGCACTGTGCCCCAGCCCCCCAGGGCCTGTATAAGCATGGGCCACCTAGCAGCTCAGGCCAGAGGGGAGTGTGGGGTCCCTGATGGCTGGAGGCCTCCCTGGAGAGGCGGAGAATGGTGTTCGCCACATGACACCCTGTGAGGAAAATGCCATCACAGGTAAACAACACCCAGCCTCATGAGATGGAGGCGGGGCTAGGGAAGCCCCTCTCAGCTCTGTCCCCAGACCTCAGCGCTGGGCTCAGTGCTGCTGGTCTGTCTCCCCGCTGTCTCTAGACTCCACACCTGTACCCTCACTGTTGGCAGCTACACTGCTGGCAGAGCCCAGTGGCAGCCATTCTGGTGGCTCCTCTGGCTTGGAGAACCCTTGGAACACAGTCTCAGGTTCTGCAAGTGTCTCTACGTGTCACCTCCAGCCAAGGCAGAGTCCCTGGGCCACAGACTGTTCGCACGCTGAGCTCCCAATTGACCAGCCAAGAGCCAATCCTTAGCCCTCCCAGCCAGCCCAGAAGCATGCACTTCCCAAAGCCAAACCCTGCTCCAAGACCCCAGGGGAGGCAGCCGGGGAGGCCCCCACGGCCCAGCCCGCAGCCCCTGCATGTTTTCCAGAGCCAGGACAATGGCCTGGCAGAGAGGAAACCGACCACCCCCATGGCAGGGCTCTGGAGACCAGGCACATGGGCCATGCTGGAGGCCACTGCCCCTGCTGTGTTGACATCAGGGATGGACCCGGGCCCTGGCCAGCCGTGTGGGAGGCTGAGTGTAGGAGCAAAGCCTGGTGCTGAGGGGGGATGGGGCTCCCCGCTGGGCCTTGAGCCAGTTAGGGAAACCCAGCAGGTTTCATGGGGAACCTGCATTTCCCTAGGACAGGCCCTCCACCTCCCCCTGCCACCTGCCGGTGCCTCACTCTGGGGCAGGGGGTCCAGCCAGCCCGTGTGGGTCTCACCGCCTTGGTAGCCACTCAATGCTGGGGAGGGCTCCAGCATGTTGTCGCCATGCCAGCCGGAGATGGGCACGAAGGGCACGGTGGCCGGCTGTGGCCGCATCTTTCCTTTGGATGTAGGCTTTTGGACTTCCTGGACACTCCCATCATAGCTGTGCCTCGCTGTAGGTCAGTCTGCGGAGTCCATTTTGTTCACGCCACGAGCAAGTTGCCAAGCCACACCCAGTGTGTAGGCCAGCAGGGCATGCTCCCGCGTCTGCCCATTCTTGGAGATGCCCGCCTCGAACTCACCCACGCCCGCCGCCACGATCAGCACTGCGCAGTCCGCCTGCCCAGCGGGGGACACAGTGAGCCCCGCCCCACCTGCCCAGCAGGGGACACAGGCCTCTCCAGGCAGTGGGCTGGGGCCTGAGCAGCCCACTGGGGCCTTGGGGAGGGAGACATGGGGGTCCCCACTTCAAGGGCAGTGTGGGGGGCTCATCGCCAGGCCATGGGTCAGGGGACCGAGGTTCAACCCTGGCTCCACCACCAGTGGGCTGTGTGTCCCTGGACAAGTCACTCAGCCTCTCTGGTCCTGTTCCTCACTTGAGGACAGATTGAGGTCACAGTTATCAAAGCAGTTTGGAGGTGGTGGCATGTGTCCTGCTGTCTGCAGGATGCTGTGTCTGGGGTGCCCGTGCATCTCTGTGAGTGCCCCGAAATGTCATACAGTCCAGGCCTGGCTGGTGGCACCTCTGCCCACTGCTCACTGTCCCCATCCTGGCCTCTAGCCCCTCTGTGCATGAAGGTGTGTCCATGTCCACATCTGCCCCCGTCTGTCTGGGGACTCTGACACTGGCTGGGTGTCCTCACAGGCACTGGGTCAGATGCCAGAGCCCTGGATTCCTTCTTGGGGGGGCTCTAACCCAGACCGGGTGAGGGGTGGCCCAGGTGAGGGGTCCCCTGCCCTCACAGGAAGCACAGGAGACCCCACCACCCCAGTGATCCCAGGGGCCCCCAGTGTCCCTTGAAGGGGTGCAGCGGCCTCTCCCCCAGCCCCACCTGCTGTGCCCTGCTCACCTGGGATGTGCCTGTGATCATGTTCTTGATGAAGTCACGGTGGCCGGGGGCATCGATGATGGTGATGTAGTACTTGGTGGTCTCGAACTTCCAGAGGGAGATGTCGATGGTGATGCCGCGCTCACGCTCCGCCTTCAGCTTGTCCAGCACCCAGGCATACTTGAAGGATCCCTTCCCCATCTGGAGCAGGTGCGGGTCACGGGTGAGGGTCACAGGTGAGGGCGAGACCTGGGACCCGGGGAGTCCCTGGCGGTGCGAGCTGCTTGTCACAGCAGAGTGGCCGCGGGAGGCGGGAGATGGGCTCCAGCACCCGCTTGCTCCCCGCCGGGGTCCTGGAACGCCGGCCCCTCCGTCTGGACCCCACACCCAGACCCTGCCCCCCATGACCGGCCTCTGCACCGGCTCCGGAATGGGTGCGGCTACGCACGTCCACCAGCAGGTGGCGCGAGGGCCTGGGAGTCGCCCGCTCTCCCAGCGAAGCCGCCAGATGGGATAAACCCCTCCCCCGCCAGGGCTCCCCTTTATCTGAAGCTGCGGACGCCCCCAGATCCCTTCCTCAGCCAGAGGCCAATAATACCACCGTGTTTGGGGCTGTCAGATAAATAACCCTCGGTGTTATTTTATTTTAAGGTGAGGAGAAGGGAAAACGGAATGAGGTCAGGAGGAGGCCCTGGCTGCACCGCTCCTTCCCGCTGCTCCAGCCTCCCCACCCCCCTGAGGCTTCTCCTCCCCTTCCTCGCTCTGCCGGTCACGGGAAGCTGGGGGGCCTCAGCCAGTGAGACCCCCACAGGAGGGGACGGGCTGCAGTCAGGGCAACAGCGATGGTCACTACCCAGCTGGGCATAGCTCCCCACCAGGGCCTTGCACAGACTGGACTCTTGCCCTCCAAGAGGCTGCCCAGCCTGGAGGGGACCAAGACGGGACCCAGCTGGGGCCTGAACCAGCCGCCCTCTGAAACCCCCGCCTTCTCCCGACGAGGCTAGGTAAAGGGTGATGCAGCCCAAACTCAGGGGTGCAGCTCAGAGCACCCACCTCACCAGGGCAGAGACTCAGCCCAGGACAGCGAGTGCCCCCTCCCCAGGCCCTGGCCTCCACCTTCATCATCCAGGTGAGAGCTCCCACAGGCCCTCCCAGAAGTGGGCTTCTCCCTAGAGCCCTGGGCAAGGGAGGGGGACCAGAGAGCAGACCCTGACTCATGGCCACTCCCCACCACTGTCTCAACCACCAAAGAGGAACCGCTTCAAAAGGTCAGCCAGAGGGCCACCTCATCCAGGACCCCCACCCCAGGGGTGCACTGGACAGCAGCCCTCCACAGCGCAGCACAAGAAAATGGAGCAGACGGGCCGGCTGCCCATCAATCAGCTATTAATAGCAGCGTGCGTCCTGGCAGGGCCCTGGGACAAGTGAGGGCAGCACCACCTCCAGCCCCAGCCTTGGCCCTGGGGGGAAGGGGGCAAGGCTGTAGGGCCCTCCAGCCCCAGCTCAATGTGGCAGAGTTCCAGAGCCTTCTGTGGACCCTCCCAGGTCACCTCCCTCACCACAGGGCAAGTCCGGCAGCTCGATGGCCACCCCTCCCCCACCAAGCTCTCCGAAAGAGAGGCTGCCCCACTGGACCCTCTGAGGCCTGAGTGTCCCACAGCGTGGGTCCCTCCTGCCCTGGAGGTCTCCTGAGCCACATGTCCTGGGGCTGGGAGATGCCAAGCCTGGCCACCACAGGAGTTGGGAGTTCCTTCTCAGGGGGCCAAGACCAGAGCCCCCGGAGCTCACCTCAGCTGCCTCCTTCTCGAACTTCTCGATGGTCCTTTTGTCGATGCCCCCGCACTTGTAGATGAGGTGGCCCGTGGTGGTGGACTTGCCAGAGTCCACATGGCCAATGACCACGATGTTGATGTGGGTCTTCTCCTTGCCCATTCTGCTGGGAGTGTGAGGGGCTGGCGGGACCCGGGGTGCTCTGGCTCAGGGCGAGGGGGGGGCTGCAGTGATTCTGTGGTGCCAGCAGTGGGGGGGAGACAGGTGATGGGGAGCCCGGGGGGGAGAGACCAGCAGAGACTGTCCTGGCACAGGCTGGGCACACATCCCTGCCCACAAACCAAGCCCCCATGTTTGGTGGGGAGGGAAGGGCCCCCACCCACAGCTGGGCCTGGCCAGGGCAAGTAGAGGCTGTACACTGCCGCCACCCCACACTTGAGCCCAAGCAGCCCCATCTGCTGTAAATAACTGGGCGTTGGGAGCCTGCGGGCCCCTCCTTGGGAAGGGGTTAGCCACCATTTGGAAGGACCACGCAGTGCCAGGCTGGGTACGTCCGTGACCAGCAAAGCGGGGTGATGAGTCACCTGCCCAGTGCTCCAGGGCCCTGTCCTCCACGCTCGCTCCCCTCCCCGGCGGCAGGGCCAGGGACACGGCGCCCCACCCCCACCCGCTGCCACCGGGGAGAGATGGCCACTGCTCCCCACTCCCCTCCTCAGGCAGGGACGGCGCCATCTTCCCCTCATCCCTGCCCGGCAGGCTGGGCCAGAGCCCCGACGGAGATGCGCTGCCCAGATTAGGGACCCAGAATAGCTCTACGTGCCACCCCCCCAGACTCTCACAGGGGCAGACAGCGGCCAGGAGGTGGGGGTCCCTGTTCCAGCCTGAGGAAGGAGGACCCTGTCCAGCCAAGCCCAGCAAGTGCCAGGTGGAGATGCCCTCGGCCCGGTGGGGATATAGGGGGCACCCTCCCTCCACCCTCCCCTCCGGTCAGGGCCGTGGGTCACAGCCCCGTCCCATCACAGAGGTCAGTGGAGAAACCCACACTGCTCCTCGGGGACAGGCGGCTGCGGGAGGCAAAGAGGACAGAAGCCACCCTGGGGTGGGAACACGGGTGGGGGTGGGGAGGCCAGGGCCCCCAGATCTCACCACCTCCCTCAGCGTCCTCTGGCCCAGCGCCCCGAAGCCCGACCCCCATCAGCCCCTGGCACTGAAGACGCTGCCCCCAGCCCGCAGGGTCCCCGCGGCCCCAAGGTCATGGCTACGGGGAGATCGCCGCCCAGGACCCGGCCCCGCCGCCCCGCGCCGCCCCGCGCCGCCCCCCACCCCCGGCCCAGCCCGGCCGACGCGGGGACCCCCGGGAGCCGGAATCCGGGCGCGCGCGGGGGCGGGTGTGGGTGCCGGGCCCGGCCGCCCTCTGCCCCGCGGGACCGGCCCCGGGGGTCCCTCTTCGGAAGACGGGGACGGGGGCGGAGGCCCGGGGGCCGAGCGTCCTTACCCGGAGCCGAGGTCTCAGCCAGAGGGACTGGCGGCGCCGGCGCCGGCGGTTTTATCTCCGGGAGGGGGTCCACCTATTGACGGTGGCGGCGCAGTGCACCGCGCCCTGCAGCACGCCAATGCGGAACCGCGCGGGAGGGGGCGGGGCGCGGACGCGCGCGGGCGGGCGCCACGGGGACGCGAGGGGATGCGGGAGGCGCGGGCTGCAAAGACGGACGCGGGAGGCGGGAGAGAAACGCGCAGCGGGCGGGGGCGGGGCGGGGGGCAGGGCGGGGAGGCGGCGGGAGGGAGGGACAGGCATGGAGACCGCGCTGGGAGAGCGCGGCGGGCCCGGGAGACGGGGCGAGAGCCGGCTCGGGGCAGGAACACGCTTCAGCCGCGAAAAGCGGTCCCCGGGGACGGGGCAGACGCCGAGGAGCGGAGCCGGCAGGCGGGGGAGGGGAACAGCTGCGCTGCAGCCTGGGAGACGAGCCTGGGTCTACCGGCCCCTCCCCGGCTGCTCATGAGGGACGCCCGAGAACCCCCGAAGCCCGGCTCTGAGGGGCTCTCCCTAGTGAGGCCCGGGGGTGCAGGTCTCAGGGTGGAACCCCGGAATCTGCTGGTTTCCAGCCCCTGTCCTCACGTGCCTGCCCTCCTGGGCGCACCATGACAGGCCCCCAGGATCCGGCGCAGAACCACCCTCCCCGGAGAGGCTGGTCCCACGGTGCAGGGCACGCCGGAAGCCCGCTCCCAGACCCACTGACATCTTCCAGGGACCCTGCCCTCCGGGTGCGCCTACCGCCGGCTGCTGCTGGGAAACAGCGCCAGCCAAGGGCGAGTCAGATCCAGACAGACCCAGGCCCCCGCCCAGCGCCCACCCCGCTGCACCTCAGCGCCTTGCGGCTGTCCTCACATGGGGTCAGGATGCCAAGCCAAAGACCGGGCCACGCTCTGTAGGAAGTGGGGAGTCCCTGAGGTCCTGGGCACCCGCGGGTAATGACCAACGTGGGATGTGAGGAAGGGGATGTGGCGGCCATGTGTTGTGTGAAGACCAAGGTCAGGGGCTTCCTCCCAGACCCCAAGATCCTGTCGTCTCACCCAGGTATTCACATCTTCCCTCCCACGCTGCCCCCGCTACTCGGATCTTCCTGCCAGCAGGGTCTCGGGGGGTGTGTGCTGAGTGGGGGCAGAGCCCTGGCACCTGTCCTGTCAGCCCTGAGTGCCCACTGAGTGTTGACATGGAGGGCCTGGGTCGGGCCCGGCACCTGCCACTGGGTAAAGCCATGGGGATCCCCAGAGACTGGACCCCTACCAGGCCCCCTGGCAGGTGTGAGGAGGAAGGAAAGGTGGGGGCCCAGGGTCGGGGCCAAACAGTTCTCCCCAGCCCATGGAGAGGGTCTCTCAGGAGGACACTGGTCTGTGGCTGCGTCTGCCCCATAGGAGTCCAGGGACTTGAGCTCCTGAGCCACAGGCAGGAGAGGAGGCAGGGAGGGCCTGCCAGGTGCCCCGGCACTTCCGAGTGCTGCTGATGCCATCAAACAGGAGCCAGGAATAAAAATATCCGCCTGGCGAGAAAGCAAGTCCCGCCCCACCCCACCCAGCTGGTCTCTATATTTAACGCCTCCCCTGCAGCCCGAAGGTTAGGCAGGGATTTGGGAAGTGGGCTTGCTGCAGGGGCTCCGGTGGCCCAGGCTGGGGTCCCTGGCATGCCCACCCCACTCCCTCAGGGGACCACCAGGACTCTGGGCTATCCAGACACCCCTTCCCCCTCAGCTCCCAGCTCGCCCACAGCGGTGCCAGGGGCTCACATATGCCGGGGGCCCTTGCCACCCACAGGAGTGGCCCCTGAGAGTCAGTGGAATGTGGCATCCTCCCCAAAGCACCTGTGTGCTGACCCTGGGCAAGGGTGTCGGTGACTCCTCCAAAGAGTCTCCTGGGCTCTTTGGGTCCACGGTGCGGCCCTTTGGGGCCCTGGGAGCTGCTGACTCAGTATCCGGAGACACTGGGAACACACAGCTAACGGGGCTGCGGTCACAAGGCTAAACACTAAGACACCGATGGTTCCGAGCCCTGCGAGACTGAATAGTACTGAATGACTACTAACTACGGAATGTTAACTGCTGAATAACAGCAGTGGCCTGACCACGTCCCCAAAGTGCACGAGCTGTAACTTAATCCCTAATGCAACAGTGCTGGGGGCTGGGGCTTTCAGGAGGGTGTCTGGGTCATAAGGGGTTTGCCCTTCTGAATGGACTCGTGCCCTATAAACAGGACTCATGGCAGTGGGTTCTCTCTTGCTCCTCCACCTTCTCCCACATGAAGACGCAGCAAGAAGGTCCTGCCAGATGCCAGCACCTTGATCCTCGACTTCCCGGCCTCCCGACTGTGAGAAACAAACTTCTGTTTACTTGTAATAAACATAACTTATAAATATATAAAGCAAACTTTATAAAGTAAATTTTTAAATTTAAGTAATGTATAATTACCCAGTCTCAGGTATTCTGACATAGCACAACAAGCAGGTTGTGCTACTTGTCAAGCAAGCTACTTGTCAACGGACAGGTAGCGCCAGATGACTTTGAGTACCAAGCAAATTAGCCACAGCCAAGTCGCCCAGCTGTGTGAGTTCACAGTGTGGGGGACGGGGGACAGGGGGCCATCCATGCACGTGCACAGTGTGCGGGGATGGGGGCTGCGGGGACAGATGCTACGAGGTAGGCCCCCCAAGGCTGGCCGGAGGACCTTGAGAACCCGTGAGGCAACTGGGCACAGAAAGGCCAAGATTCCTGTCCAAGGACACACAGCAAGTAGGGGGCCTGTGGCCTGTGCTTTCCCTGCCCTCCCCCAGGTCAGGACTTGGGCCCCTCTTCCTGCATCTGAGTCCCTGGTCACAGTGCCCCCCTTACCAACAACCTGGGGGGGGTAGGAGGGGGGATGGTGAGTCAAGAGGGCACCAGCCAATCAGGGCTCCCCTGAGGGCAGGCCCCGCCCCTCTTCGACCCCTCCCAGAGCCCCCAGGCCCCGCCCCTCCTTGCCCCCTCCCAGAGCCCCCAGGACCCATCCCTGAGCTGTTTGGGGAGACACAGGCAACCCCTTCTTTGGCTGGCTAGGGTTTCACGAGCCTCGGGGAAGAAGATGCAGCTAAAATTAACCGCTATCAAGCTGTCAGCCCCGGAAATAAACCTGCCTCCCATTGGCTGCTGGTGACGTCACTGCCGGGTTAATAATAGCCTCCGAGTGCCTAACGAACCACCTGTGCATGGGGCACAGCCAGGCCATCACCCCGGGGCCACCGCCGCAGGCAGGTGGAGGCTGGCAGCCCAGAGGCAGACAGGGGCTTGGAGGCAGAGTGGGGAGCAGGGCCAAGACGGCTCTCTGGCCCCCAATGTCTCAGGATGACCTCAGCCCTGGCCTGGCCCCAGAGCAGGTGCGGATTCGGTTCCCAGTGAAGGAGCATCTCATCTGCTGGCCCACCTGGGCCCCCTGGACGGCCACCAGGACAAGGTCCTCCCCCGCGGCCATGCCTTGGGGCTGGCTCCCTGGGGACTGAACATGCCCTTGAGGCAGTGAATTAAACAGTCTCCATGGCAGCAGAGAGCTCCTGCCTCTGGAGCCTCCCTTAGAGGAGCAGCTCATGTCCCCCCCAGATCAGAGAAGCTGGGGCTGGGCTGGCAGCGGACAAACATGCCTGAGGGTCACGCCACAGACCTGGGCCAGCCACGGCCCCAACAGCCCACCCTCCAACCCGGTGTCTGGGTGTGGCTGAGGCAGACCTAGTCTACCAGGCAGGCCCAGGAGGGATGTAGCCCCTCGGAGAGGGGGAAGGGCGGCCTGGCCTGCCACCCCCACCTGCAGGCCCCAGCAGGAGCGTTGCCATGGTGAGAGGCAGCAGCAGCAGGAGGCCCCTCCCTCCAGGCCCTGCTTCCCGGGAGCCCAGCACCCACCCTGGTGGGGAGCAGACAGCACGTGCTCCTGCCACAAGCAGCACTTTCTGGGCCTCTGGGCTTCTGGGCTTCCAGCTGCAGTCCCCCCCAGCCCCTCCCGGCTCCTGGCCGTTACAGCCCATTGCAGGCTGGGAGGCTAAACAGGAGGCCGGGGTCACCGACCTGGGTGGGGTCACCTCTTGGACACAAGAAGGGCAGCCCCTGGTGCCAGCCCAGGGGCACTGTGCCCTCCAGTGCCCGGAGGTGGAGGGGGAGCCTGGGTAGGGTCTGCAGACCATTAACCCCACAGCTGCCTCCTCTGGGCCCTGGAGGAAAAGGGACCCATCAGTTGTGTCTCACTCTGTAGCTGGTCCAGAGAGAATGGGGGGTCCGACGTCTGTGGTCAGGTCTGGAGAGAATGGGGGGTCTGGCGTCTGTGGTCAGGTCTGGAGAGAATGGGGGGTCCGGCGTCTGTGGTCAGGTCCGGAGAGAATGGGGGGTCCAGTGTCTATGGTCAGATCTGAAGAGAATGGGGGGTCCGGCGTCTGCGGTCAGGTCCGGAGAGAACGGGGGGTCCAGTGTCTGTGGTCAGGGCCCCCTCAAGGGCCCACTGAAAGCAGAGCTCCCTTCCTGTGGCCCCACCCAAGGTCCCAACTCCCGTCCTATGTACCCGGCACCAGGTTCAAGGGGGATCTCTCGAGGTGGGGAAATTGCCCTGGGGAACCTGAAGTCCATTAGCAGCTCTGGAGGCCCTGTTTTCACCCCTTTGAATAGCTCTTCCCTCAATTAGGCAGCTGGGGGTCTTATGAAGAGAATAACAGGACCCTGCCCGCACCTTGGGGACGAGCCTCCCAGGGGCCACCGCCCATCATCGCCTCCCACAGAGACTCAGAGCCTCCCCACCCTGGAGGGACCTCCCCACACTGCCAGGAACCGAGCAGCCGGGCCAGGGCAGGAGGAAGGGCAGGGAGAACACAGAGGGACGTCTGCCTTTTTAAAGACATGACTGTGAGCATACACAGAGAAAAGTGGTACACTGCAAATGTGCCTGATGAGTTACCACCAGGAGAACACACCCAGACCAAGAAACAGCATTCCCTCCCGCCCCTCGGTAAAGGTGACTTCTGACGCCACCAATCACGTCTGCCTGTTTTTAAACTTTATGTAAAGGGAACGCAATGCACGGTGTGTATCGTTTTGTCTGGTTTCTTTCACCCACGACTGCGTCTTTGAGATGCGTCCATGCCGTCCCATGCAGTAGGCATGTGTTCATTTTCATTACTGTACCGCATTCCACTTCCAGTTCTGAACGACTACAAATAAAGCTGCTATGAACACTTGTGTGCGTGTCTCTTGTGTGGGTGTGCCTGCTTAGTACACATCCCAGGATGTTCCAGCCACACGATAGGTGCGTTATGCCAACCACTAGTTTATTGTCTCTTGGCTTGAAATTTAACCTTCAACACCTGCTGCCCAGCAATGGACAGAATTACTTTAAGCATTTCTCCTTTATACTGGGCAGATTCATTTTTTTCTTTTCTTTTCTTTTTTTCTGAAACAGGGTCTCACTCTGTCCCCCAGGCTGTAGTGCAGTGGCACAATCATGGTTCACTGCAGCTTCGGCCTCCCAGGCTCAAGCAAGTGGCCCCATCCAAGGTCCCAACTCAATGTACAATAATGTACAATAATGCCTACTCAAGGTCCTACCTCAGCCTCACAAGTATTTGGGACTGCAGGTACACACCACCACACCCAGCTAATTTTTGTATTTTTTATAGAGATGGGGTCTCACCACGTTGCCCAGGCTGGTCTCCAACTCATGGACTCAAGTGATCCACCCGCCTTGGTCTCCCAAAGCCCTGGGATTACAGACACGAACCACCACACCCAGCTGAGATTCACTTTTTTGAGGAAGGCAATAAAGGGTGAATTTGCAGCTGAGAAAAAATCAGTTGATAATTGGCCTTTTCCCTTGACCATGGGTTGCATTGTCCTGTTTCTTCATGTGTCTAGTGATTTTTGACTGAATACTGGATATTGTGTGGAGAGTCTGTTCTGCTTCCTCCTCTGAAGCTGTCAGTGTTTGCTTTGCAGGTCGTTTCATTGCTGGGCCCTTGTGGGCTTGTTCTCATGCTTTGTTGGTGTCAATCTGTGGAAAGCCCAAAGTGTGCTTCCCAAGTCCTGCTACCTGGGTAAGATTCAACCCTCAATCTCAGTCTCCCCTGCAGATCTCTCTGGGGCTTGGTCTGAGCTTTCATTAGATGAGTGTGGAGTAGGCATTACTGTACATTGTAGTCCTTTCTCCTTAAAAAAAAAAAAACAAAAAACAAAAAACAAAAAAAACAGTAAGGTCTCTCCACTCTGGCCAGGTCCAAATGCCAAAATGCCAAAATGCGACCCAACACAGCTTGTCCTCTAATATCTTTGTCCCGCTCTAACTAGGGGTGGACTCAACCTCAGGTGATCCCTGGTGAGTTGCAGCCTTGAATACTTTCCTCTGAGAAACACTATGGTTTGTGTCCAGCCCGTAGGCCACAGAAAGGTGATAAGTCACTCTGTGATTGGCTGCATCATTCAAGGCTCTGTCCTGGGGGACGCCCCTGCTGTCTGTGAAGATACAGCTGCTGGAAGGCCTGGAGGGGGCCTGTATCAGGGAACCAGTGAGTGACCCCAGGCTGCCAGCCAACAAGCAAGCGGGGACCTCAGTCCTACTGCCACAGGGAACTGAGTTCTGCCAACAACCACGTGGCCTTCAAAGAGGACCTCAAGCTTCAGAAAGAAACAGCAACACCTTGGTGGCACTCTTGAAACCCCAAACCACCCAGTGGAATTGTGTGTGAGCTCCTGACCTCCCAAAACCGAGAATAAATGCATGGTTTTTTGTTGTTGTTGTTTTTTTGGTTTTTTGTTTTTTTTTGAGACGGAGTCTTGCTCTGTCGCCCAGGCTGGAGTGCAGTGGCCGGATCTCAGCTCACTGCAAGCTCCGCCTCCCAGGTTTACGCCATTCTCCTGCCTCAGCCTCCTGAGTAGCTGGGACTACAGGCGCCCGCCACCTCGCCCGGCTAGTTTTTTTGTATTTTTTAGTAGAGACGGGGTTTCACCGTGTTAGCCAGGATGGTCTCGATCTCCTGACCTCGTGATCCACCCGTCTCGGCCTCCCAAAGTGCTGGGATTACAGGCTTGAGCCACCGTGCCCGGCCTCAAATGCATGTTTTTTAAAGCTACTAAATTGGTGTTGATTGGTTATGCAGTGACAGATAACAGCACGGGGCCTATAATCACTGCTCTCTGGTGAACCTCCAGTGCCTCCTCACCATCAGCCACAGGCTTGCAGAGGTCCCAAGCACTCCCTACCAGCAACATGCACGCTTAAGCCCCTCGCTCCAGTCTCTGCCTCTCATCCCAGGGGGACCACCATGCTCTGCCTGGAGCTCTGCTTGCGGGGTGGCCGAGGAGAACCGGGCACGTGGGCACCTCCAAGCACCCTCTCGGTCTTGTGCCGTCCGTACCCTGCTGCCTGGAGAGAGCTGTGCACAAATTTTGTCTGGTCTCAGAGTTGTTTCTGGAGGGAGACGTACCTGGCAGCAGCTACTCCTCCACAACTGGAAGCAGTGGTTGACTCCACACCAATATAAAGATAATTTTTTATTTTGCAATGATTTCAAACTTACAGAAAAGTTGCAAAACTGGTACCAAGAACTCCCCGACATGCTTTGCCCAGGGTCTCTAATTGTTCACATTTTGCCCATTTGCTTTCTCATTCTTTCTCTGTCTTTCACACGTGGACTCTTTTTTTCTGAAGCACATGAGAAAAGGTTGCATAAATCACTGCCTTTAGTCCTCCATGCTTCTGTGTGTACTTGTGGCAGATACAATAAGTACTCCTACAGTCCACATTCCGATTGCCTACAGTCCACATTCCGATTGCCTACAGTCCACGTTCCGATTGCCTACAGTCCACGTTCCAATTGCTGCGGTTAACCCAGCAGAGCTGTCTGTTGGGATCGCTGATCAAGGCTCGTAGCCTCCCTCAATCTCAGATAGCTTATCAGTTCCTCAGTCTTTTTATTTATTTATTTATTTATTTATTTATTTTTTGAGACAGTCTAGCTCTGTCGCCCAGGCTGGAGTGCAGTGGCACGATCTTAGTTCACTGCAACCTCCACCTCCCAGGCTCAAACCATTCTCTTGCCTCAGCCTCCCGATTAGCTGAAATTACAGGTGCCCGCCACCACACCCAGCTAATTTTTATGTTTTTAGTAGAGACAGGGTTTCACCATATTGGCCAAGCTGGTTTCAAACTCCTGACCTCAAGTGATCCTCCCACCTCAGTCTCACAAAGTGCTGGGATTGCAGGTGTGAGCCACCACACCCAGCTCAGTCTTTTTATTTTTATATTATTTTATTGTTTTAGTATTTTCATGCTATAGACATTGGGCCTGTCTTTTTAAAAAATCTCTTATGAGCCGGGCGAGGTGGCGGGCGCCTGTAGTCCCAGCTATTCGGGAGGCTGAGGCAGGAGAATGGCGTAAACCCGGGAGGTGGAGCTTGCAGTGAGCTGAGATCCGGCCACTGCACTCCAGCCTGGGCAACAGAGCGAGAGTCCGTCTCAAAAAAAAAAAAAAAAAAAAAAAAAAGTCTCTTATGACACTGAAACTTTTGAGGAATGCAAACCGGGTGTTTTGTAGATGGTCCCTGCGTTGAGTGTTCCCGACATTTCTGCATGAACAGATTGGCACAAGAGCCAGGCATCCTTCCCAGCGCATGGGACGCTGACTGCCCACAAGCAGCAATGGTACCTTTGATCCTCTGGTTAAACTGGCATCCACAAGTTTCTCACAGCAGAGTTACCACTTTCCCTTTGTAACTGATAAGTAAGCCGGGCACGGTGGCTCACACCTGTAATCCCAGCACTCTGGGAGGCTGAGGCGGGGGGATCACTTGAGCCCAGGAGTTCGAGACCAGCCCAGCTAAAATGGGGAAACCCCATCTCTACTAAAAAATTAGCCAGGTGTGGTATGTGGTAGCACATGCCTGTAGTCCCAGCTGCTCAGGAGGCCGAGTCACGAGAATCACTGGATCCCAGGAGGCAGAGGTTGCGGTAGCTAAGATCACGCTGCTGCACTCCAGCATGGGTGACAGAGTGAGAGAGAATCCGTCTCAAAAATCCCAAAAATTGGCCGGGCGCGGTGGCTCAAGCCTGTAATCCCAGCACTTTGGGAGGCCGAGACGGGCGGATCACGAGGTCAGGAGATCGAGACCATCCTGGCTAACATGGTGAAACCCCGTCTCTATTAAGAAATACAAAAAACTAGCCGGGCGAGGTGGCGGGCGTCTGTAGTCCCAGCTACTCAGGAGGCTGAGGCCGGAGAATGGCGTGAACCCGGGAGGCGGAGCTTGCAGTGAGCTGAGATCCGGCCACTGCACTCCAGCCTGGGCGACAGAGCGAGACTCCGTCTCAAAAAAAAAAAAAAAAAATCCCAAAAATTAACAGGGAAGTACTTTTGATACCGGTGGCCAGGGGAGGTCCCCAAATGCCAATGAGACCTTGACCCAGGCCAGTGTCCGCCTCTTAACACCATCATAAAAGGAATTCAAGGACGAGTTAAAAAATAATGAAAGTAGAGATTTATTGCAAAGCAAAAAGTACACCCTCAAGAAAGCAGAGTGTGGCCGGGTGTGAAGGCTCACTCCTATAATCCTAACACATTGGGAGGCCGAGGCAGGGATGCACTTAACCCCAGGAGTTCGAGACCAGCCTGGGCAGTGAACCCCGCCTCCACAAAATAAATAAGTAAATAGAAAAAAAAAAAACGTAAAAAAGAAAGGGGAGTGCGGGTGTTCTCAAGAGAGCGAGTCGTGAGGCAGGGTTTGGGGCCCCTCCAGCAAATGGAACTGCTTTAACAAGGAGTGGAATATTCATGAAGATTTCTGGAAGAAGATAAGATTTCTTTTTTTTTTTTTTTTTTTTGAGGCGAGTCTTACTCATGCCCCAGGCGGAGTGCTGTGGCCAGATCTCCAGCTCACTGCTGGCTCCGCCTCCCGGGTTCCCGCCGACCTCCTGCCTCAGCCTCGGAGTAGCTGGGACTACAGAAGCCCGCCACCTCGCCCGGCTATTTTTGTATTTCTTAGTAGAGGCGGGGGTTTCCGTGTTAGCCAGGATGGTCTCGATCTCCTGGCCTGTGATCCGCTGTCACCGGCCTCCCAAAGTGCTGGGATTACAGGCTGACACAGCGCCCGGCCCTCGCCGGCTGGTGCAGCAGTATTTTTTTTTAGTAGGCGGGGTTTCACCGTGTTGCCAGGATAGTGCAATATACGGCACCAGGTAAATTTCAGGAACTGTGGTGCCACCCATTTTTATACCAAATATGTGTGTTCCTGGAACTGTCGTGGTGCTGCTGAGTGTGATTGTGTTTGGTGACATAGTGGGTCGTGGTGGCAGTCCAGAATCACCCATGTAGGATCAGTGTGCAGTCGTCTCAGCCGGCTTGGCCCAGTGGGTCTGGCTGTCCCGGCCAGCTAGGCCCATGTCCTGGTTTTCAGGGTGTGATCACCCCCTGGCCTCTACAGCTTTTTCAACAGCTCCCTTTTGATAGTCATGAAACGGCTGCCTGGAATCTTCTGTTCTCCTGTGGCCACCCTGTCATAGTCCTGTCTCACTTTGGATTAGGTAAATGTTCTGTCCCTCGTCAGAATCCATCTCTGGACTTAGCATTCGTGGATGATTCGAACCTGGATCGCGTTTACTACGACGGCTGTGGGTTTTAAATCACCGTTTTATCTGTCGTTATTTTTTTTTTGGAAGTTGACTTTTTTGGAACATATATGACTCTATGGATATTCACACACACACATATCGCCACCGCCGTGGTCAGGAAGCAGGACATCCCACGACTCGGAAATCTCCCCAGACACGCCATTTGCGGTCACCCCTCCTCTTCCCCATGGAAACCCCATTTGCTCTAAGAAGGTTGGACGCGGCCCAGGACACAGACGCACCGGGTTGCGCTGGGGTCTGGCTTTTCTCAGTTAGCACAGCGCTGTGGAGACCCACCCGGGGGTTTCACAGATCGAGGGCTCATTCCTCCTATCACTGAGCAGTATCTCGTGCACGACACACCAGTCTATCCCCTCACCCACAGGAGGACACCTGCAATGGTTCCAGGTTGGGCAGCTATGAATAGAGCTCCCACACGTCTGTGTACCGTCTGTTAATGTAAACCTGTTTGAGTTTGTCTTGGATAAATGCTCAGAAGCGGAATCGCTGGGTCACGTGCCAGGCGCAGGTTTCCCTTGGCCACAAGCCGCCGACCTGGCCTCGGGAGGGAAACCCGGCCGTCTGCACCCCCAGGGGAGTTCCCGGAGCCTCACGGCCTCCACCCGCAGCAGCACTTGGCGTCCTTGGTGTTTGGAATTTTTTTTTTTTTTTTTTAGCTGCTCTCATAGGTAGTCTCTCACGGTGCTTTTAATTTGCATTTCCCTAATGTTGAAGAACATGTCATGGGCTGGTTAGTACATGGTCTTTGGTGAAGCTCCCATTAAATCTTTTATCCTTTTATTTATTTATTTTGAGACGGAGTTTTGCTCTTGTCGCCCAGGCTGGAGGGCAGTGGCGCGATCTCGGCTCACTGTAACCTCCACCTCCCGGGTTCAAGCGATTCTCCTGTCTCAGCCTCCTGAGTAGTTGGGACTACAGGCGCCGCCATCACGCCCCGCTAACTTTTTTTTTTTTCCAGTAGAGACGAGGTTTCTCCATGTTGGTCAGGCTGGTCTCAAACTCCCGATCTCAGGTGATCCGCCTGCCTCGGCCTCCCAAAGTGCTGGGATTACAGGTGTGAGCCACCGCACCCAGCCTGTTATCTTTTTTAAAAACAGCTTTATTGAGATATCATTTACACGCCATAATATCCACCCATTTAAAGTGCATGATGCAATGGCTCTTCGCATCTTTACAGAGCTGTGCAACCTCACCATAGTCTAATTTCAGAACATTTCATCACCCCGCAAAGAAACCTTGTACCATTTAGTCATCAGTCCGCGCTCCCCTCCCACCTCCAACCAAGCCCTGGGCAACCACTCATCTGCTTTCTGACTCCACGCATTTGCCTGTTCTGGGCGTTTGGTGCGAACGGAGCCGCGCCCACTGTGTGGTCTTTGCTGACTGGCTGCTTCCGGGTTTGGTTTCTGGGCCTCGCAGCCTGCGTCAGTGCCTTATTCTTTCTTGTTGCCAAACAATCCTCCGCTGTAGGGATGGGCCACGTTTTGTCCATCATTCATCTGTTGATGGACATTTGGGTTATTTCCCTTTTTTTTTTTTTTTTTTTTTTGAGACAGAGTCTTGCTCTGTGGCCCAGGCTGGAGTGCAATGGTGTGATCTTGGCTCAGTGCAACCTCCACCTCCCAGGTTCAAGTGATTCTTCTGCCTCAGCCTCCCAAGTAGCTGGGATTACAGGCGTCCGCCACCACACCTGGCTAATTTTTGTATTTTTAGTAGAGACAGGGTTTTGCCATGTTGGCCAGGCTGGTCTCGATCTCCTGACCTCAGGTGATCCGCCTACCTCGGCCTCCCAAAGTGCTGGGATTACAGGCGTGAGCCACCTCGCCCAGCCTGTTTCCACTTTTTAGCTAACATAAATAATGCTTTATGGGTGTACAAGTTTTTTTGTGTGGACACATGTTTTCATTTATCCCAGGTAGATATTGAAGAGCAAAATCCTGTGACTATATTTAACCTTTTGAGGAACTGCCAAAATGTTTTCCAAAGTGGTTACACCATTTCACATTCCCAGCAGCTGTGTAGCCGGGTTTCCGTTCCTCTGCTTTTATTATTGTGTGTCTTTTTATCAGAGCTCTGCTGGGTGTGAAGTGCTGTCTCATTGGGGTTTGGATTTGCATTTCCCTAATGACTAACCCTATGGATCTTTTTGTGTACCTTTTAGCCATTTGCATGTCTTCTTTGCAGAAATGTCTATTCAAATCCTTGACCCTGGCCGGGCGTGGTGGCTCAAGCCTGTAATCCCAGCACTTTGGGAGGCCGAGACGGGCGGATCACGAGGTCAGGAGATCGAGACCATCCTGGCTAACATGATGAAACCCCGTCTCTACTAAAAAATACAAAAAAACTAGCCGGGCGAGGTGGCGGGCGCCTGTGGTCCCAGCTACTCGGGAGGCTGAGGCAGGAGAATGGCGTGAACCCGGGAGGTGGAGCTTGCAGTGAGCCGAGATTGCGCCACTGCACTCAGCCTGGGCGACAGAGCGAGACTCTGTCTCAAAAAACAAAAAAAAACAAACAAACAAAAAAACAAACCTTTTCTTTTCTTTTTTTTTTTTTTTTTTTGAGATGGAGTCTCACTCTGTCACCAGGCTGAAATGCAGTGGTGCGATCTTGGCTCACTGCAACCTCTATGTCCCAGATTCAAGTGATTCTCCTGCCTCACCCTCCTGAGTAGCTGAGATTACAGGCGCACATCACCACACCCGGCTAAATTTTGTATTTTTTGTAGAGACGGGGTTTCTCCATGTTAGTCAGGCTGGTTTCGAATTTCTGACCTTGTGATCCGCCCACCTCAGCCTCCCAAAGTGCTGGGATTACAGGCATGAGCCACGGTGCCCAGCCCCTTGGCCAGGTTTTAAGTTGAATTGTTTATTTTTATGTTTTGGTGTTGAGTCTTGAGAGTTTTTTATGTATGGTGGATACAAGTCCTTTGTCAGTTATGTGATTTGCAAATATTTTCTCCAAGTCTGTGGCTTATCTTTTTAATCTCTTAACAGGATCATTCACAATACAAGTTTTTTATTTCAGTGAAGCCCAGTTTATCCATATTTTTCTTAAATGGATCATGCTTTTAGTATTGGCTACTCAGGTCACAAAGATGATCTCTTGTACTTTCTTCTAGATGTTTTATAGTTTACATTTTATATTTAGATACATTATCCATTTGTATAGTTAATCTTTGTATAATATGTGAGATTTGGGTCAAAGTTTTTGTTTGTTTGTTTGTTTGTTTTGCATGTGAATGTCAAATGCTTCCAGCACCATTTATTGAAAAGATTATACTTTTTTTTTTTTTGAAATAAGGACTCACCCTGTTGCCCAAGCTGGAGTGAGGTGGCATGATCTCAGCTCACTGCAACCTCTGCCTCCTGGGCTCAAGCGATCCTCCCACCTCAGCCTCCTGAGTAACAGGGACTATAGGCACATGCCATGAAGCCCAGCTACTTTTTGTAGAAACAAGGTCTCGCCATGTTGCCCCAGCTGGTCTCTAACCCCTGGGCTCAAGTGATCCGCCTGCCTCAGCTTCCCAAAGTACTGGGATTGCAGGCGTGAGCCACTGTGCCTGGCAGAAAAGATTATACTTGCTCTGTCAAATCACTGAGGTGCCTTTTCTCAGAGAACATTTGGTCGCATCTGTGTCAGGCTGTCTCTGCACTCTATCCTGTTACCCTGATGTCTGTGTCTGGCTCCTCACCAAGACCTCACTGTCTTGTTTTGTTTTCTTCTGTTATTTTTGTTTTTCTAAGACATCTTGTTATAGCACACTGTCTTGATTATTGTGATTTTACAGCAATTTCTAAAATGAGGCCGTGGCTGGGTGCAGTGGTTTATGCCTGTAATCCCAGCATTTTGGGAGCCTGAGGTGGGCAGATTCCTGAGCCCAGGAGTTCAAGACCAGCCTGGCCAACATGGTGAAAGCCCATCTCTACTAAAACTACAAAAATTAGCCAGGCATGGTGGTGCACACCTGTAATCCCAGCTACTCGGGAGGCTGAGGCACAAGAATCACTTGTACCCAGGAGGTTACAGTGAGCCGAGATCGTGCCACCACACTCCAGCCTGGGCAATAGAGTGAGACTCCATCTCAAAAAAATAAAATAAAGGCCGGGCGCAGTGGCTCAAGCCTGTAATCCCAGCACTTTGGGAGGCCGAGGCGGGTGGATCACGAGGTCAGGAGATCGCGACCATCCTGGCTAACATGGTGAAACCCCGTCTCTACTAAAAATACAAAAAAAACTAGCCGGGCGTGGTGGCGGGCGCCTGTAGTCCCAGCTACTCGGAGGCTGAGGCGGGAGAATGGCGTGAACCCGGGAGGTGGAGCTTGCAGTGAGCCGAGATCGCGCCACTGCACTGCAGCCTGGGCGACAGAGCGAGACTCCGTCTCAAAAAAAATAAAATAAAATAAAATAAAATAAAAAGTAAAATAAAATAAAATGAGGTCGTATATGGAAAGAATAGTCTTTTCAACAAACGATGTTGGGAAATCTTCATATCCACCTGCAATATAATGAAACCAGCTCTTCCCTCACCTGTCAATCATGAGCCGGGCTCTTCCTCACCTATCGAGTCAATGCAGTGAGCCGGCTCTTCCTCACCCTGTCCAGTATGATGAGCTGGGCTCTTCCCTCACCTGTCAATCAATGTGATGTGGGCTCTTCCTCACCTGTCAATCAATACAATGAAGGAAGCCATCTCTTCCCTCACCTGTCAATCCAATGCGATGAGCCGGCTCCTCACCTGTCAATCCAATGCAATGAAGGAATAGAAGCCTCACCTGTCCAATCCAATGCGATGAAGCCAGTTCTTCCCTCACCTGTCAATCAATACAATGAAGCTGGCTCTTCCCTCACCTGTCAATCAATACAATGAAGCTGAAATAACCCTCACCTGTCAATCAATATGATGAAGCCGACTCTTCTCTCACCTGTCAATCAATATAAGGAAGTCAGCTCTTCCCTCACTTGTCAATCAATACAGTAGGCGAAACAATTTCTCAATCAATACGATCAATGGCTCTTCCCTCACCTGTCAATCAATACGATGAAGCCAGGTCTTCTCTCACCTGTCAATCAATATGATGACACTGGGCTCTTCCCTCACCTGTGTATCAATATGATGAAGCCGGCTCTTCCCTAACCTGTACATCAACATGCAACCTAATAAAAGTATAAAACTATTTGAAGAAACCATAGGTATAGGCTGGACGTAGTGGCTCATGCCTATAATCCCTCAGCAGTTTGGGAGGCTAAGGTGGGAGGATCATTTGAGCCCAGGAGTTCAAGACCAGCTTGGGCAACATAGAAAGACCACATCTCTACAAAAAAGTAAGAAATTAGCCAAGAGTGGTTGTGTGCACCTGTAGTCCCAGCTACCAGGGAGGATGAGATGGAAGTATCCCTTGAGCATAGGAGGTCAAGGCTGCAGTGAGCTGAGAATGTGTCACTGCCCTCCAGTCTGGGCAACAGAGGAAGACTCTGTCTCAAAAAAAAAAAAAAAAAAGGTAAACGTTCATGATCTTCTTAGATAAGACACTGAAACCACAAGCAAAGTAAGAAAAAGTAGGTAACTGGACTTTGCCAAAATTAAAAACTTTTGTGCATCAAAGGACACTGTAAGAGGATGAAAAGACAATCTACAGAATGGGGGAAAATATTTGCGAATCACAGCAGATAAGGGTCCAGCGTTCTGAATATACAAAGGACTCTAACAACTCAACAACACAAAGACAAAAACCCAATGTAAAATGGTTCCGAATAAACCTTTATCCAAAGAAGATGCCCAAATGGTCAATACCATTTAGTACTCAATACCATTAGTCACGAGGAACATGCAAATCAAAACCACAGTAAGACACCACTTCACACTCTCTAAGGTGGCTATAATCAGAAATAAGAAAAATATCAAGTGTTGGCAACAATGTGGAGAAATGGGAAGCCTCCTCCATTGCTGGTAGCAACGTAAAATGTTCCAGCCACTGCGGAAAACAGTCTGGCGATTCCTCAGTAAGTTAAACATAGACAGCAGTGTCTGAGCCAGCAATTCCACTCCTAAGTACACACCAAAAGAGTTGAAAATAGGTATTCAAACAAAAACTTATACATGGAATGTTTGCAATGGCACTATCTATAATATCCAAAGGGTGGAAACAACTCACGTGTCCATCAATGGATGAATGGAGAGACAAATGTGATCTATCCATACAAAGGAATGCTATTCAGCCATAAAAAATGAATCTAGAAAACTGGGTGAAAGAAACCAGAAACAAAAAGGCACCATTTGTATGATTCCATTTGTATGATGTGTTCCGAATAGGTAAATTCAGAGACACAGAAAGCATATTAGTGGTTGCTAGGGGCTGGGGATGGGGACAGGGAAAGGGACTGTTTAATGGGTATGGTTTCCTTTTGGGGAGATGAAATGTTTTGGAACTAGTCAGAGGTGGTG